>NC_091688.1:81105312-81436875 GCF_041296265.1 Equus caballus
GATTAAAATCCTTTAGCTAGAAAGAAGTTAATAATGAAGTGTTTCAAGAACAGTGTAACAGAAGTTTCTGCTTAAAATGTACGTAGAAGTCATGGGAGAAAGCAGGATGAATGACAAAGTTGCAAAACAGGCTTTTGACGCTACAATTTAAAGCAAAACAAGGTAAGATTGTGAATAATATTTAACATTACACTCATTTTATTAAAGAAAAAAATTGAAAACCACAAAAGCTAGAGAGGAATAACAGAAACCGGGTATGGTGTTCCTGGTGGTGTGGCCCTCAGATTGAGTTGTGAAAGTCATTTCAAATTGGAAAGAAGAACAGAACCAGGCATGTAAAATAATGAGTGATAGGGAAAAGACCAGGAGCTGGTCCCCTTATATAACGTTAGATCCAATGTTATACAATATCAGGTCCTCTGTTACAATGTTAGAACAGGTCATGGTTAATGAGTGGTGACAAGCTGTTTTTTATCTACCCTGAGACTCCAAAAAGAAAGCCTCTACCAAGGATTTTGGAGAGGCAGGAGGAACACTTTTTTGACATTATAATACATTGCAATGAGTTTTGTGGGCTTGTCTTTTCTGAAAGTCTTTAGAAGATGGACAGACCAGAGGTTGACAATGTTTAAACGAGTAACCATGGTGAATCTTAGTGGGTTTTGCTGGTTGGACTTAATGATTCTAATTGCCCCAAACTAGGAAACCATTCCAGGAGGCCCGGAGTGATGAGAGTTAGCGAAAATGAGGGTTAGAAGAAGTGATATGTGGACGTTTGCAGTATTTTGCAGGAAGAGTTACCTGGGGCCATGACGGGTAGCCGCAAAAACAATGACGTGTCATTCAGGGAGTTGTGTGGGCTCTCCTCACACAACATACATTTAAATCTACAAGGCAGATTCTCGTCTGCTTGGGAAGGTACACAAGAGGGGAAGGACGCGATTTTTCTAGCCCCATGTTTTTGTGAATAGAATGGACAGCTAATCCTGAATCCAAGGGAATATCCTAAAAACCTTTTAATAAATCTAAGATTTCTTGACAACCAAATCCTAAATAATCTTAGAGAAATGTCTTAAAGAAATATCACATTAGCTCCTTCATTCAATCAGAAAATGGTAATTGAGCTCCTTGTTTGTGCCAGGAACAGTGCTAAATGCTTGATTGGTCCCTATCCTTACAGAGTTTACTCTAGTAGGGAAGACACATAATAAACAAGGAAATGAACAAATCTGATTTGTCCTGTGAAAGTAACACATCAGGTGGGGAGGTGAAAGTACTAGACTGGGCTGGGGCTGGGGAGCCTTCTGAGATAAGGAGTTTGGGAAGATTTCTCTGAGGAGGTGACATCTGAGCTGAGACCTAAGAATGAGAAGCTTCCAGTCTGAGGTACTAGATCATCCCGTCACATGCCCTGTGCTGGGTCAAGTGTCTTCAATTTAATTCTGTTCTTTCCAAAAATCCTTAAGTGGCGAAGCCTTTATGTCAGTTTACAACTTTTAGAAAGCCTAATAATCCTGCCACTTAAGTTATAGCTTCCGTTTACTTACAGGCATAATCTTTTATCAGCATCTATTTGCAACTATTTTAATGCAATGTAAGCTTGATACGTACCCCACTATCATTCCCAGTATAGGCTTAATAGGAAAAGAATCATTTGCTAAATAGAATGTTCACAAACAATTTGCACATTCAACTGTAGGGGGAGTGAATATTCATAATAGGAAAAATCCTCCTGCATAAAGTGACTCTAATGGTTACTGGGGATTCGGAAACTTGGAAATAGCATCAAAATATAAATACTGGTGTATTACCAAGATTGCATATTATTCTGTATTATTAAATCATAAAAATCTCAACTTTTACCGCAATCAGGTTTTGAATGCTTAACATTCTCATGCCATTTAACTAGAACACATTTTTCTGGATACAAATGGATATATTAATTTCCATAAAAGCGTTATCTTTTTTACAGTATATTTAATTCAGATCCAGTGTCTATTTCCACTAAAATAATTGCTTATAATACGCAGACACGATTTTATATGACTAATTAGAACAGTGTATGGGAAAAAATAGGTTTGCAGGTAATATTGAAATTAAATATGTTAATCTGTACCTCTGTGTGCACATTTTATATGAGCTTTAATTTGCCAAATAAATTATAGTTCTGTGTTTATAAGGTGCCCTTGAAAGAGTGTCCTATTTTTGAGCACTAATACCATGGGGAAACAAATATACAAAGATTTTAGCTATAGGCTACACTTGCATAAATTAAGGCAGAAGCCGTTGGTTGGTAAAGAGAGTTGTGGTATCCTTAGTTTTTTAAACACTCTGAATTGTTAACACAATTTTTTTTAGTATGGTTACTAATATTAAGATAATAAATAATATTTAGTTTCCATATTGCACCCTTCAGCCAGGGCATAAATTCATTTTGAGTGCTGTGTTGAATTAATGTATAATAAACGTACTGCAGTTTGCTATCAGGAATTCTCGATGAAATGCAGGCAGGCAGTTCTTTGCTTATGCATTAGCACTGCAAGTCTTGCTCTGTTTAATTTTAGCTATTTATAAAATTGCTCCACTGACAGTCCTCTTTATTTTAATGTGATTGTTTTAAGGTTAACCAGAAATGGTACCGTGTGTTTCTTGAAGGAGGTTATGAGTGCTGATGTAGGAATATGGTCCTTAACAAAAATTCAGGACACCTAGTTGCCTAATTGGGTGAATTGTGGTGTTCCCTGTGGGGCAGGGCCTGCAAAGTCACTGTGTGTACCAGGAGCCGCTGAGTGTCTCAGAGGGAGTTGATCACAGAGGACTTGTGAAAACAATGTTGCTCATGGAAATAGAATCTGATAGCAGCAGCAGCAACTGCCACCTACTTCTGAAACAAATGACAACTGTATTTAAATGTTGTTTATTATTGTCTAATACGTTGTTTCCTTTTTATGATGTTTATTTAAGTAACAACTCACAGGACTTTGGGCTTAAAAGTGGGTCTAGGTCTTGAATCCTGACAAAGGAGTACAGCAAAGTCCCAGATAGTATCCAGATTTGCCACTAAAGGAAGTAGCAAGAAAGCCTTTGAAAAGGAAAAAGCTAGAATTGCTCTGTATCAGTCAGCCTGGGCTACTACAACGAAATATCACAGATCAGGGGGCTTCAACAACAGAAATTTATTTTCTCACAGTTCTGGGGGCTAAAAGTCCAAAATTAGGCCAGCATGGTCAGGTTCTGGTGAGAGCTCTCTTCCCGGTTTGCAGATGGCCGCCATCTTGCTGTGTCCTCACTAGGAGAGAGAGTGGGCCAGCTCTGGTGTCTCTTCTTATAAGGACACTAACACGATTGGGTCGGAGCTCCACCCTTATGGCATCGTTTAGCCTTAAATACTTCCATAAAGGCCCCATCTCCAAATATAGTCACATTGGGGGGTAGGGTTTCTGCATACGAATTTTGAGGGGACACAATTCAGTCCATAGCATACTCTAAACTGTTTAATATGGTTTTTAGATAGATATTCATAATGCTTTTTGGTGTCAAGGACCCCTTTCATAGTTTGGTAAAGCCTGTGGACTCCCTCTCAGAATAAAGTTTTTATTTATTATTTTTATTTATGTATTTATTTATTTTGTGGCTTAAACCAACACAAATTTATGATCTTACAGTTCTGGGATCAAGAAGTCCAAAATTGGTTGCCCTGGGCCAAAACTAGGTATTGGCAGGCCATCCACTCTCTGCAGACTCCAAAGGACTATCTATTTCTTGCCTGTTTCATTTTCTGTGGCCACTTCCTCCATCTTCAAGGTCACCTCTCCAATCTGTGCTTCTGTTGTCATGTGGGCGTCTTCTCTTCTGTCGTCAAATCTCCCTCTACCTCCCTCACACAGGGACACTTGTAATAACATTTAGCACCCACTGGGATAATCCAGGATAATCTGTCCACCTCAAGATCATTAACTTAATCACATCTGTAAAGACCTTTTGCCATTTAAGGTAACATTCACAGGTTCCAAGGATTAGGGTGTGAGTGTAAGGTTTTTAAATGCATAAGGTAAATTACATAGGGTTTCAAAGGAAACCAATTGTATGGAAGGGCAGTTAGCAAAATTTTGAAACATTGTGATCAAGAAATGTGAGTTTCTTTATTAACACATTAAACAATATGCTCTAGTAGTTTGTCTAAGAACTACCACAATTTGGATGGAGTGATGGGTAAAAAAGATATTTTGAAATATTTGCAGTAACTGAATATAATTTGAAAATGTTTGTGATTTTTGTTAATGACAAAATCACAGGTAACTGCTAATACTATTGTGATTGGTTCCTGACATTCATAATGGAAGGAAATGCAAGATTTTAATTAGACGTTATGAAAATAAAAGTATAATTTTTGTTTTTATGCATATTCAAAGACTTTCTTAATTCTATTTATGGACCACAAGTTTAGAACCCCTGGATAAGTCACTTTTTAAAGGTTTATTTGCAATTTTAAAATCCGTTTTTATATTAGCAATGTTTTTGATCATAAAATATATGTCAGCTATTATTATACTTAATAACAAAAAATTATTCATCGTTTTTGTTACAATGGAAATTGGTTTTAAAGAGTATTTTAAAAGTTGTGGGTTTCAGCTGAGGTTGAATGGACTTCTAATTGGTGTAAGATAATGTCAAAATGGTAAAATTTTATAATAAGCAACTCCACTTATAAAAGGAATTATTACAATATGAGAATCCATTTTTAAATTCACTTGCCAAATACAGACATACTTCGTTTTTGTAACTGACTGATTTAGGAAAGCTATATATTTTGGGGGCATTGCTAAAATTCCCATCAAAGAAAAAATAAATCTGGGCTCCCTCCGTATGAAATAGTACATCTATGATTTTATCTCACAGTAGTTTCTGAGCTTGGTCCTTTCAGAAAAAGAAAATATATAACCAAAAAGCAAAACTATTTTCCTTACTGGAGACAAAAGACTGCTTCTCAAATAAGCCACCCTAAAGGAGGGAGTGTCTTCAGGAAACATGGCTGAAATGTTGAGAAGGTCGACTTGAGTAAAAGCTTGAAGACGCCTTTGGGGGTTAAACTCTGGACAAAGAATTTGGGGTGCATTTTAAAATGTTTAAATAGTCAGCCTATCTTAAAGGGTAGAAGGCTTGCTGACCTGAATCAGTTGAGAAATGCTTTAATCTCAGAGGCATACCTGCACTGCTGTTTCCTTCAGTACAAGTACTAAGATGGGATATGTAACAAGAAAAGCAACCAGGCCTATTCAGGCAAGTTTGAGGACATAAGCTCTTTTCAGTGAAATGAGCATTTAGCATTTGTGTCTTCCTGGTCTGTGTTCCTGTCTCTGGATTCCATGAAAAGGATTTGGTTTCCTTATTTGGATCTACCTTTTTAGATATTTCGTCATCAAATAGAAGAACCCATAGTTATAATAATGAGGATTTGCGTAGCACCCAAAACTTTCTTAGGAAACATATCTTTATTGTATTTGCTGATCAGATGATAAAATCGAGACTCCAGAGGTTTAGTGGCTTGTCCAAGGATGTTGTTGTTCAGAACTGAGATGTTGCAGTGTTAGGATAGAACTTAAGTTTTATGTCCAAATGCAACATTCTTTTTGCTAAACTCTGTGGCCTTATTTAAAACCATCCTGAGGAATGGACAGTGCCTCACAAGAAATCACATTTCAGTAAATATTCAAGAAATCTATTTATTGAATATTTAGTCAATAAATATTGATTAAATGGCTACAATGTGACAGGTAATGTGCTAGGCACCAACATTACAGTCGTGAACAAAACAGACATGGTCTCTGTCCACGTGAAGTTTACCACCAAGTCGGGGTGTGTGAAATATGTAATTATTGGAAGATGTGATGATCTAAGAGTGCTATCGGAGTCTGTAGGAGGTGCTAGGTTTTTTTTTTAATTACAGGTCAATATCTGAGCACATTGAGTTATAGTCTTTGTAGTGTCCTCTACATTGCATATTCACATACCTTGTCATTTAGAATATGAGTTTTGGAGTCTTTCTGCCTGGGTTTGAAACCTTGCTCCCTCATGTACTTGCTGTGTGATCTTGGCCAAGAGTCTTAACTTCCTTGTCCCTCAGCTTTTTCATCTGTAAAATGTGATAGCAATAGTACCTACTTCAAAGAGTTATTGTGGAGACATCATGAGATAATCTAAAATGCATAGAATGATGCCTGATATACAGTAAGTGTTCAATAAACGGTAGCTGATATGATGGCTATTGTTCATTCTTTCCTTAGTGTGTGACAAGTGTTTTCTTGTCCTGGGTTAATGCCCACAATTAATACTTGCTAATACTGATGCCACCTGCCACCCTGTCCAGGCGCTGATGTTTTGACTTCAAAGTGAAGTGTCTTTGCAAGTCTTATATCAATGTGATCTGGTCCATTTCATAAAGCTCTACCCAATATCCCGGTTAAGACTCAGCTTTTCACCTTTAGTCTTAAAGGGAGCAGCGATGGGCCTCATATCTTTGTTGAAATTCTGCAATATGCAATTTGAAGTTAGATTGACCTTCAAGCTGACAAAGTAAAATAAACAGTTTTATAAATGAAAATGGCTAATCTGAAATAGATCACAGCTAAGAACTTCATTTTTTATTCATTCTCTTCATACAAGGTTGATATCATACAAGTGAACATCTAATATTGTACTTCATTGTGGGGCTCGCTGAAGACGCAGTTAGAGGAAATTAAGGACACAATGAACTGGCAGAAATCAGAGAATATGTCTGTAGTCCCTTATTTCAGAGAGTTATTATTTTTAAATGTAGGTATGCCTGATTTTAAAAAAAAGTAGTTACTAAAATTTTACTGTTGGATTCTTTTTCTTTTGAGCAGTTCTGGTTTCCTAGAAATCAAGAAACTGACAGTCTTAACTGTTTTTATATACGGCAGAGCATCACGTACTTCAAGAAAACTGCGTGAAGGCGCATAAGACTGGTTGCTTCAAACTCATATCTCTTAAAGAGTACTCTTAAAGAGTACTTAAAGAGTAGCAATTTCAATTTTTTCAGGAAAGAAAATCTATTAACAGCCCAAATATTTACCAGAGAAAATATAGTGAAAGAAAAAATAAAATTTTGCAATAGCATGGGAAATAAATCATAGAATCTGAACAGCTCTTCACACTCGCCTGACAGCTAAGTCTAGTGCCTTTACACAAAGGAGGAGCTTTAAGACTGGTCTAAGGGCCTGCTGCGGTGATTTGCTGAGCAATCTGGGTGACTCATCCTTGTTCTGGTTCTGCAGCTCAAGTTCAGTCAAGATGGTGGACCAGGCTGTGTTAGCGGGGAACAGCTGAGAGTGATAAATAAGCCCTGTGCTCACGCCTGACTAGACTGTACTGAACTGAGTAGTCAGATTATATATGGTACATCACCGAGATTCATGGTCCAGAGGAGGTGGTCCCCTGCACATTCCAGGGCAGCCTCTGTCTCTGTGCAAATCCTTACACACACACACACTTACACACATACACACACACACATGCATATACACATAAAGCTGAGCTTGTAGGAGGGCAGCTGGACTTTCCAAAGGTCTAACAAGACCTTCTCACACACATATGTTATCATTTTGGTTCTTGATTTTTGGATTCACAAGCTTACAACTCCACCTGACCTGGGAAACATTATTTATCTCTTTGTACTAATATTCTTCTGCATATCTTAGAAAAGTAACTCTTCTTGATTTACCTAAGTGGTGCCCATATCTAGTCTTTCGATCAAGCTGAACACATGAACATTTTTGATATGTTAGTTTTATGACTTTACTTATAACACTTGATTAATAAAATTTTATTGAATTGAATTATACATAGCTTAAGGTAAAATATGTTATGCAAAAATGATGCAGTATCTAAATTCAGCACTGTTAAAAGTATATCTAACTAAATTAAATCCAAAAATGCATGACAATGAAAAAATAGGGGAAAATTCTAGAAATGATATCTAATATAAAGACGTATTCAGTTAGTGACCTAAATTTATATCTAAAAGTCCGACTGTCTTTTATACTCTTAGCATTCTTGAAACACTGGGTTCCTATGAGGTGCTGTTTTTTCCTTTCACTTTTTGTGTTAACTTTCCAAAAGGGAGACAACCAAAATATCCTCGTTGATTTAAATCTCTCCAGAGACACCCAGTACCACTGATCGTCTCTTCCCTCTGATTCTCCTCTGCAGAAATTCAGTGTCCAGATGTTTCAGAATCCAGATGGCCTATGAATCCTCTATCACCCAGAAAGGAGGAAAATGTGCATGAAAGCGGAAGATTGAAAAGAAAAAAAATAATTTAGGTGATGTAATGGCAGCATACTGGGCTTAAGGAAAAGCTTCCCCTCCTAAAGCAGCAACTTAATAAAATGCATGTTACAGTCTCTATCAGCAAGCCAGATTTTCAGCGTTGCCTCCTTTTTCCATCACCATTAAGAGGCTTGCAGAGATCCACACTGTTTAAAGGGCAGACAGCATGGAAGAACTATCATGTACAATTTAAAGTAGCAGCTAAAATTGGAATGGTCACAAGAAAGCCTGTTTCTTTGCAATTAAATTGACAAGCTGTCTATGATTACCCTAGGGAACTTGGCAGCTGAGTGATAAAAAGGCTGCAGAGTGTTGAAAGGTCTAACGCAACTTACTAGGTGGACAAAGACCACATCTGCTTAATATACTGATTGGGAGAGTTGTGGAATGTACTTGGCTAAATTAGCCGAGGAGGGATACTAATGATCCTTTTTCCTCTCTAAGACCCTCTGCTCAGAACCTATTTTAGAAATTACCCACAAATTTTTGGAAGCGTGCATTAAAAAATACTTTGGTGGAATACCTGATGTTATTTAGCATGCACCTACTGCTACAAATCACCAGAAGAATTGAGCAGAAATTTAGAAAGAAATAATAATAAAAAACATCTTCCACCAAATGTTTATGAAGTTTATAAATGCTTGATATAAAAACTGGGTACCCAAGAGAAGATTTATAGTGATATCAACAACCAAAGAGTTGAAAGCACATGGATGATTTAATGCAAAATATTAGGCTAGAATTACATGATATTTTCATCATTGGGAGTCCTTTGAGTAGAGCAAAGCTGAAACTTAGGTTATAAAGGAGAAGACACTAATTTGAAAAGATACATACACCCCTGTGTTCACTGCAGTATTAATCACAATAGCCAAGATATGGAAGCAAACTTAATGCCCCTCAACTGATGAATGGATAAGGAAAATGTGGTAAAAAAGAAAAAAATACTGCCATTTGCGACAACAGGGATGACTTTGAGGGTATTATGCTAAGTGAAATAAGTCAGAGGGAGAGAGACTATTACCATATGATTTCATACATTGTAGAAGATAAACCAACAAACCAACAAACACATAGATAGAGAGAACAAATTGGTGGTTACCAGAGAGGAAGGGGGCAGGGGGAGGGCGAAAGGGGTAAAGGGCACATATGTATGGTGATGGATGGCAACTAGACTTTTGGTGGTGAACATGATGTAGTCTATACAGAAGTCAAAATATAATCATGTACACTTGAAATTTATATAATGTTATAAACCAATGTTACCTCAATAAAACAAAATAAAAATTAAATAAATAAAGGAAAAACGATAACCAGATTTTGGGTGGTAGCAATTTGTGAAGACTGACACACCCATTTCAGCAATGTCATCTTAATTTTAGTTACTTCATTCCTTAAAAGGGCAAATGCATATAAAAATGTAAAGGTTTCTTCTGATACATTTCATAGGTATTAATAACACTCTACACTAAATGAATGAATGATGACAATGGCTACCTACCTTTCTGTTCTTTCTGAAGGCTGAGTACCCATTTACTATAGCAAACCTGGAAAATGATTTGTGACTATTTCCGAAGTAGCTTATCCTAAATAGGATGGCTGAAGCAGAAGTGCATTATATACCACCTTGGAACTCACTTCAAAACCAGAGATTTTCCAATTAGCTGGCCAACGATGGCTGGTCTTTGAGACCGTGTGGTACTTCATCAAAGTTATTCCAAGCTCAAAGTCATTCAGATGCTCAGCATCAGATAAAAACTCCTCAATAGGATGTTTGGATTAATGAAACAATAATATATTAGTATAGCACGTCACATTTTACAAAGTGATTTTACATTCAAAGTCACCTTTTTTCCCCCATTAACAACCCTGCAGAGTAGATTTTGCTGCCCCCACTTTAAGAAGAAGGAAAGGAAGCCCAGAAAGGTTAAGTGAGTGACTTGCCTAAGGTCACACAGTAATTGGCAGAGTCAAGTTTCTTTGTGCTGCAATCAAAGGAAGACTGAGAGCAGAGTCTAACGTGGAGCATAGCATGAGATGTTTAGAAAAAAGTCCTTCATTTGCAAAACCTAAGTCAACACGTTTGTGTAAATTGAACATTCAAACTTCCCTTTTGGGATAACTGGATGAGATGATACACGTTGGCTGATGCCTTCAGCCAGACTCCTAAGAATGCGAATCTAACTATTGAGGAAAAAAACACTTGTATTCTTTCCTCCCATCATGTTGAAGGTTATATACACTTATGTACTCATTACTTGCTTTTTCTAAGAAAATGTGCAATGTGGTAAGAGGGCTGCTATAACATTACTTTTTCCAAATGTCCCCACTGCTACCAGCTAGTACAATGCCTTTAAAAAAGTAGGGTGGAATAAATGCTTTTTGATGCTAATTATGATCTCTGACAGATAGCAACCAAATCTTGCTCCGAAACAATAGTTTTAGATTCATCCAACTCTTGATTGTCCATGGAAAGAGGTACTAGGAATAGCAGGGATAACTGAAATCCACAAACACAAACCTCATTTTACAAATAGTTTCAATCTCCTCCCTCAGCAAACTTTTAACTATAGCTAATAACACGATTAGGTTGACTGGTTTGAGCTTTATCTGCCCCTCTCTGTCTACTCTGGTTGAGATATTGCTGAGTGGAAAAACAGTTTATAAAAAATAGGTAAAAGGATTAATAAAATCCAGAGTTGATTGGAGTAAAACATCTCTTTGACAACAGTGATACGTGCATATAGGTGCTTAATAAATGCTTTTTAATGATAGGCATATATAATCATTGAAATATATTGCCCATCCAACGCTTCCTCTTCTTTCACCACCCAGATCACCACAATTCCCGGGGTTGCTCAAATACCTTCACACCGGTCTTGTGTATTAAAGCATTACTGAATGTTAGCCATACATTTATTATAAGCCAGCAAATAAACTTCCAGCAGTAAGGACACAAAACCCTTTAAAAATATAGCATAGTGTGAGATTAAGATCCAGAATGAAGTAGAGTATATATCTTTATTACTATAAAGTAATATTGGGTTTCTTGACAGCCTCTAAAATTGGTCAAGTTACTGGATACATTTACAAAAATGCTACCTCTTTACTGAAGGAAAGAGTACTGAGATACAAAAATGATTTGATATGTTTATTTTACAACAGTACTACATTGTATATAAACACAGGGTAGTTGAATGCATTAGTGTGTGAGGTGACATCTTTTAAAATTGGAAACACTGACGGAATCAGCACTGGTTCTATACCCAATGTCCATTTCTCCTTTTTGCCTTAACAAGATACCTTGGATTTGTTTGGGCCTGGGCTATGTGCCCTGTTAGCATTTCTCACCTCCCCAGATTCTTTAACGCTCAGGCCATGTGACCTAGTTCTATCCAGTGGTACAGAAGTAGACTCTACTTGGTGAGGCCTTAGCAAGCTATTGTTTTCCTATAAAAAGGGATGAACTCAGCTGGTACATACCTTTTGCCCTTCTTCTTTTCTACATGGAATACAGACACGATGCCTGGAGGTAAAGGGGTCATCTTGTCACCATAAGGGGAAAAAGTAGATGCTAAGGATGATAGAGAGGAAGAGAGAGGAAACGGAATTTCTCCTGGAATTGTAGGGCCTCTGAACTAGCCCTGGCCTGCCTCCTGCCAAGTGAAAAACAAATTCCTACCTAGTGATGCCAGTAGAGTAGGGGCCTGCTACAAACAGGTGAAAGCAATAGCATCTGATATAACGGGTTTGTCAGAGTACAGTCTCCGAGGATGCAGATTCCTATATTCTACTTTGCAGTCACTCCAACATTCTCTTTACATCCCCTGAAGTCAGGACACACTCCAGCCATGGTTTCTTCTGGCTAGTGGTCATACATTTGTTGGTCCATCCTTCTCAAGCTACAGCAATATTTGTTTATAATACCATTTGTCAAGTCCAAGAACTTTCACCAATTCCTAATTGCCTGACAACTTTTATATTTGGTCTCTTAGACCAATTTCTTAATGGCACCTCAAGTCACTACCAAACTTGTAATTTAATATCCAGAGTGAAACATGTATATATTAGATGTACATATACACATATTTAAAATAGATCTCATATATATGGCACTCTAACAAGTCAATGTCACACAGGTCAATGCTGAACCAAGTATGTCTGGGATTTCTTTTAAAACTCAAGCTCTGTGAAAAGGTACATTCTATGGGATAATTTAGAATTAAATCTGTGGTTGCTAACAGCTTACTAGAACTGTAAATAAGTGAATATTTCTAGTACCTGTTGGAGAGGAGGGATTTTAAGATGATGTCTATGGCTAGAAAAAGACCATCATGAAGTTAACATGAAATAAGCTATCATACAATTTTCCTCATTTTTTTCATCTTCTTATGAAAATACGCCAAAGTTTTGAGGCTGGGCTAAGTGCTTATAGCACTTACTCCGTTACATAATCATTTCCTGGGTACATGTAGGTACCCCGTCCGCAGGTGGTTGTAAGCTCCTGGAGGGCTGGGACCACACTTGTTCACCTGTTTCTCAATGTCTGTCTCATGGTGAGTGCTCAGCACATATTGATGAGTCAAATATGGTGAGATAGGAAGAGAGTGGGAGTAATGAATTTAGAATTTTCTTTAAATTCCTTTTCCTTATGGTTTTCCAGCTGGAGATAAGGGTAGAGTAAACAGAAATAGGGCAGATGCAAGAGTTTCAACACTCGTTTTTAGGGGGTTGTAAATAAATCCTGGAAAATAGTGAACAAACCAGGAAAGATAAATAACTTGTGCTTTTTAGCTTGGGAGGAACAGAGAGAGAAAAACCATCGTTAAAAAGAATTAATAGTCAGTGGGGGAAAATCCCTAATTGTTTAAATTGTCTATGTAACCATAAATTATGCTTGAAATGGCTTATGGGTATCCTGCTTGAATATTGCATTCTTTATTTTATATGCTAATTTTAAAATAATTTCTAACTATTTTAATAAAAGTTTTTGTTTCTGTAAGAAAAGTTTGAGTGCGAAAACACATAATAGTTGTAGATAATTCTGACTAGGGGAAACTTGCTACTTGGACTATCGGCTCACAACAAAGACATCATTATTCATTAGATAGAAATTATTTGTGAGGAAATAATAACTCTAGATTGTGTGCAAATTCAGTATACAGAGAGAGAGTAAACATCCTAGGGTATGAAGTTTGTCATTTGCCAGATTACCAACGATTTCTGCCTGTTGCTCTATGTAAGAAGAGCTGGCAGCTAGCGCTGCTCCAGAAACCTTTGAAGTTGCTAAGAATCAGGCCCCGGTTTATAACGGATGTGGTCACCATCGGTTCACCAGGGTTTCCAGGCAACCAGAGCATCCCATTGTCTACCCACACCAAACTCAGCTAGATTCCTGGCCTCATAAGGACAGCTCTTAAAGGTGACGAAGAGCCTTAAAGTATTCCAGAACCCAGGATTTCAGAAACACTGCTGCCAAGGTCATCTGCTTTGAGTAGTAGGTCCTTGCCCACACTGGGCAGTCATTAAAAAAAAAATGACAGAGAGGAAAAAACCCAAGGAGTTGGCCAAAAATCCTTACTACTTTGCCATCACTTCAATGTTAGCCAGAAATAATTAGAATAAAGTATAACTGCTCAATTAACCTTCGAGACTGACCAATTGAAATGAATTTTATTATTACACTTCGCTAGCCCAGGCATTTCCAAAATGTGGATGTTTTCAAGTGACAATGAGAATCATCCATTTCTTCCAGGAAAACTAATAAGCTGAGGAACACTGTAGAACACATTCTTAGTTTATACATGAGGGAGATTTGAACCAGCTAACCCCAAGGAAATCGAAAGGCATCTCTTCAGAGCCCTTCCTAACTGAACAATTCCAAATCCGAACCAGGAAAGGGGCGTGACCGTGGGCATGCGCAGATGCAGAAGAGAAAGCCTGAATTTCCTCTGCCCGGCACCCAGCTGCTGGGTGACATTGGACAGCACGCTTCTTCATCTGAGGGCTGACTGGTTTAGGACACTCTCCATCTCGCCGCAGATGAAGCAGCCTTGATGTGGGTCAGGCGCTGGCATTCTCATCATGCTCCTGGGACGAAACTCTCACCACTGCCCACAATTCACCATGACTGCGGCCATTCCTGTGTCTCTCAGCCCTGCACTAGCTCATTCTCGTGAGGCCGTTCGTCACGCTCTCTTCCTCAGCAGCGCCGTACAGAAGGAATCTTTAGGACATCAGTTCACTCACTCTCTTTCTGCCTGTCTACAGACATTCCCCCAGACTTTTCCTTTTCTCCTCTTGATCTAACTTTGACCCTATGTTTGACACATCTTAAAAAGCACTTGCTTTCTCTCCACAGTCCTTATTTTCCCAGATTATTTTTTACACAGCCTCTGCCCTTCCCATGGTTTCTCTATTATGACCTGGCTCCTGATGCTTTGAAACTCATTTAACCACCTGGATTTATCACTCGAACCTTTCCCACATCCTGTTAATTCTGTTACTGCATTCCCTTGGTTTCCCTGTGCTTCCTGAAGTGTTGCTCTTGAGTCCTTTCCCAGTTTCCTTCCTTCCATCTCTTCAAGAGGCTGAGGCGGGGAGAAACCACCTGTTAGGGAGCAGGGAGACCTGGAGGCAGGTGGTAGAGCCCGTGTGAGAGCGGGCAGGCACTTCACTTCTCTCTCTCTCTCTCTCTCTCCATTTCTTCCCATGTAAAGTGAAGAGGTTCCCTCTGGCTCAAAATTCCATGATTCCAGGGTTTCTTTGTACTTATAGAGAAGAGTCATGGAAAATTACAATGTGATTGTTGCACCAGAAAAATTAACTGCAACATATGAGCCATTCGCTTAGCAAAAACAAGGGCATCACAGGTTTATTTGACATCATGGCACTGAGAAAGATGGACTTTGGGCCTCAGGGTGGCCTGTTGGCTTTTTTGAAGCGGAAGCAAGCTTGTGGTTTATTAGATTGGATTTAAATTGGTCAAGTTAAATAGAGTCAATTGCACTTTGTGAATCAAGTAAACACGAGCTTCTCTCGGCTTTTCCCAGCTCAGCAGTGGATTCTTCAGCTATGTTTCTCAGATGTTTAGGATTGAAGTTTCCATTCTGTAATAATGGAAAATAATCACCGCCTTCATTTTAAACAAAAACCATTGTGCAAGTGGATCCAGGATGCGAACAAAAATACTGCATTATTTTACATAGCTGACATGGTACATTTGAGGCATAAAACATTGCACACACTATAAACAAATGAAAAGCCGGAGTCAGTCCTGTTAGGCCCAAGCTATGATCGATTGCAAACCGAGGGTTGTAAAATAAGTAACAATCTGGAACCATGGTTTATCAACACTTTTATTTTCCTCAGACAACTTTATCCCGGAGCGCTGGAAATGTGAGGCGCTGTGATTGGAAGAGGAGCCTGTGACTTTGGAAGTATTTTCAGTTTCATCGTCTGACGTTTGCACTCGGCAAAAGTTGCTTTCACAAACTCCCGCACAAAATGTATTTGGGACTAACAGCTCTCAGATTTTATTAGCCCCTTGGGTTGGCCCTGAGAAAAACGCACTGGAAAATGTAAGTCGCAAACTGGAAAATGTTATTTTGATTCTTTAAAAATAAATAAATAAAACAAACCCCACAAAATCTGAAACGCCCAGCTTACCTTTGTGGGTGGCTTTCTCTTTCTTTTTTTCTTCAAGGGAAGGGAATTGGTGGGGCAGAAGCCTTTTTTATTGTGCCTCCTGCTCTTTTCTGAATAGTCACTTAAAAGTGCATAATAAACATCCCTTGCAAGGCCCATTCTTTTTGTGCGTGATGGGGATAAAGGCGGAGGAGGGCCTGCGACCTGACAGAGCCATTCCCCGATTCTCCGAGAGCGACTGCCCTCGTGGGCAGATCCCGCACCTCTCACCTTCCTCCCTAAACACAAACTCCCAACCGCCCCCAATCGCCAACCCCTGCGAGCGCGGGGGCACGCGGCCGCCTGGCAGTGCAGTCACCCAGCACCTTCCCCACCCGGCCACCTAATTGTTTCCCAGTTTATTCAGCGTCCAGGTGGCAGGCGCGAGCGATGGCGCCTCCGGGGCCTCCCTCCACCGAGGCGCGGGTGGGAAGCCCCGGGGTTGGCGATCGGGGGCCCGGGGGTCTGGGCGGCCATCGCCCGGCACGCGGCCGCGACACAAGGCAGCGGCTAAACCGCTCCGGGGCCAGGGCGCCGCTGCGGGCGCGGGCGCGGGCGCGGGCGGCGGGTGGAGGCGCGCTCCGGCGGAGCGGCGCCCGCGGCAGCCCCAGCGGCAGCTGCGGCGAGAGGCGCGCGGGCGGCGCGGGGAGCGGGCGGGACGCGCCCGGAGACCCGCAGAGAAAGGGCAGCGCCGCCGCCGGCTGCCGGCCTCGGCGCGGGTAATCACGCGCTCCCCGCTCGCTGCTGATTTGCAAGAGCAGATTAATCAGAGAGCGCGGCTTGATGAAATTTGCTGTTATTGTGCCCATTTTTAGCAACATCTTTTATTATCTTCATTATTCATTTACAGGGGCCCGGCATCAATTATGCAAATGAGTTCACAGACTTTGCAGATTACTTCATTTGCCGCTATTGTTTGTGGAAATTTAATTATTAAATATTATTAAGCTTGCGTTTTCTTCAATTTTCCAAGGCTTAGTTTCATTTGATTTTTCCTCCAGCTGCTCTTCTTTCCTTTCAGTGCCAAAACAGCTCCTCATCAAAGCGGCTCTGGCATGTGAAGACCAAATAAAATCTCCTCAATTTAATAATTTTGATGTTAGTCCCTTGTTCTCAGCTGCTTGCTCAAAGCAATGCAGAGAGGAACGCAGAGCACATTCAATTTAATGAGCAGAAATTGAATTCAAGTTTGTTCGGAATTGACTTCAATTAAGCAGAGTCTTAATGATAAATTAATCTCTTTTCTTTATTCCCTAGAATTTGTTTTTCAAAGTAGGAAATTGGACTACATTGAAAGACCAAATAAAGAATACCAATTTTAGCTAGATCGTGGGACTGATAGCAAAATTTAATTCTTTATAGTAACCTACTTGGACAAATAGCATTCTTTCTATGGCATGTATTATAATTTATATTCATTGTTACCACTTACACTTCCATAGCATGGATAAAATGGCAGTTGAATCAAATATGGGCTTGTAATAGACTTCAGAGTTTTAATCTTTATTAAGAAACTCTAATTGAATGCATAATTAGGTTTTCAGTCTTTAGGAAAATCAGTTTAATATCTATGTGAACTGAAAACATTGATCAGAAATTTTAAAGCAATTTTTATGAGTTTATTTTTGAGGAGACATCATCAGGCTGCATATAAAATGGCATTTTAAACTGAAGAGCAAGAATCCGAGAGGCGAGGAATTAGGTTCATCCTGTGTTGTTACGGATACCGAGCCAGGCTTCCTTGGAACCAGGGCCAACATTGGTAATTTTAAGTTCCTTTTATTAAAACCTCTAATGTTCCTCCGGGCCACCAAATCCATTATTCCTGTCCAGACCCCGCTGAAAATCAAACTCACGGCTACTTGGGGATTTTAATGAGGGCGTCCATATTGATTGTATGGTTATACTGTTTGGGTTTGCTGCCACTGTCAAAAATGTGCCTGATATTTCTTTTCACCTGAATCATGGATCATCTTTTCTGGAACATGCAGGGCATAATTCTCCATGCTCCAGTCTGCAGAGCACTCTATCTACATATGCCAAATGTTATTATTGCAGTTCCTTCAGAAACTGTGTGAGTGACCTTAGAAGAGATGATGTTTGTTCCAAAGAACTTCAAGCTGTTCACTGTGGTATATTCATAGTCACAAATTTAAAATACATCAGTGTGAGAAAATACATTTAGGCTGCATACTGTTTCCCAGAGTGCCTGGGTCCCCTCCCCCCTGCTTCCCGCTCCTTCCATGGATGAGTTTTATTACTCTTGGTCACTCAGACATTGTGCGTGCAAATTTGACTTTGCCGTGAATTTTAAATTGAATCGTGTGTGGTGGAGATTATCTTCTTTGTGTGACAGTACAGTATCGTCATTTCCAGGACTTTTCAGGGTCCACCTGCTCTATGTTAGAATTAAAGATTTATGTAATAATAGAATTTTTAAACTGACAGGGTGCTTAAAAGTCATCTGGTCCAACGCCTATGTTTTATAGATGAGGAAACCAAGGCCCATAAACGTTATGTAATTTTCCTAAGGGCATAGAGTCAGCCAGAGGCATAGCCAGGACTAAAACTCGCAGGTATACGAACTTCTGGGCCGAAGAAATTTTTTTTTCACTGTTCAAGTCTGCCTCCAAGTTGTGTAGTGACATCTTTGAGTAAGTGGGAACTAGTTTTAAAAAGACAGGAATTAATTTATTGTCTTGTTCAAACTGGGAAATATATTGATTAAAGCGCATAAAAGCACACACAAACCCGGGAAGCCTATTTATCTGGAACTTAGACAATTGGGAAGCCTAAAGAACAGGCTTGCTTTGTGCTCTCCTTTAGTGAGAGGGGAACAAATGAAAAGTTAATAAGCTTGTATCAGGGATTTTTTAAAACAAAAAACCCAGGAAACTTTATAGTGCTATAGGCTCTGTGCATATTAAGTCCTATATTCTACAGTGAGAGTTGACAACATTTTTCATTAGTATTTCCAGTATTTTTCTATATATTCCATCCCCCCATGAAACAGTGGTATCCCAAACCTCCTTCATTTTATTGCAATCTGTGATTTGTTCAACCTGAATGAACTGTGAGTACTGGGCAATTTGCTAGATGTTGACAATCTGAAGACTGATGAGGCTGTAAGGAGGTGGTAGTCTAGCTGTGGGGAAAACAGAAAAGAACCAATGATCATCATGTGAAATAGTGAGTGTTCTATGCAGAGATGCTTGGGGCGCACGGAGGAAGGGCATCCGAAGCACACCAGGAGGCCTGGGAAGGCTTTTCCATGTAGTACTTACCCATGTTCTCCCTGTAAGGGCAAGTCACCAACGTGAAGAAGGTGATGGTGGTACGGAGTGGGGTGGGTGAAAGGGAGCTTTTACCAGGTAGAGGGAAAAATATATGGGATGTGGGGAGGCATGGAATGGAATGAAAGCTGCCTAAAGGTCTGTGCCGAGGAGTTCTGGGAGACTGAACTACAAAGCCAGGGGTCAGACCAGTAAGTGCTTTTTGTATTAAGTTAAGGACAAGTCATTTCTCCTTTTAGTCTGGAGGGCAACTGTTTAAGCAGCTTCCATGAGAGTACAAATATTCCTGGGATCATGGTAACCTTATCTTCATCCCTTATTAACTAATATCTTAGTGATTACTTCAGCAGTGATTAACTGTAACATAAAGTGGGGGAGGGGAATTTGGGGGATGGAATGGTGGCAGGAAATGGGAGGAAGAAAAGAGAAAAGAAGAATGGAGACATTGATGAGGGTGGGAAGGAGGTACCTGGAATGAACTATTCACAGCTTGCCTCGGACCCAGGAAGGTCTCTTTCATCAGTGCCAGCCCTTGAGCCATTAAAATCATCTGTGCACCTTCTGTTCATGGATACTGGCTAGAATTTTACAACTTCTACCTTGGTAACACCATGTAATACAATTTTTAAGGATGATTTGTAATGTTTATAATGATGACTTTCTAAGAACTCAAAACACCAACGAAATCAAAACAGATAAAATCTTAAGTCTTGTTAGAGTATTCCACCAAGTTTTTGAGAATCAGTCTCTGACTTATAGTGAATGGGGTAGTTCGGTTTGTTAAAATATTTAGTTGACCAGAATACCATATTTTTCTACCATTCTAAATAAATTACCTTACTAAATCCATTTTAACTGCAGAACTACAAAATTGGGTTTACAATTTTTTGTGCTAGAAAACTAAGGTAAATATAAACATGGCATACACAAAAGCATTTCAGATAAAATCAATGACATATTATTCCAAATTAAAGTTAAAAATCTCAGGCAGAATTATATAATTGCAGGGGTTGGCTGGGTGGCGTAGCAGTTAAGTTTGCATGCTCCGCTTCCATGACCTGGTGTTCACCAGTTTGGATCCTGGGCGTGGACCTACACACTGTTTATCAAGCCATACTGTGGCAGGCGTCCCACATATAAAGCAGAGGAAGAAGGCCACGGATATTAGCTCAAGGCCAGTCTTGCTCAGCAAAAAGAGGAAGGTTGGCATTGGCTCAGGGCTAATCTTCCTCAAAAAAAAATTATTACATAATTTTAATGATAAAATAAGAGTTCATCACTATGTATTGAAAACATTTTTTTGAAAAATATTTTAAAGGAAGTAGTAGGAATCCAAATAAAAGCCATAAGAGAAGTGATGCCACTTCATAGTGCAGGTTGATTCAATTAAAAGAGAGCTTTATTTTAAAATCTGCTCAAACTGCGGTTAAGGGTGGAAAGGGCAGGGAACCTTCCTCTACATCTGTCAGCTTAAGCTGAATTAAAACACCAGCTAAGATCATTCACAATAGCTAAGAGATGGAAAGAACCTAAGTGTCTATCAATGGATAAAGGTATAAAGAAGATGTGGGGTGTATATATATATATATATACACAACACACACACACAATGGAATATTATTCAGCCTTAAAAAGGAAGGAATATCTGCCTTGTGCAACAACATGGATGGACCTTGAGGGCATCAACTAAGTGAAACAAGCCAGACAGAGAAAGGTAAATACTGCATGGTATCACTCATATGTGGAATCTAAAAAAAGTCAAACTCATAGAAACGGAGTAGAAAAGTGGTTTCTGGGGGCTGGGGTTGGGGAAACTAGGGAGAAGTTGGTGAAAGGGTACAAACTTTCAGCTATAAAATGAATAAGTTCTGAGGATCTAACGTAAAACACGTTGACTATAGTTGGTAGCACTGTGTTGTACAATTGAAATTTGCTAAGAGTTGGTAACACTGTGTTGTACAATTGAAATTTGTTAAGAGAGTAGAGTAAGGGAGCTCTCACCAAAAAAATAAAGTATGCGAGGTGATGGATATGTTAATTAACTAGATGGTGGGAATCCTTTCACAACGTATATGTATATCAAATCACCTTGATGTACACTTTAAATATCTTACAATATTATTTTTCAATTATACCTCAATAAAGCTGAAAAAATACTGGCTGAGAAAAATGCCCTATCTGTCTAAGAAGTGTCTGAGTCCAAGATTATAGCCTTTTAGATGGCCGGTTAATTGGATGTAATGTTAGAACCCCAACTAATAGATGTTATTCTGGAATCACTGGTGAGAGAACATTTCCTCTCTTTCTCCTGAGGAATCTAGCTATTGCCTTGTCAGGCTTGACCAACACACATTTTCTGCCTCGTTTATCAGCTTTACAATGCCAAATCAACCCATTGGGTGCTCTTGTCTTTTTCTTGTATCTCTCATAGGTTCCTCATGAAAATTGTTTCTCTTGTCTGGCCCCTCAATCTGAAGCGGGACTGTGATATTTTCGATTTAGTTTCTCTTTTTCTGTGATAATCTAACTGCTTCGGTATTTTTTCTTTTAGAATAAGATAGATTTTCTAAACCCAACATTCTTTACCATATTTTGGTGTTTGGCTTAATTCAATGCAAGCAAAATTTATTGAAGCCCTCTGGATAGGGTGCTATATAAAGGGTCCCAGGAGCTACAGAGATGAACAGGACGGCCACTCTGTCCTTAAGCAGCTCGTATGTGAGTGGTTGAAGTAACAGAGAAGTAAATAATTATCACCAGTGTAGTAAGTGTTATAGTAGAGGTAGAGACGGGACTCTGAGGAGAGAGTGAAGGATCACTTAAGTAGGAGGAACTTACCCTGAGTGTTAAAGAAGCCATTGGAGTGTGTCAAGGCAGAGAAGGCAGCCATGGACTCCAGTGGAAAGAGCATGGGCCTTGCAGTTAGATAACCGGGTTAGAATCTGCCATATACTTGCTGAGCCAAGTGTTTCACCTCTCTAAAACTCAACGTTCAGGAATGATAATATCCACTGTGCAGGACAGGTGGTCACACATACCTGTCAGAGTGTCTGCGCATCTGCACTCCTGGATGAAGTTCTTCAGATTTGGGAAGGAAAGAATTTGGCCTCTGCCTACTGTCCCCCTCCAAACACCTGCCCCAATTTTTTCCCTTTAATGTGCCTGGAAGAAAGGCCAAGTCTCAGGGTGAGGCCTGTGTTGAGGCAGGGGAAGGGAGGAAAGAGGAAGTTCCCATACTTCAGACTGTGTGTGTGTGTGTGTGTGTGTGTGTGTGTAGTGTAGTGTGGGTGCCGTTCCTGTCCTTTCATTTCTTTCTGCCTTGATTTCCTCACAAGGAAAAGATAAGGAATAAATTTGGGAAGCAAAAGTAGAAAAACTTTCTCTTTTCCTTATAATCCTTCCACCAATCCATTGTTTACATGCTTAAACTTCTGGGCAAACATTAAGTAATCAATAAATTTATGATGAGCAAATGTTAAAAAAAAAAGTTGGAAAACAAGGCAGATAGAGTAAAAGGAATCTAATCTGAAGAAGTCCTTAGAGCTTTGGCATTTTTTTGAGGGTAAGGATCATATATTTTATTCCTTACCTCTCCCCCTATGTCAGTAGCAAATGGCTTTGAAATAAACAGGCACAGAATATGAAAATAAAAAGCATCTTGACTGGGTTTCCTTTTGTACACAGAATGAGTGATATAAAAGAGTTAACTTTGATTTAAAAAATAACAACAGGAAACCCAATTATGCTTATAGTAAACTTCCTTGCAATATTGTGACACGTCATTGGGGGAATGAAGTAAGATATGGGGAAAAGAGAAAAAGGGAAAATGGAGGCAACAACGATGAGGAGAGAGGGCTGAGGAAGCAGGGAGAGAGAACAATGAGCTGGAAAAAGGAACACAGGATGGGAGAAAGAAGGAAAAAGAATGGGAGAGACAGAGAAAAAGGGAGATGATCATGAGGGAAAAAAGAGCGTGCACAGAGTCTGACGTTTAGGAAACATTCTCATACCCAGGGATCATTTCTGCAGTGGGTTTCACAGTGTTGTCACCTCATCATATTTCCTCAAAATTCTCATTAACCACTGTTTATAGCTGTTTAACTGCTGCTTACCTTTGGATTTTCAAGGGCTAGACTTATAATGGGATAGATAATCATAGTAGCCCATCACAGGGAAATAATTATTCTCTCAGCATATTATCTCTGGCACATGTTTGGGCCCTGAGAAAACGGTTTCCATGTTCCGATGTTAAGAAGCTGGGGGCTTGTTGAGATTGCCTCCTTTCCATAGCAGGATTTGATTTTTTTACCCTAAGATACTATCATATCTCACAATTGGCTAAGCATCATTCTCTAATTTGGGCATGTTTTTGAAAAGATAAATCTTTTTTAGTGTGGTATTTCCTTCTAGGGAAAACTGTTCGTAAGTCACAGAAAAGCAGCAGGCCCATCAGCTTAGACATTATAAAAGTGAGAGCCGGGGGGAGGGGACCTTTGCAGGAAAGGTATTTATGGGAAGTTGTCAATTTTTAGTTTTAAAAAATATTACTCTGGGGGCTGGCCTGTTGGCATAGTAGTTAATTTCATGTGCTCCACTTGAGCAGTGGCCCTGGGTTCATAGGTTCAGATCCTGGGCACAGACCTACACACTGCTCATCAAGCCATGCTGTGGTGGCATCCCACATACAAAATATAGGAAGGTTGGCACAGATGTTAGCTCAGTGACAATCTTCCTCAAGCAAAAAGAGGAAGACTGGCAAAAGATGTTAGCCCAGGGTCAATCTTCCTTACCAAAAAAAAAAAAAATTACTTTGTTAAATTAGTAAACAAACTAAAGTAGAAATGAGAGGGGAAAAAGTAAAAGTCTTTCTGTTTTATGGAGTTTCATGAATTTTGGGGACTGTGACTTTAACATGGCTTTGAAATATAGGATGAAAACATGGAGATTTTTCTGTTTGTTCTGCTTGTTTCCATCTCCATGAATAGCTTTCTACTTTGGGGACCATCTCCCACTACAGCTTGCTGCACTGTTTCAGTTGGGTTTTGAATATCGATAACCAAAGATGTTGACTGTCCCTTAGTGAAAAAATATCTCGTGTTTATTCCTTAGGTGGGGAGGGGAGGGTTGCCAACATACGGTTTTGCAGTTTGTATTTTTAAAAAAGTCACCCTTCTTATTTAGCATTGTCCTTCATAATACAAATTGCAAATAAGGCAGCTTGCCAGTACTGAAAAGCAATTTCAATTAAAATTCCCAGGGCTTTTCAGGGGCGACACAGGAGTCAGTCTTAGCACATTGTCCTTGAGTCTGGGCACAGCTTACCTGGAAAGCTTCAAAGACGGACAAGTAATTTTAGTGTCACCTTCCTTGTCCCCCCCACCGCAAGCCATAAACAAAGCAATGACTGCCCTTTCCACAAAAAAGGAGGTTCGGTGACTGCTTGTCTGGAAAAGCTGGTAATGGACTATTAAATAGTTGTTTGTGAAATCGCTGCACAGTACAGTGTTTACTTGTTTCTGCAAAAGTATTTCTGTTTACCCGGTTCTGGATAAAGAGCAGATCATTTGACAAGGCCCCAGAGTAAACAATATCCTGGTAGATATACACTTCCGTCTTCTGGTCCAGGCCACAGCATTTTCCGTTATTATGCAAATGAGGGAGGGGATGTGTGGACACACTATCAGAATCACAGCAAGTAGGGCTGTCTGGTGTGTTGGAATATCCTGTATGAAGGTTGGAATAGCCTGTCCCAAGGGACCCTTCTTCCGCTGCCCTAGAGTGTCTCCCACCTTGTCATGGGGTTTACAAATCACACAATTAACTCTTATAGGTTAAGGCTGCTGGTAAAATCAGGAGTTCCTTTGGAAGAGTGACATTAAACTGATGTCCATCGTTAGCATTTTAGATCAAATAATACTTCCATTTATTGAGTGTGTATTTATGAGCCAGGCACTGTGCCATTATTATTCTTATTAACTTATTTGCCCTCACAAGAATGCTGTGAAGCCAGTATTATTATTAGCTTCAGGTTACAGATGAGGAGACAAAGGCACCTGAGGTTAAGTTATTTGCCAGGTCTCAGAGTTGGCAAGCCAGGAGCTAGGTTTGAACCTAGATTCTCTGATTCCTGAGGCCATGTGTTCCTCTGACGTGGCGTCAACAGAGAATGGGGTCCAGAAAATAGAGGGTATGGGACAATCAGACTTCGATGTGGTGAGTTGGGAGGGGTTGGTCCAACAGCTGAGGGACTAGGCATGAAGGGAAGACTAAGAGAGGGAAGGTGGATCCTGTGAGCTCCTGATTACAGCCGGGGCTTGGAAGGGAAGGACTAGTGGAAATGAACATGGAAAAAGGGGAGAAGCTAAGGAGGCAGAAGGTTAATTTCACAGATATGTTTGTGGCCAAGCTGATAGAGTCATTTTCTTAGATGTCTCCTCGATCTTGATGTTGCAGGACTTCTGCCCTTCTTTCACGTAGGTCAGTTACATACGCTGCATGTAATTCTGTAGCTATGAGGTCTCGTGATCCTCACAGGCATTTGAGAGGCAGAGGATTGGTGGCCAAGCCAAGACTAGAACTCTCGTTATTTGCTCTGAGCCCAGTGCTCTCCCCAGCACACCCTGGGCTGTCTCCTATTTGTTGCCCCGGAAGGTCCTCAAGGCCACTCCACTTTCTTCCCATAGAGAGCCCCTTTCATTTTGGTCTGCTATCTCTTCAGTCTCTTTCATTTCCAGGAGGTGGTACAAGTTACACACTCATTACTCCAATCTCGACATGCTATTTGAGTTCTGTTAATTCATTGTTATGTGGAGAATGCCTTCGGTGAAACACAACAAGCTGCAGAAAATACAATTCTCCCTTAATGTATATTTACTAAGTGTATTTATTATTCATCAGGATGTGCATTTTAAAATGTGAGTCTAGATTCCCTCACTTTTAATCCCAAACAAGTGTTAAAAGATTTATTTTTATAACAATCCCGGAATGAGAGCAAAGTAAGCCTCCCGGAACGCGGCTTGCCAAGTGGTAGATGTTAGCTCTGCACCCACCCTGGATGCTCGATCTGCGGGTGCTTGTCGTCTCTCACTGCTTCTGGTGGGGATGCACAGAAGCCTGAGAGCACACCAGGGCCTGTCAATGGTTGCAGTTTGTTGGCACTGACTCTCAGGAAGGAGTACTGCAAGGGAAATGTTAAAGTCCCATTTCTTTGCAAGATATAGATAGATATGGTGGAGACATAAAGGCAGACGGATGAAGAAAAGGGAGGACGTGGGCCAAGAGACAAGAAAATGCACAAAAATAAACTTCAAAGACCTCAAGGTGCTATCAACATGCAAGTGTTTGAATAGTATGTGAAGAATTAAACATGAATGCATTAAGCATCCCAGAACGAATAATTCCTACTGTCCCATGCTGCAAGAAAAGAAAGTTCTAGGGTGCAGGTGCCAGTGTGAGGGTAGCACGGTGGAGGATGCTTAGTAACAGAGTCCAGCTCACATGATGATGCAACAGTGTGTGATTGCTGCCATCTCCTTAGCTGGGTTAGGGAGCCATTTGAACAGGGCTTCAGCCAACTTTGGTGAGAGTCTTTACTCATTAGTGGTCTTTGTTACGATTCTAAGTGGCATCTGTTTTACACATTCCTCAAGATCCCAGAGTGTAGAAATTTCTGGTTATCAGTTTGAGAATCTTTTCTCATTTCTATTGACTAGTGGACAGCTTCATATCTGCCCAAATAATGTTTTTTTGAGTAAACTCATAATACCCATAATACATCAATAATCAGTGTTGAAACATGACTTAAAAATAGTTCAATTAAAAAATATTTCAATTTAAGATATCATTCAATAAAAATCTTGGAATATTTTCTTCTTTGAGGTTGAGCATCAATTACATCTAAAACACCAGTGTGGTCAGTTTTACAGCCAGAGTTATAAACATAGTAAGAGTGGAAGTTAATAAGAGAGTGATGCTACAGTTTTATCCAACAGTTATTGTTTTCTTTTGTTGGATGGAGTCAATGAAATTAAAGCAGAGACTGATTCCTATGATTTTGAATATACTCTCAAATGAGTAGAAGCAAAGATGGAGGAAAAGGAATTCTATTGCCCAACAGACAGATGCAGAGTTCTATAAACCCCATTCTGTGATAACAAATTCTTCAAATAAAATTTCAATGGAGAAAAATAATTTGGGGAAATAGCTGCATTGCATTAAAACTTTATGGTGAGCAGTACAGGGAGGAAAATTGAACGTGGTTTCTATCTACATTTCAAATATAATCCCATGGTGTGCATAATGGTATACCAAGTCAGATCTTAATTAAGGCTGAAGAGTCAGATTTATCCGAAGCGTCACTTTTACCCATGTAATACAACAACTTGAAAAACCAAGTAAAACAATTTTAAAGAAATAATGGAAAATAGCCACTTTCTAAAATTAAAAGAAAAAATGGAGCAAATCCGATCAACTCTTGGTACTGTGGTTACTCTTTGGCCTCTGTCTCAAGCCTCTCTCTTCAATGCTGCCATTCCTTCTTCTCTTTAAGATTTCCTGTTGACCAATGCCTTCCACGTTAGCTCATTCGACTGGGAACAAGACTGTCTTCCTCACTGTGAGATACTGTGTGACATGACCTCTAAATTCTTGCCGTAGCCCTTAACGTTTGATAAATGAATTAGATAGAAATGACTGGGTATCTTTTGCTGAACTTGACGCCTGTAATAAATGTCACTGGTGTCATACAAAACAATTTATAAATTATTCTGAAAAGAATTGTTTCAACTACAGAGCAGGCAGTGAAGGAAACAAATGGGAAGGTTTGTGAGAGGGCATTTCTATAATGACGTCATAAGGGCCAAGAGGATTTCAGGAGCAATTCTTTTCACGCCAAGAAGAGGAAAAAATAAAGTAATGGGCCCAGTGTTTCTATGATTTTTTAACCCTATTTTCTTTACTTTTTTTTTTTTTTTTACTTTTTATTAGATGATTGGAGAAAATAAAAGGAGTGGTAGTACAGAGACTTCTAATCAGCTTAAGAATTCGTTTTACTTTTGTGGATTTATGTTACCTACCTATTAAGTTTCATGAAGCCCCTTTGCTAACCAGGTGAACAGTCAGGGACAAGATTACTCAGATTTTACAGTCCTTTGTTTCAAAATAGTGCAGATGTGGAAATAGCAATGGTTAGCATAGCATGCTACACCAAATAGGTTTTCCACTTTTAGTCAAATTTCCAAATGAGCCTTGTATCATTGAAATGTTGTCAAAGGTTATGTTTAGTTCATGAGACAGACTCAAAACAATGAAGTTTTTCTCTCATACAAATTCCCAAGATGAGAAAAAATTTAAAAAGCAAATTAAGTGGAGAGAAGTAAATGAGACATTATTTCTCCAAAGTTGTTTTATTGCCTGCCAGGAAAATATCTTCAGGAGATGGACTGAAAAGGAAAAGACTTTTGTAGTGAGCATCTGAGCCACAGCAGATTTGTGGGTATTATTGGCTTTTCCAGACATCAAAAGCAAACTGTGTGAAAGATGATGGAGGTGCTCAAACAGGAATGGGGAATGAAAATGAGCAAATAGAAGATCATGCTCAATAAAAACACAAAATGATAATCAGAATAAATGAGACTATCAGTGCACAAGTAGAAGAAAATCAACTAGGAACATCTGTTCAGGTGAGGCTGAAATTAAGAGAATAATCAGGCTCTGGTCGTGTGCATTCGGAAAAAGTCTCTGAAAGATATGATGAGTAGCATCTCATCCTTCACCCAAGTGGAATGATCATATCAGTACCTTGGTACTTTCGGTAAAATTGAGTTTTGTGCCTGTGGATGTTATACCTTCTAAGAAACATATATTTGCAGCAAAAATGCAATTGGCTGTGCATTACAGATTAAGAAAATTTTAATGGTGAAATGAAAATTTCTCAGAGAAATATGCAAGGTATAGTGTTTTGAAAAACATTTCTAAACATACCTCTGAATGAATGAAATCATAATAGTATCAGGCCACAAAAATCCTTGGAGAAATAACATGCATATAACATAGAGAACGTTAAAATGAAATATGTTGACTTCTGGTTCTGGAAAAGATAGAACACACACACTTCTCTCTATTCCTCCTGCTAAATACTGTTAAAAATTCTGAACCTTATGTATGTAAAACAAACCTAAGAAGTTTCTGAAAGAGAGAAGAAGGCAGACCATTTAGGGACCTTGGGACCCGAGGAATAATATGGCAGTGAATTCCCTGGATTTTATTTTTGCCATGTATAATCCCAGACTGGGTGCTGGAGAAGCTAGCAATTTAGAAATGCCAAAATTACAAACAAAGGAAACCCCAATGAATGTCTGATCTCCCTAACAAAAGGATCAGGAAGGGTCAGCTTAGCAAGACAGAAAACTTTTAGAAAATAACCCCCTTACTGTAGTCAAACAACATGGGAAAAAATGGTGGCCTTACCACCACCTGTGTCAGCAAAGGCTGAATGGGGAGCCTGGACTTCCACCCTCACCTGGGGGTAATAAGGCACCTCTCTCACTCCTCACTGAGGTGTGTCAGAGAGGCTGCGTGGGAACCAAGGCTTGGACCTCCTTCCAGAGGTCATGAGCTGCCCTCCCTGAACTGTGGTGTCAGTGGAGGCCGTGTGTGGAGCAGTGATGAAGTACCCCTGCTCTTGTAGCCAGGGCGATGTCAGTGGAGGCCTGGTAGGGAGCCTGAACTTCTACTCTCGCCCAGCAGAAATGAGGCTCCACCTTCCCCAGCTGATGCTGTGTCAGAGGAGGCCTGCTAAAACAGAAGACTTAAATAAGATCCAAAGTCTCACCACATAACACCCACAATGTCAAGAATACAATAAAAAATCATGGGTCATATCCAGAAGCACGAAAATCTCAACTTGAATGAGCAAATACATGGAACAGTAGCCAGAACCAAGATGGCATAGATGTTGGAATTATCTGATTTAAAGGATTTTAAAGCAGCCATCAGAAAAAGGCTTCAGTGAGCAATTATAAACACACTAGAAACAAATGCAAAAGTAGAAAATATCAGTAAAGAAATAGGAGATATGAAGAAGAACCAAGTGGAAATGCTAGAATGGAAAAATACAATAACCAAAACTAAAAGTGTATTGGATAGGATCAACAGTGAAATGCAGAGGACAGAGGAAAGAATCAGTGAACTTGAAAATAGAACAATAGAAATCACTCAATCTGAACAACAGAAAATAGATTAAAAAATAATGAACAGAGCCTCAGGGGCCTGTGGAACTATAACAGAAGATCTGACAATCATATCAACCAAGTCCCAGAAGGAGGGGAGGACAAGTGTGGGGCTGAAAAAGTATTCAAAGAAATAATGGCTGAAAATGTCTCAAGTTTGGCAAATGACAAACCTACAGATTTAAGAAGCTGAGCTAATCCCAAACAGGATAAATTCAAAGAAAATCACACCAAGACGCATCCTAAGAGGCAGGCTCGATGAGCAGATTGCTTTCGTGCTCATAAGATTGCAGCAACACATGCAGAATATCCTCAGAGACTTCATAAGCTGGAAATGCTAACTGCTTCACAGGCGAGTCCTGGAACTGTCTTAACTTTTTTCTCCTAGTTGCTAATCCTCAACCTCAAATGGTACATAATCTACGTTGATCGCATTTACACAAATCAATGTATTGCAGTGACTTTTTAAATTAAAAAGACCTACTTTTGAAAAATGAAACCAAAAATCAAATAAATCATATTAAATTATTATCTAGTTCCTACTATGTGCAAGGCATTGCAATTACTCTCACCTAAATGTTGGTTTATCATGTTGGAAGAAATGTGTTATCTTGCCAGGTCAGAAAGTGAAGACCGGCGGTGTTTTGTCTTAAGCCTCATGTTATGAAGGAGAAGGAAGTGGGGAGAAAGGACAGAATTGAGAGATCACAATTTCAAATTTTGCCCAGCTGTCATGACTGAAAATTCCTACTACTGAATATGATCGCCCAAGGAAAATCTTTGTGAGAAAATAACTAGTACACAAGTATCTGAAAAAATCACCTCTAAACCTGTTGCGTAGTAGATATGCAACAAATATTTGGTGAGTGGATGAATAAAGGAAAGAATGAATGGCATACTTAAACCTAAGGATTTAATTTTCTTTTGACACTTCAATTATGACAAATCAGACTTGCTAACTACGTAAGAGCACTTATTAATCTTGTGTCTTCTGTTTAAGTGTGTGTGCGTTTTGTTTAAGAGAGCTTTTCCTATCCCAAGGTCATAGACATATTCGTCTATACATTCCTTTAGTTGAGCGTTTTGATTACATACCTGCCCAGTTTCAGAAAACATCTTAACTGATAGCCTTTGAACACCTCACACAGACCTTTCAGAGTCCCATGCAGGGGTTGCATCTTTGGGTGACCGCGCCTCTCTACCAATGTGGCGTTAAGCCAGTGTGGTGAATAACAACTGCCATCATGGTAACTTACTACAGTATTTTCTAAGGTATGTTCTGAAGAACACACCTTTTGTGGCCATATTAATAGATGTTACTCAAAACAGCATGTGAAATAATGGCATTAAAAAGTTAAGCCCATATGTTAATGTAGAAATTATCAACTTTAATAGAGTAGTTTTAAACACTCTGACATGAGCATATATCAGAAAACTTTAGATACTTTCAAAAAACAGGTTTATTTTCTTCACCACAACAGTGTCTCTCTACCTCAAGGGCGAGTTCAGATCTGGTTGCTGGGTATGTGGGAGCTGGGGGATGGGGTTGTATGTTTCTTCTGATCATCTTCTCCAGGCGATTCTGAAATATTTCTACTCTTCTCCACCAACCTCCTGTCCGATCTTGAGAATCACAGGTTGACTGTGCTAATGTGCCAGCGATTCTCCAACATGGAAATAGTTTCCCAAGCTTGTGTGAGTATGGAAACCTGTTTCATGCAGAGCTGGGGCCAGTGGACTAAATATTCTTTGGGAGACCCTCATACAGTGGTTTTACCATTGACAAAGCACTTCCTTGTGTCTGAGTTTATTTGATCCTCTTACTGTCCCTGTGATACAAACATTTTTATCCCCATGCTAAAAATAAGGAGAGTAAGTTGAAGCGAGGTGTGAGGGCTCAAACGCAGATCTTTGAAATCTAAGGCTGGATCTCCTTCAGTAGTCAAAAAGATTGAGCTAGGCCATTAGCACAAAATTTGTTATGGAAGAATCAATAGTGTTAAAGAGATTTTAAACCCACCTCTTCAAGATTTTCATAGAGTTAAAATCCACGTGTGCCTTGGAGAAAAATGATATAAAAGATATACTATAAAGGTTTAGTTTAAGTATTACAAAGCCCTATGTCAACATGAACTCTATAAAAATTCATAGTTCTCTTCTCAATAATTTAAATCTGTTTTTGAAAGTGCATATTTATATAAAAAAGGAGAGGAACACTAAAGCTGGCATAATACTGTCAGCTGTTGGCCATATGGAAAAATTTAAATTGTCATAAAAGCTGGCCAGTTATAAAATGTTTTAGATAGAATTTTTTTTAAGTCACATTTAAGCATTTGTGCAATATGCTCAAAAATACTTTGGTGAACTGCATTAGCAATTGCATTGGCTGTAACTTCACACGGTCCTTCAATATGTAATTAATTGTTTTTTTAATAGACTTGTGTAATGGTCAGTGAAATACATATTTGATGTGGATAAAGATGTTAAAGGACAAGTTTCCCAAAAATACATTTCTTAATCTTCATCTCTAGACACCTGTGTGTAGCATTTACAGGATGTAGTTACTTTTAGGTACCATTTATCGAGCATCTATGTGCAACTTTCTATGCCCAAGCCCCACAATATAGATGGTATTATATGCATAAGGGGACAGGATAAGAAAATCGTGCCTGAGTGTAATTTCAAAGCCAAGTTTATCTGGTTTAAAAGTTTTTTTTGTATTTTGATTTTAAATTAATATCATTAAAGTCATCTGACCTCAAATGTAATGTCTTTTTATTGTAGAAAATATTGAAAAATAACAATAACAAATATTGAAAATACATATTACCCATAGTCCCACCAGCAAGAAATAACTACCATTAATATTTTGAAGTGTTTTCCACTCTTTTTAATGAATAGGAATATTTTTTTGAAAAAGGGATCATGCTATTTTGCGATGTTCTTTTTAATCAACAGTATTTCCAGAACATTCTTTTTATGGTATTGAATACTCTGACAATTTTTAATGCTGCATAGTGTTCCATTCTATTGGTATTCCATAATTTAATTAACCACTCCATCATTTTGGGATGCATAAATCCTTTCAACTTTTTATTATTATAAACAACTCTATTCTTTGTCAATAAACATTTGTGCCCATCTCTGATCATTTTCTTAGGATAAATTTGTAAAAAACGACTTTTTGGATGAAAAGCTTGTAACGTATATTATAAATTGTCATCCCAAAATGTCTCAATTTACATTTGCACCAGCAGTAGGTGGTAGCTCCTCTTTCATTTTTCTACATTTTTACTAATACCAGGTATTTTAAATTTTTTTTAAAACTCACAGCCATTCTGTGATGCTTCTCTATGCGTTCACATTTCAGGTATTTATATGAAGCATTTTTGCTACAGTTACAAGTCGTCATGACTTTCATTTACTTATTAATTCACTGGTAATGTATTTATTTGTTTGGTGCATATGTAGTGAACCCGTGATATGTGCCCGACTCTGTTTTAGGTGCCAGGGATAGAGCGGTGAATGAGAAGGAAGGCCCTCCTCTTATGGGGAGTCCATTCCAGCAGTCTTTGCATGAAGAATCGTTCCTAGTCATATAAATCAGTGAATGTTTTATATTTTGGTGTACCCCTTGCCACATACAATGTCATTTTTACTTTAATCAATGTCTTGCTAAGCAGAGAGATTCATAGCCAAAGTCTAAGGTACATGAATGTATGAAACTAGTGAGGCCATTAGATTATGCTTTGAGCTTAATATTTGATGATTATGAAATGACAACTTAGGGTAGAAACAGGTTTCATACATATTCAGTGGCTTCATAACATGCTGTGCAGTGTTACAAGTTATTTGGTGCGTTAAGTGTGCAAGTTGAGTTAAAAATATACAGAATTAACAGGAAATTTTAGGGCAAAAAGACAACTTTTAGGAATGAAAAGGAAATAAACACAAAGTGTGTTAGGAAAAACGAGAAAAAGGATTCACGAACTTTAAAACCTCGTAGTGCTACCCAACAGAATGTCGGTAACTGGTCAAACCATTTCTTATAAATAGCACCCTGGCATGAGAAGATCACGGTATAGGAATGCCATGGTCTTAGGCTAATGTCTGGCTTAACTAAATGATTCAAATTCTGCTTTTTAAATATCGTTGTGACTGAAATCACATAGCTAAAAGGGACAGTGGCAGTGTGAACATGTTCCATTTTTCCGCAGGAAGGCAAAAAGAAATCATCATAGACAGACAGATTTCTCTTGTAATTTGTTTTCTTGTCATTTTTAAGAATCTGCTTTTTGAATGGGAGTTAGTTTATTTTAGAGAAAGACACACTCATTTAAGAAAATGTTCCGTTATATTCACTACCTTAAAATGTAAAGCATGTTTAGCGCAGTTTCCCTGCTTTCCTCTACGTGTTTGATAAATGCTAGATTGTAAAGTGATGTATTAACTTGGGACTGTATTTTCTATCCCAATGATTTGGCTTCACTCACCAAACATACTGTACACCAGATTTTACAAACCACAGGAAAACTGGCACAAATTTTGAGTATTTTGCTTTATAAAATGAGACACTGTATTTACTAAAGTTTAAAAAATGTTTTTTTGATATTGTTTCAATAAATCTCTGGCCTTGAAACAAATGCAAATAAAATGTTTAAGCTTTAAGCATTTGCTATAAGTAAAATTTGATATGCCTTTCAAATAATCAGGGAGTCTGTGGAGATGGAATTCAATTAGAGCCCAGTTAAGTCTTTAAAATTTCCAGTGCAAAACTGCAGTAGTCTTGTTTGAATTTAGAAAACATTATTGAAGTGTTTGGTTTATAGACAGCAGTCGTGAAAAGATAAGATAAAATTCTGGTGTTACATTTATGTTTTGAAGACATATCTAATCTGTAGTGGCATGAGAAATGTAGTAGAGGGACATAGTGCTAAAAATCTCTGTAGCGTCACACTTAAACACTTAGAAACCAAGGCAGTTAATATAATTTATGTATACGTAAACCAAATTATTTCTATACTGAAGACTTTTCTGATAGAAACACTTTTACCCAGTATTTTAATCAAATATGCTACCATCTCTGCTCCTTTCAATGCAGGCTGCACACAAATTTGCCGATATGTGTTTCACTTACGGGATGTAATATGTGTAATGTGCTATTGATGTCTATTAGAAATACATATAATAGTGAGAAGGCACTTCAACCAGAAATAGTTGCTATTTCTTGTAATCAGAAAGACCAGAAGAACAGTAAGGTAGGTTTGTTCTATTTTTTAAAGTGACAGTGCTCTTGTCTCTGAATTGAAATAGTAGCCCACTCATATTCTTATTTTGCATAAATTTGCATGACAAATTCCCAAAGCTCTAATTTAAAGTAAGTAAAATAAAACGATGCAACCTCTTATAACTGTGTGTGTGCCCTGATATTTAGAGAAAACACACATAACTGACTTTTAAAAGAATTAATTCGATTACCTTTCTGGTCAAGGGACAAGAGAATAAAAATAGAAAAAGAGTGGGTGAGAGCAGGAGCGAGGGGGAGCGAGGGGGAGCGAGGGGTGCTCGTTAAGGTGTGTGTATGTGTTAACAGGTGTGTGTAACACCTCTTTATTGTATGTGTGTGTCTAACAGCTTTATTGAGATATAATTCACATACCATAAAGTTCACCATTTTAAAGTGTCCTGTTCAACGGCTTTTAGTCTATTCACAGACTTGTGCCACCATCCCACTATCCAGCTTTAGAGCATTTTTATCGCATACCCACTAGCAGTCACTCTTCCTTCCCTCCTCCTCCCGGATCCTGGCAACCACTAATCTACTCTCTGTCCCTATTAATTTTATTATATTTCCAGGGCAATATCCAACTTTATTTTACTTCATTGTAATTGGGTCTAAATTGTTTAGCGAATGATTATATTGATCCTGTATGTGTTTTGGAAATTTAGTTTTGAGTAAAATCCCAACTTTCTGATGTGTATGAAACTAAGATAATTTCAAATAAGCATACAAAACTATTAATAATTATGTTGAAATTATTATCCTCTCTACCCACTTCCCAACTCCCCCATGCCCATAATCATGCTAAAAGTTATAAGGGGAGGGGCTGGTCCCATGGCCGAATGGTTAAGTTTGCACCCTGCACTTTGGCAGCCCAGGGTTTCGCCTGTTCGGATCCTGGGTGAGGACATGGCACCAATCATCAAGCCATGCTGAGGCGACATCCCACATGCCACAACTAGAAGGACCCACAACAAAAAATACACAGCTATGTATGGGGGCTTTGGGGAGAATAAGGGAAAATAAAATCTAAAAAATAAAAAATGGCTTAAGAGAAAAGAAAAACAAAAGTTATGGAGGGATAGGGGCGGGCTGGGTGGCATAGCAGTTAAGTTTGTGGTGCCACTTTGGCAGCCCGGAGTTCGCTGGTTCAGATCCCAGGCGCAGACCTATTCACCGCTTATCAAACCATGCTATGGTAGGCGTCCCATGTATAAAGTGGAGGAAGATGGGAACAGATGTTAGCTCAGGACCAGTCTTCCTCAGCAAAAAGAGGAGGATTGGCAGCAGATGTTATCTCAGGGCCAATCTTCCTCAACCAAAAAAAGTTATGTAGGGAAGATGATAGGCTCTTGGGGAGTTTACAATCTAGGTGACTCTAACCTGACTTTATTCTTCAAGCATATTTTCCTAAGAATTAAAAAGAATCTTTAATAAATTGATACCACTGATAACTCTCTCACTCTGAATCTCCTCAGCACTGGTTTCTATGTATATCTCCGACCAACTCAGGGAGTAAGAAGTTACTTCTCTATTCCTCTGTTGTCTGTATTCTTAGAAACTGCATTAATATTTTTTAAACTTTTTACTGTAAAATAAGATGCAAGTACAAGAAATCACACCAAAACATATAGCGAGTAAATTATTATAAGGTGAAAACCATTGTAAGCACCATCTGGGACAAGAAAGAGAACCTCCAGCCTCCCAGGGCCTCGTCACAGTCTCTCCCTCCTTCCAAAAGGAACTGTTATTCTGACTTCCATAGTTGTCACTTCTTTGCTTTTCTTTTTGGTTTTATTACTTTCCTAGACACTATAGTTTAGTCTTGCATATTAAACAAATTGATGTCTTTTAGGTCTCTTTTAATCTACAATTAAAATTTTACCGTTTACCTTTCTTTTATTTATAATTTATCTGTCAAAGAGCCTGGCATTTGACTTGCAGCGTTTCCCGCAGGCTGCATTTTCCCGATTACATGCTCGTGAAGCAGTTGCTCCTGTTCTTCCCTCCTCTGTAGTGCTTTTGGCAGCTGGATCCAGAGTCTGGATGAGACTTAGGTTTAATCCTTTTGCAACATTATACGTGGTATTATATATTTTTTTCAGGAGCCACATGTTATCTAGTTTTTGCTATTTGTGTTGTTTTTGTTTTTAACTGACATCGCTGCTCATTACCTGGGTCATTAATTCAATGGGAGTTGTAAAATGATGCTATTCTAATTCTATCAAGTTCTTTTTTATTATGAGCTGTAATAATTTTATAAGGAGATCTTCCTCTCACCTATTATTATCTATAATCTATTATTGGTACACGTCACATAGGGATTAATTCTTGGTATTTTCATTTTATTTGTTAAGTTTTCAAATTAATGAACTCATTTCTTGTCATTCACAGACAATGATCAAATTTCTTTGGTTCACAAATATTTTTATAAATTCATAGATTTAAGCATAGTTCATAGATTTCAACCCACTGCAATCTTATCCTTATTAAAGCTCAAATTTTCCTATCTTTGGACCATTGGATTCTCTTCTTAAGTTGTCTCCTGAGTTATCTGTATCTATCTACCTATCCATATATCTATCACCCTTGTAGTCTGATAATTTTCTCGCTACCTGATATGTCAGGTTGATGTTCCAGGCCAACCTTGTACATTTACTATCCCTGACTTGAAATTAGCCATTTCTCTAAACAGTCACAGTTCTTTGTAAATGGAAATGGTATGCTGAGGCTGGAGCCTGGGCTCTCGTGGTGTTCACAGATTCTGAGTTGATCATTGTTTCCAGAGCTTTACAGTGGACAGATCTAGGAAATGTGTGTGTGTATGTACCCTGAAAGTTTGCATACCTCAGGAGTTTATACTGATACTTGCCCTTTAAATTCAGAACTAAACGTTTTTACTTACACTCTTTTTCTTGCATCCGTATTTCTTTTCTTCTACACTGAGAATCCTGCTTCTTAAGGACACAGGGAATGACAGAATTAGAATATTTTATAATTACTAAAAAAAGCCTAATGTTGATTGTTCTAAGTTGACACCTCAGATGCAGAGAGTACTCTTTCAATATGTACTTTCAAATCTTTTTTTTTTTAATTTCCGAAAAGTTCTTTTGAGTTAAAATTTTTAGTATTTGTTCTATTCCTTTGTTTTAGTTTTCTTTTTCACAGACTTGTATGCATGTTGGATCTTCTTTGCCTATCCTTAATATGTCTTGTTCACTCTTAAGTCCTTTCAATATTCATAAGTTAAAGTGTTTCTCTTTTTAAAGTGATTTTTCAAAAAAAGACCTAAGGCCTCACATATATCATTTAGTCCCAGAAACTTCAGCTTTGGGGCTGGATTCGGCATCACTTGGAGTGCAATCATTTTTGTTGTACAGGATGAGAATATTTTGCCACAAATACAGTTCACTAATTCAACGAATATTTATAGAGAGCCTACTATGTTCCAGGCAATGTGCTAAGCCAGTTACGAGCAGGACAGCCTGGACATGCACTCTCTCTAGGGATGGAGACAGATATTGACCAAAAAAATTAGTGTAATTACAAGTTTGACAAGTTTGTCCCAACTTGTCCCATGAGAATTTATAATAAAGGAATGTATTAGTTTTATACTGCTGTAACAAATTACCACAAACATCATGACTTAAAAGAATATAGATTTATTCTCTTAGAGTTTTGGAAGTCAGAAGTGCAAAATGGGTCTCCCTGGGCTATTATCAAGGTGTTTAGATGCTCTATGGGAGAATCTGTTTCCTTGCTCGTTCCAACGACTAGAGGCTGCCTGCATTCTTTAGCTTGTGGTTCCCTTTCTCCATCTTCAAAGCTAGCAATGCAGGTTGAGTCTTTTTTCCCATTTACTCTAATCTCCTCTTCTGCTCCTTCTTCCACATTTAAAGATCCTTGTGATTACATTGGACCCACCTGGATAATCCACGCTAATCTCCCTATTTCAAGGTCCACTGGTTAGTAACATTAATTTCATCTGTGATCTTAATCCTCTCTTTGCCATGTAATGTAACATATTCCCAATTTCCAGGGATTAGGACACATGGGTGCGTAGGGGGCAGCTATTATTCTGCTCATCACAGGATCTTTATCTATCTAGGAAAAGGAAAGGTCAGGAAAGTTTTTTTTTTTTTTTGAGAGATTGATATTTACATCGAAGCTTAAAGAATAGATGGGAGTAAGCTAGGTGAAGAGAAAACAGGGATACAGGTGAGAATGCAGGACAGCACAGCAAGTTGGAGGCTGTTATGATAGTTAAGATGGGAAGAGATAGGCTTAGACAAAAATAACGGTAGTGGAATTGGAGAGAAAGGAATGGACTCAAGATAGCAATAATTCACTTTCAAACTGAAATGAGACCGCATTATCTTCAGCTAGTTGTATTTTTTTTAAGGTATACTTTTTTGGTGAGGAAGATTGACCCTGAGCTGACATCTGTTGCCAATCTTCCTCTCTTTTTTTTTTCTCCCCAAAGCCCCAGTACATAGTTGCATATCCTAGTTGTAGTCATTCTAGTTCTACTATGTCGGATGCCACCACAGCATGGCCTGATGAGTGGTGTGTAGGTCCATGCCCAGGATCCGAACTGGTAAACCCTGGGCCACTGAAGTAGATTGCGTGAACTTAACCACTCGGCCAGGGGGCCAGCCCCAGTTAGTTGTATTTTTGTTTTGATGTTACAAAATTCAATCTTCTGCTTTTGTTTTGATGTTACAACATTCAATTTTCTGTTCTTGTTTTTCTAAGGACACCTATGGAGTGTTCTTGTTTTCAAGACTCTGAAAGCTGACCCTAGAAGAATCGAATAGTTAGGATCCTCTCCAAAGAAGTTATTGCAGACACTCCTAGATGCAGGTAAGGATATGGATTTTTAAAAAAATCAAAATTCACTTATCATGGCCATAGGAAGCACAGATTGGCTGCTGATACTAAAGGACTTAGATAGGTTTGGCTCTGTGAGTTGATAGCTTCACTTCTACATCTAGTAGTTTTGGTTTTCTTTGGTTGACCTGTGATGACCTCTACATGGCAAACTTTGAAAGGACCCAATTACTAGCTTAGTTGCCTACTTGTGTATCTTGGGTCCACAATTGAACTGAATACCTTGGATTTATAGGACAAGACAGGTTTTTCTAATCCAGTGGTATTTTGATTGGGTCTCTCCTAGTATGGGAATTTCTATATATTTTATTATATCCAAGCTCTGGTTGAATCATCGTTGACTTTCTCTCATGTCTGGCTTGTGTGATACATTGGTAGAGCCTGTGGCATTTAGTGTTTATTCGTATGAGTTTATTTGTATGAAGGAAAGGGATATACAAGGTATTTCTGTTGGAAGTAGAGTCGGGGAGGGGGAATGGAGGAACTGAGGAAGATTGCCCACAGTTCTTAGGAGAAGGGAGTAGATCAGTTTTCTGGAGACACTCAGGCTGTGAGGGCAGAGTAGTGCTGTTTTGGGGCCCAGATGACAAAATGATGGAGGGGTGCATTCTGTCCATCTCTGTGAAAGCCTAGAGAGGCTTCAGTGTAGCAAACTTGGAAGATAATGTAGCCTCACTTTAACACTTTGGCATTTGTAGTTTTGGGTATACTGGAGACAGCATCCTGGGCAGGGAATCTTTGTTTTCAAGGATGGCACTGGTAGCAACGGAGGTAAAAATTTCCCTCAAGTGAGTTCCTGAGTAGTAGAAATCTAGAAGCAGGGAGTGAGATGGGAGAAAGGGGCGTATTGTAAGTATAAGACATAGTCTCTGTGAGAACAGGTGAGACAACTCCCAACACTCCCTGAAATAGCTTGAGGAAACTGACTGGAGGCTGAGTTCCAGCATTATGCAAAGGTGACAGCGAAATGTGGGTTATTACTCTTCAGGTTATCAGCAGTTTGGAGAGGGTTCGGGGAAACTTTGGATGACAATTGCTATATGCTGTCTCTTCTTCAGAACAAAAGGTCTAATATTCTACTGCATGGATCACGGCTGAAGACAGATTTGAAGAATAATTTGCACTGTTAGTTTGATGGCTAACACACAGCTAAGATCTCCCTGATATTTGAGGGGTTGCGTTCTTAAATTCAACGGTTGTTGGCATATCCACAGCTTGAGACTTCAGTTGTTTGGAAAGCAGAAGGAGAGCAATTCTGATCCTCTAAGGAACCTGGATTTAACATGTTATCAAAATAGTGCCATACTCAGGTTACATTTCAAATCTGAACTCGCCATACCCCTTAAAACTAAGATCTATAGTCTATAGTCTAGCAGATAATAGGAGCTTTCTACATACTGTCCTTTAAATTTACACCACAGCTGCAAAGTAGGTGTTATCTCATTTTCGGATGTGGAAATGGAAGCTCAAAAATATTTTAAAAGCTTGCTAAAAATTGCATAACTATTAAGACAGGATTCAGTTAGGTCTCTGGCTCCTTCTGTTATTCTCTGTTGCTTCCTCTTTAAGGTAGCCAATAGCGATAAAACAATGAAGAAAATGAAGTAGGAGCTAGAGTATCTAAAATTAAACAGCATTCCTTCCATGTCTGGCAATATGAAGTTTGCCTTCTCTTAATGTCAGTTGTGTTCAATCAAGTTTTCACATTCATCAAATTTCCATCCTCCTAGGTCTGGTTCTGGTATTCTTCATGCATTGTAAGAGCTGTATTGAAAAACAAATAGAACCTAAAAATCTCTCTCTCGTCTTTGTCATAGCTATTACTTCTCCTTGGTAGAGTCAGTATATTCATTTCTTATGGAAATAAACACCTCTAGTCCAATCATTGAAAATGGTTTGAAAGCAGTGGTTTCTTTGACCTTTGAAGGCCTCTATGAGACTGCTTTTTAATAGAACAGCTGCTGAAGTTTTGGGCTTTATTTGCTACAGCAGCTAACATTATACTAATTTATATGCCTCCCCTTTAATAATGCATTTGATTTTGTTTCTTTTGACTATAAAAAAGAGATCCCTACTTAGGTTGCTTGAAAAAAAAAAAGAAGACTTTTTCCTCTGTGGACTGAAATCATGACAGGAAAGCTCAGTTGTCTCTCTTGTAGCATCTCTATCTCCAATTGAGTGACTGTCCTGTTCTTGTTTGACCAACAGTTCTCATCTTATAATCCATGCCTTTTCAATACGTACTCCCTTATCTTTAGCTTAGAAATGGCTTTGGCCTGCTGTGGATTTTACCCAATCTTGTGAATATTTTCACATACAGCTTAATTTCCAATTACCTAATCATGTTTGTTTTAAAAATCATCTTCAAAATGGAATCTCATTTGCCTATTTTTTTTTTTTTGAGTCAGTCCATATGGGCCATTGGTCCTTGACTAGCCTCTGGATTTTTTTTTCCTGGGGTTGATGTCCTTTGCTACCTAAAATGAGGATAGCAGAGCTCATAACCATTTTAGGAGGAGCTAACAGCAGGGACTATGGTGGCTCTACTATTTACTGCAACTAAATAGCATTTTATAACTATCAAAACTTACTATGCCTTATGTTTAAATGTTTCAAAGTAGCCATATGGACACTTTGAAATATTCCCGCTAGATGATATTTGTAACTGCTGAAATAAGACTCTTTCATGACTCAAATAATTTATATATTGAATGGAGGTGGCCACTGGGGACCAGAAGGAGACAACTTGGAAATATGAAGTTGGGTGAAGTGCGGAATTTCTAAGTCTGATGTTAAATTAATATGTGATTGACAAGTTAAATGGACTTTGGTTTTAATAGTGTCCATCAATGGATTAAATTGACAAATATTTACCAAGTGACCTGCTATATTCCTATAAAGTTGCTGGAATTAGATGCAGAAAGGATTAGCAGCAAAGTCACAGGTTGAGGATTGTTTGAATCCTTCAATCAACTAATATTCATTAGGCAGCACTATGTTCCAGTTAGGAGTTGCGTTGCAGTGATAAATTATAGATAACCTTTGTCTTATAATTTGTTAGTGGGGAGAAGGAACAGACAGACACATATTCTGGACATCTACCATATACAGCATTAAACCTGCAATAATTAGAGAAAAGCAGTGGTCTTTAGGAGGTATAACAACAGATACCTAAGATAGACTGGGTGAGTCAAGAATCACTTTTCAGAGCACTTCAGACTTGAGTTGGATGACGCATGATGAATGGTATAACCAGGTGAATGTGAAGTTGGAGAGGAGCGTAAATTAGCTTGGAGATTTCTGTATATGTTGTACTTTGTGTTACGGAGCTCAGGCTTCGTGACTATATTTTCACCTTACTAGCTGACAATTGAAAAAAGAAGAATATTATAGTGTCTCTTAAGATGGCAGTTCAAAGCCCAACTTAAGCAGAGCAAGGTCTGGTATTATAAGTATCTTCCTATCTCTAGCAGAAATGCCATATCTCACATCCAGATGTGACTATAAGTGACAAACGTAACTGCAGCATGTTGAGTCTGAAAAAACTTTGTATGCACTCAGAAAAGTACCTGAAGGACCTCTAGATCTTTCCCACTTATTTATTTATATTTTTTACTTTTAGTATTCACTTTCTTTTCATGACTATTTTACTGATTTTTTAAAAAGGTATGTAGTTTTAATAAAGTTTCCCAAGTCCTCTTGAGTTCCAAATGGACTTGAATTCATTTTATTTTTATGGGCTGCTAGCCTTTAATCTCTTATCACAGAATCAGAACTGTACCTGTTACATACTTGTAAATTAGTTATCAATCCCTTGGGCAGTATATTTTAATATCAGTATTATAGGGAAGATGATATAAATCTTGTGTATAGTATTATTAGCTTAGGCAGCTGCTGACTTAAAAAGGCCAGTTTAACAAGTCACCACTGTATTATGTTTAATTAGGTACAGTTTATATAATGAGGTGTTCAGTTCTAATGGAAAGACATGCTGTGAACAGCACATCTGCAGGAATGACTATTACAATCAGCATTGCAGAGGCCCATGGAACTGCAAATTAGACTTACTTATCTAGAAATAAATTACATCCCAATGCCTTCATAAAGCTCATTAATTAATTCCACTGGCATAAAGGTCTTTTTCTTAATTTCATGTTCCATTAGCATAATAAACACAATTTGAGTTACAACAGTATGATCAGTTTAATGGATGCTATTTATTTTAGTTTTTTATTTAAAGTCCCGGTAACGTAGAATTAACATCAATATGCTGCTTGGTCCTTTATTAAAAATTCCCATAGGATAACCAACACAGATGTTCAATACAGCATCATATATTTGCTGCAGTTTACGACTCTACTAATTGGCCATATGGAAAGGTGTTGCTTGGGTGTAATTTTTTAAAAAAATCTGCTAAATTATATGGATTGTAATAATTACCATTAGTTTATATGTAAAGTTGGATAGGTTAATACGTATTGCTTATTGCAGGCGAAATAAGAGTAAATAAACTTTTCGTGCCATGTTTATAGTAAATACCAGTTCATTTAAAAGCAATTCTGACAGTATTTTAAACTCTTGTTAAAATGATAAATAAGATGAACTTTTCTTACATTCTGAAATTATACAACATGGTCTCCATTTGTAAAATATGCATTTTTAGGTACTTGTAGTTTTTTTTAACTGATTCTGTGCACTTTGTTAGTATGTATGGTATTAACATATTTATAATGATTACACTATGAAATTCTGGGTTAATTGTACCTGCTAATGTCTAGTATATAATTATGATATATGCTTTTTGAATGATCTTATATATAGTGTCTTATTAATCTCTCATGTTATATCTTCTTACTGGAATAAAATGCATTGCAGAACACACATAAATTTTCCTCTCTTGAGTCATGATGTCTTTCTTCCTGTCATATTTTCTTGATGTATCTTCTCTGCTACAAAATATAGTCTATGTTTCCTTCATTATATTTTTAATTTTGAATAATTACCTATTTTCAAACTTTGCTCTTGTATTTCTGTATAAGCTACTGTAATGGCTGTGTAACAAATCATTCCCAAACTTAGCTGCTTAAAGCAACAACACCTTTTCTGTGGATTCAATATTTGGGAAGGGCTCAGCTGGGTAGTTCTCACTTGGGATCTGTCATGCAGTTGCAGTCAGAAGTTGGCTAGGGTTGTAGCCATCTGAAGGCTTGACTGGAGCTAGGGGTTTCACTTTCTAGGTGACATAATCACCAGCACTGACAGCTGGCTATGAGCTTTAGTTTTCTGCCTGAGTCTCTCCACAGTGCTGCTTGGGTGTCCTCATAGGATGGAGACTGGCATCCTCCAGAGTGAGAGATCCAAGAGGCTAAGGCAGAAACTGAAATACCTTTTATGACCTAGCGTTGGAAGTCAAATACCATCCCGTCTGTCATATTCTATTGATCATATAAGCCAGCTGCAATTTGATGCGGAAAGGGAATACACAAGGATATGAACACTAGGAGCGAAGAATCTTGGAAGCTGGCAATCACAGGTCCCTCTTTGGTCCCTAATAATTCATATCCCTCCCAAATGCAAAATACACCTCCTCTCTCAAGGCTTCAAAAAGTCTCATCTATTACAGCATTGGCCTGAACTCTATGTCCAAGATCTTGTTGTCTAACTCAGGTCCAGATGTGAATAAGGCTCCTCCCTTAACACTCCTTCAGCATAGTTCTTAATTTGAAGGCCTTTGAACTAAAGCAATACATCATCTGATTCTCCATTCAACCAACATACAGTAGTGTCCTGGGCAAGGATGACCACTATAGACTCTCCTGTTCTGGACTGGGAAAAATGAGAGGCACATGAGAGCCACTGTTCCAAAGCATTCTGAAGCCCAGTCAGGCACATGTTGCTAGTCCCTTGGTTAAGGCTCAGTTCTCCTGCCGGGGAATGATTCACTTTGACCTCTGGGCTCCTGAATTGTCCTTCCTTTTCAACAAAAAAGGCCTCCAGGTAACTGAATCTCTAGCAAACATCTGACTGACATCGCAGGAGAGACCCCCCCAAATGATAAGTTCCCAGCTGGGATCTTTCTGAATTCATGATCCACAGAAATCACAAGAGATAATAAATGACTATTTTGGTGGTAAGCCACCATGTTTTGGGGGGAAATTTGTTGCAGAACCATAATAACTGATAGATTTTGGTACCAGAAGTGGGGTGTTGCTGAGACAAAACCCCCAAAATGTGGCAATTGCTTTGGGACCAGGTGGGGAGTGGAAGTTGGAAGGGCCTTGAAGAGACTGTTAGTGGTAGCCCACTGTTGAGGAGGCTATTCCTGAGGGCTTAAAGAAAGTGAGAAACATATTATTTATAAGCTGGAGAAAAGGAGATTATTGTTATATATTTAGGGAAAGTTCAGCACTGTCACTTGTGGTAACATTGAAAGTAGAAAATGTATTTAATAAACTGGATGATCTAGCTAAGGTTATTTTCAGGTAGAGTGTGGAAATTGCCACCTGGTCATTTCCTTCGTTTAGAGTAAAATGCAAGAGAATCACGATAAGTTCAAAGAAGTTCAGTTAAATACTAAGGAGCTGAATTCAAAAAATAAAAGTGTTTCTCATGCCCAGGCTCTCCAGACAGCAAACAATTCTAAAAATAAGAAAAAGCTTCTGGGCAAATATCGAATCTAGGCACTGTCAGAAAACATGCTCTAAAGATGAAGCCAAGCGGTGACTATAGAAGCCTTTGTGAAAAAACTCAGAAGAGCCTCTAACAGAAAAAAGTCCCTGTACAGATTTTAAGAGTATCTTTCACAAAACCTTTCCATTTAACAACAGAGCTTTGAAGAATCTTTAGGGTGTTTTTCTGAAGCAGCATTACAGGTTAAGATAGACAAGTACTTCTCAAAACAAGATTGGTGGGTGTGGCTTTTATCTGGTAGAGAGAACCTTAATAAGATTTGTGGAAAACCCTCAAAATTTTAAGAGAATTGTATTGATGGAAGCACTGCCAATTTAATCTAAAAGGGACAGAGACAATTCAAAATAAAAAAGGTATTTGGATCTCTAACTACTACAGACGGGAAGTAGAGTGAGAAAACTTTGTTTCAAGGATCATGGAGGGTCATTTTGAGTGTGATCTTTGTGAGTATATACGATACATTATCATATTTACCATACTTGTACTGTGACATTCATTATTACTTGCACCTGTTAATGTCTAGTACAGAGTTATCAGCTGAACTTTGTTTGTTTCCCTCAAGTGCAATGTATTAAAGTCCCATATTACATCTTGCTGCAGAAATAAAATGGCATTGTAGAAGATATTTATACATTTTTATTGTCTTTAAATAACTAGTCGTAAAATCTTTCATTCTATTTTCTATCTTTTTCTCATCGCATCCTCCTCTGCTATGAATGTAAATTTCCATTTTATATTTGAACTTCTCCTTAACACCATTTAAATGATCCGTATTCAATATTTAGTTCATCTTGTATTTTTCAACCCATCCTCCAAATCACAAGTCATCCACTATTACCACTTTTCCCATAATATGTGCCAGTAGGTTACTTTTTTTTTTTTTTTTATAGCTTGGAGCTCTCTAATATATTACAGAACTACATATATACCTATGATATACTGTTAAATTAGTAACTGACCACCAAGTCTGTAAGACTTGCCACTGAGATCTTCTTCAAAATAAAGTGGCCATCTGAGTTTTCATTAAAAATGGAGTCAAATAGGGGCCAGCCTGGTGGCTTAGTGGTTAAGTTCACACGCTCTGCTTTGGTGGCCCACGGTTCACGGATTTGGATCCTGGGAGTGGACCTACACACTGCTCATCAAGCCATGCTGTGGAGGCATCCCACATACAAAACAGAGGAACATTGCCACAGATGTTAGCACAGGGACAATCTTTCTCAAGCAAAAAGAGGAAGATTGGCAATGGATGTTAGTTCAGGGCCAATCTTCCTCACACACACCCACACAAAGTGGAGTCAAATATTCTTACCCCATTCTCTCCTTGCTTTGTCCATGTGTCCATGAATGTGTGCTCATGAGCTTGTGGCAGAAATGGTAAAAATTTTTACTGTAGCCTGATTCCTCTTCTTTTGCTTTGGTCTGCTGTACTCTGCAATTACATGTGGTGGGATTTTCTTTTTTTTAAATCATATTTTTATGGGAAGTGAAGATCAATAAGAATGAGGTCATTGGATACTTTTACTGATTTATATCACTTTATTAGAATAATTGCATTATCAGAATTCTCCTTGATATTTACTGATATTTTTAAGGTGGCAGATTCTGTGCTAGGTGCTTTAAGTGTGTTATATTATTTAATTCTTGCAACAAATTAGAGTATTATTACTCAGCTTCATGTGTGAAGAAACAAAGTTCTGAAAATGTTAAACGACTATCCTAAGGTCGTATAACTAGTAGGAGAATAGGGATTTGAATCATGGCCTTTTTTCCAGTCCTATGTTCTTTCCAGTAAGTTATGAAGACTGATGTTCAGAGGTGGTTATGTAAGGAAGTCTTTATTTTCTTAAGGGTTAATGAACAACTAACTGTATATTTCACAAAATGTGTTCTATGTCACACTGAAGTTACTTTCTTCCTAATAGTATTAGGGGTAAAGAAGTCTATAGTCAGCTCTCAATTTCCTGGAGAAATTCAATCTTACAGGTCATCAAATGTGCACTTTACTTTGTGCTTTAAACCCTTTTCTCCACCAAACCTTTTACCAGACTAGCTAAAATATGGCAAGAGTCAACGGATTTGAATTTTACACCCATTGATTTTCCTTATAAGGCTCTGGTGAATATGTTAATACCCAGGGAAGAGGGAAGGAAGAAAAAAAATGAAAAACAATGGAATGTCTGCATGGTGCTAGTAAGCTGTATCAACTTTTCTTTCCTTGTTATCAAAAGTATTTCAAGTTCCTTTTATGATGTTTTGTGTTTCAGAAAATTTAAAAAAATTGGAAATGTCTTTCCTATTGTGCTTTAGAAACTAAGGTTATTGAAGGATATTTAATCCAGTATTCAGATTTGCTCATTCTTAAATCAAATATTCTATTTTATATTAATTTGAATACCTATGAAACAATTTTTTTCTGAAGTATAGAAACATTTAATACACAATTTCTCATGCTTTTAATCATTCAAACTGTTTTCAACTTGATTTGCCAAAACAAAATGGTGATTTATAAGTCAGCAAAACATCTTCATTTGGCTTAGTTTATACCTGATGCAATAGATTTTTCACTGGAAACTATTTAAATGAGCAGGAAAACTATCAGATTTAGCTTTCAATGCACTGTCCTGTAGATTCTACTTGTGAGGTTGCTTGTTTTTCACAGTGTTGGATGTACCAAAAAATGTACCTGCTTTTTAATTTTGCAGGCAGTGAAATGAGAATAGGCTTAAGTGGAGTTAAAGTAAATGCTACAAGTTGGCAGAATCTCAGAATATGACAAGAATCACAATTTTCAAATGTCTAAACATTATAGCTCTCCAGATACAAACATCTGAATATTTTTTTTTGCATTGAATGGCAAAGTCAACATTACTATCCAGCTGTATTGTTTTCACTGTATGGTAACTAATGAAGCGCCTCTGTGCACCAAAGAACTACAATGCTGTGAAGTTGGAAACAAAGTCACAATCTGTATAATCATAGGGTCAAAATGGAATAAGGCAACTCCATTATGTACTGCAAATAAACACCATTTAAAACTTTCAAACTCAGTATGTCTTCTGGTTAGCTCAAGTGAAAGGATTACATTGACTTTAGTCTACTCCAAGGGCTGCTGCACTTGATGAGACAATTGGAGTCAAAGCATGGAATCCACTCCTTGCTAGTTGGATGACTTTGAGTAAGTCGCATAAACTCTTTGAGCGTTAATTTGCAAATAAGTAACCTTATTTGTGGATAATATTACCAGTCTCACAGAATGAAATGAGAACGAGATGAGATGATGTATGTAAAGGGTTTATCACTCAGAGAGGAGTAACAGATGAGCAACAAAGATTATTTCCTACTCTTCCTTCTTTCAGGATTCATTCATACATCTGGTATGGTTTGGGCCAGAAAAAAAATTAAACAATATGAATTAAATATCTGTAAATTAGTAACACAATTGGGCATAAACATTTTGGATAAAAGCTTTGGAGGAGAATGTTGATACTACTGTCTAAAGTGAGGTTTGGGAGTTTTGTTAATTTAAATTATTCCTCCTTTCTACTTCTGTTCATAATTTGAAATTGATTATAATAAGTGAATCGCACAACTTAATATTAAGTAGCTTAAAAAGTCTATCTGGCTCCTTCTACTGGCTTACTCAATTGGTTTGGTATTAATTCAGAGATTATATTCTCTATGTAATTAATATGCTGTCAGGGAGTACAATTGTAAAAGAAAAGGCAGTTTCAAATGTAAGAGCTCAAGCAAAGATTGAGCAAATAGTTTCAAAAATATTTTATAGGGGACTTAGTGGCATGAAAATAAAGAAAAATTTTAAAATAAGCCATTGTTCAGTATGTCAGACAAGGTATTGTATTTTATTTGTGTCTTAATAGTGCATCCATGTAGATAAAAGCTTGTTTAAAAATGTTGCACAAAGATAGAGGTGTCCCTTTTCCTAATAAAAACTGCATTTTCCCTGTAGTTTATGCCTCTGATTCCCACAAACTCAGGAAAAATAAAATGAAAATTTCTTTGCTTTCATTGCAGTTATATGATGCACATTTCTGATCTTAGGGAAACAATATCCACTGGCACACCGGAGCCCTGGGCCTCATGTCACCTATTGTGGAAGGTTGCTTTCTGTGTGTTTGTTCTCTATATTTGCTACTTAGAAAAATAGGTGACTAGAAGATAGAAACAAATCATCAGGTGTAATGCACCAGGAAGCCAAACAATAGCAGGATATGTTGATCTACAGGCTTTGTGACCTTTTGTGTTTGTTTAAACAGCTTGTTTTAATTAGTAATGGATATTGGTTACTCCTATGAACATTATTGACAATTAAAAACAGCACCTTATAAGCTGAGGAATTGGAGAAATTTAATATGAGTGTTTGAGTTCAGTTTCTTTAGGGGGTTGCTTTGTTCTTGTCATAATGCTTGAAGTTAATGGACAACTAAAATGGAATGGCTTCATGTGTCATACACTGAATGAAGAGGACTGACAAAAAGCCATTAGTGTCCAGGGAAGAAAGACAAAGGCAGAAATTCTATCGTTTCCAGATGAGTCCTTATGATTCCCCAAACTCTTTATTAGCTTGACAGGCAAGAAGCAAGACTATTAATGCAAAGGTCAGATAGCGCACTTCTAGCCAGAATTTTATTTTTCATTGAAAAGGTAGTAGAAAATTATGCAGAATGCTAGTTTTACGGAATCTAAGAGATGATCCTGTAAAAAAAACAAATTTAATGGCTTGATGTTCTAAATGATAATTTTACCTGTCCTACTAAAAGGAAAGAATATAACTTTTCTTAACAATATAAGATTAAGCAGTTACTAAAAGGAAAGTTGGATTATGCTTATTTCTGGCGATACTGTAAAAGACTACAATAATTCTGTAACATCACAGTTTCTTCTCGCTCAAATACTGTTATCATATCCTATAGTAAAATCTGATAAAAATGTTATTATTATCAAGCTGATGTAACATCACCAACTTTGTTCTTGTCAAATTATCCTAATGTATATAGCACTACCATCATCTTTCCTGTATAAAACAAAGTAGCTCTAAAAATTACTTTCATAGATTTGAAAAGCCATTTCTCATGTGACAGACAGCTGTCCCTCATTTTTGGCTCTGAATACAGAGCATGTTTCAGATAGGTGCTTGTGAGAGGTGTGGTTATTACTTTTAATTTTTTTCCATTAGCTAGTGCTTGGTTGGAAGAAATGGCAATGCTATTTCCTTAGAAAATTCAGCCATCTTGATCCCTTTGGTGCTGGCATTGCTGAAACACTTATTTTCTCTTTATCAAGTTTTAGATTTGTACTTGGGAAGGCATAAGCCACCCTTCCTGACACTCACCATTCTTTGTCATTGAAGGAAGCAGAGAGAGGGGAAACACATTGTGACCTGAATAAGTCATCTGGTCATTAGAGGGCTGACTGGGTGTGAGATTTACTTTGACTTAATTTTCATTTCCTCTTCCCCAGCAGTTTTACAAATGATGAGTGTTGAAAGTCTGGGTGTACCTCTGCCTGTTATTTATCACACAGGAAGACAAAAAAAACCTAAAAGAAAAATAAACCAAAAAGCAAACAAACAAAAACACCCCAACCACCAACTATATCATAGCTTGTAAGACATTGTTCATTTTTTTTTCTCATCCTTACTATGTCACGAACAATTGGGATGCTAATGTGTCTTTTACTAATTTGAGTTTTCACTACCAGGATGGTGAAATCGCACTGAATTGGTGGGCAAGACACCTGAGAATCAGTTCTGGTTGATCAACTGATTAGCTTTGTGACATTGGATAAGTAACTTAACTTCTCTGGACTCCCTGGAAGTAACTTAACTTCAATGGACTTACCTCATATTGCCCCCAAGGGGATGAGAGGGTGAAAAAAAAACTTTACTCTTTTTATGTATAAAGCACAGCTATATCTATATATCTATATCTACATCTATATCTAGAACATAGGTGGACAGTATATCTGTGGTATTAAAATTTCACAGAGGGAATTATTAGAAATAAAATAAAACCTAAAAGGTTCGTTAGTGGGACAATGATGTAAAAAAGATTGAGAAATGCTGACTTATCTGACAAATGACTATATGGTATTGAACGTCCATTACAGCTCTAATTTCCTATATCTTCTATAAATCTTATGTTTCCAGATTAATCCTTTACAAGGGCCTGAAAGTTGTATTTTAACCTTAAATATTAGTTATCACATCTTCTTATGGAAAGGTATTTGGTATTCCTTTCAAAAATAAAACTGTTTTTTTCTGGTTTTGGGGAAACACATACTTTTACAGAAAACTTTCAAAATAAAGAAATGTAGAAAGAAAAGTAAGATCATTTGTAGTGGCATATTCTATTAGTTGGTTACCAAAATCTGTTTCCCTTCTTCTTGAATACACAGCTATGTTTCTGACCTTTGCTGATAGATGCACACATGACTGAGTTCTGGTCAGTGGAACATAAATGGAAGTACCCTATTTTCAGGTCTGACCTATCAAAACCTCTGACAGCCTCTTCCATGCTCTTTCCCATTCCAGTTAAATAGAATGGCAATCCCTAGGTCAACCTTGGAAGTCACTGGAATCTTGAGTTCCTGAATGACTGCATATCTTGTTCCTGACAAATGAGCTGGTTAGGACTCCTCCATTCATATGATAATATATACATATTATATATCTAGTATATACAATCTACTGTTCTATGTACTTGAGATTGATCTGTGAACAACCAGAACATTTATTTATTTGTGCCAAAATGTTCCAATATTGTATCTAATAAAGACTTGATCCTCTCTACCTGCCTTATCCAATATAGTAGCCGCTATCTTACTCACATGTGGCTATTTAACTTTAAATTAATTAAAATTTTAATTTCTCAGTCACACTATCCATATTTCAAGTGCTCAATAGTCACATGTACTATATTGGACAGTGCAGATGTGGAACTTTTCCATCACAGAAAGTTCTGATGGACAACACTGAGCCATATTGTTGACAACTAAATGCTTCTACAGGCACATACAGGTACTTTAGTACACACACACACACACACACACAAACACAGACAGATGAACTCATATACATACAGATATAAGGGAAGGGAAGTGGAATGGATCCAAATATGTGGATTGAGTTGCGACTCTCCACAGTATCCTTTCTACTGTAGGTCAAATAACGTGTGGGTTTGAGGAGAAATGATGGAAGTTCATGGGAGAGCGGTGGACGTTATCACTAGAGATTAAGGTTAAGGGTGGAGCAGACCCAAGTAACTACAAGGTGTTACCCTTCTTTCTAATTATCTTTTTCTTGTCTTAAGCCTCGTTTAATTCTCTAAAAATTAAAAACTACCCCGCAGGTAAACTCTTGGCTGCTTAATGGGACTACTGATATGGGAGAAAGAAACTGTCATTCATCAGTACAATGATTCCTACCTTGTGGATATGATTCCTCCTTTCCATCAAGACTGTCCTGGTGGTGGTGGAACCAAATTCTTCCTTTTTCGGGTAAAAGAAAAGTAGAGAAGGGTTTAGGAAATCCTGTTGTGTGTAGTGGTTCTCTAACTTGGGGCAGAAGCATGACCCAGCAGGGGTGAAAAATGATCCCACACGATTCTGATTCTCTCTATCCTCCTTCCCACAGTCACCTGATTCTTGTTCTTCATGTTATGAATCTGTCATCTCGCTCTTTCATTTTGTGGTGGTGAACACAGCTTTGCTCAGTGGCATTTCATACCGTGTTACTTGCTAATGGGCCACAGATTCTCAGGCAAGGCTGATTTGCATAGCTTCCAAAATAAAGATTACTCTTCTGTTTTGCATCATGGTCTTTAGGATTTCACCTAACCTAGAAAAACAGATAAAGTAGATGAGAGGGTGTGTCCAAGTTACACGGACTTTTCAAATAACCTAAGCAACGTGGGATTTCTTTCCCATTTAAGGTAATCCTGGCCTTTATTTCCAGGTGTTAGAAACTCATAGGAGGAAAAAATGGAAGGGTTGATTTAGTTCCTTGCCACCCTACACTGCAGTAATTAGGACTATATAAAACTTTTAGGTGTCTGGATAGCCGGCGGTTTTCTAGTGATATAAAATCCGTGCCTAGTTTTTTACAGGGCCTACATATTAACAACTGTCAGGAAAAAGAAAATCGAAACTCTTTCTTCTTAGGTTATTTACTGACTTAGGTGATCTAGCTGTCAGTAAGTAGGTATGAAAATGAACAACTAGGAATTATAAAACTTACAAACAGAACTCACAATTTGACTTTTCCTCCAGCTTTCTCTGCTGATGTAAAAGAAAGCATCTGTCCTTCAATGGAATTACCTGGAAATGAAATCAAGGGGCAGAGTCCAGTACCTCTAAATCTACATCAGAACTTTCCACAAGGTAACCTAAACGTTCGTTTATTTTTATTCTTACTTTTTCCTGAGTAAGAAAATTGACAAGTCCTTTGGAGGTTGCTGCTGCTAGAATCCTTATCTAATGTGGGATATGGGGCCTGACTCAATGATTCTTGAAAGGTCTTCAAACTGGTTTTGAGGAGTTAGTAGGCCACTTTGTAATAGGAAGAAGCATCTGACATTTAGAATCCTGCCCCCCATGTGCAAACAATAGAAGAGGAAAAGCTGTGTCCTCACTTGGGCTTCTGCTGTGCTAATTACAGAAATGTAAAGCCCAGCTGTGGTCAGACCAGCTCATCAAGGAGAGATGTGTTAGACCACGAAAGCAAAAGAAGGACCGAAATGTTTTTCATTTTTATTCCTTGCGTATTGTCTGTTAGAGCATTCAGCTCTGCTTAATTATAAACTATTTCTTTTTCCGTTTATAAACATGTTCTTTCCTCCTGCATTTGATGTGAATGAAGTTGCTTCTAGACTTGAGTGTGGCCATGAGGCTGGAACTCAAAGGCTGAAACTAAGATTTAACATTTTACATGCAAATAAATATCAGTCTATAAACCCGATCTCTTTCAAAATGAAAGATTCTTGTCTCCTGTTCCAAATCCTTAACAACCCTCTTCTACCCTACAAAGTACTTTATTTTCTTCCAGAAAAAAAATGAAAAAAACCAAACCAAAGGGAACAAACAAGCAAATTTGAACTTTTCAAAGAAATTTTAATTTCAGTTCAACAGGGGAACCTAATGTAATTTAAATATATTTTGTTTCTCCTTGATATTGCTTTTGTGCTTGCTTTTCCTGGGAATATGAGTCCAGATTTGAACTACCAGCATCCTTTGCTGTAGCTATAAGCTCATTTTCTGTTAATGTAAGGAATGTTAATGAGGAAAGAAAAATTGGAGTGGCATTGGCCAGAGCAAAACTCTTGGACTGACTAGAAATTTTATCAGACTTCAAAATATTGAAAAGTATTGATTTTCTAAAATCATTAGAAAATGGTTTAATGTTTCTATTGATTGCTCTTCTCATTTAGAAAGTGCCAAGCATTTGTACAGTGGAACTTGATTATAATCATGTTATATTATTGTCTTGGAAGGGCGACATCAATATTTTAGGTACTTTGTACTGTAGACTTACAGGCTGGGCATAACTAATAATAATAATAATAATAGGCATTTATTAAACTTGTCCTAAATGCTTTAAATGGCAGGGTAAAATCTCCTTTACTCATGAGGAGGGGAGCATCACTGCATGTGGCTTTATAGGTTGTGTGCTGCATAAACTGTAGGAAATATCATTCACATTGGTGGTCATTGTAGATTTGTATATATACGTGTATACGTACATACATACATACATACATACATACATATACATACATACATATGTATATATAATGACAATTTTCTGGCTGCCAATAAAGTAGCTTGAGGAGAGAGTGGCTTTTCCATAGGGCCCCAGTGGCTTTGTAGGAGCGCTAGAGGTATGTGCTGTTCTTTTCCCCTTTATAACCTGAAGAAGCCAAGCCAATTGTCCAGGATCACATAACCAGTGAGTCATAGATGTTCAGATTTTCGCTAGTTGACTCCATATTCTTTACTCCTAATTATGGTTTGCTCATTTGACTTGGAGCACTCTGAATTCAAGAAGAGTAGGATACCATATAATAGTTTTATTGTATTTGCAAGCTTTTGAAATTTCCTCTGACACAGACCTCTAAAGATTTGCCTGCAGAAAATACATCTGAAGACTATCTCCTCTCTTAGTCTGAGTGTTTACTAGGAATCGTTGTTCATTTGTTGGATCTGTGGTCTCACCCAGTGGTCAGTATACTACTGGTGGAACCCTGAACTTGTCCAGGTGGAACCTCGGGTTCTCATAACAATTACAGAAATATGCAAGGCTACAGCAATATTAGTTAAATATAACAACAGAATATACTTTTTAAACATCTGAAAGCAGGCTTTTTATATTGCTCAGAGTGGGACCTAGGGTTTTGTGAGAAATTAATTGGTACGCACAATGGAAGATATTGAGATAATGGCGGGAGGGGAGGTGTTATTGGACTCTCTACTTCTCTCTTCCTTGTTTGCAAAGCTTAGTTTAGCTGGTTGCCTAACTGACACTTCGAGTTCTATGGAAATAAGTTTCTTGAGAAGCAGACAACTGAGGATAGGATTGGGTTAAATGAGGGAAGTCACAAGCTCTGGGATGCCAAAGGGACGGCTGAGGCCACTAAACATGTGGATTTTGGGGAAAACTAGGCTTGCTTCCCAATTTGAGTTTCCCTGCCTCTGAAATGTGTCTCCTGAAGAGGAAACCTCCCAGTTCATTTTTTTTTAAAATTTTTTTCCTTCTTCTTCTCCCATAGCCCCCAGTACATAGTTGTATATTCTAGTTGTAGGTCCTTCTGGTTGTGCTATGTGAGACGCCACCTCAGCATGGCCTGATGAGCAGTGCCATGTCCATGCACAAGACCCAAACTGGCAAAAACCTTGGCTGCCAAAGCAGAGCGCACGAACTTAACCACTGGGCCACAGGGCCGGCCCTCCCAATTCTTAGTATGTAAGATTAATTCACTATTTCTATTGAGTGTGTCCCATTCAACAAGCAGGTGTTGAGTGCTATGAATGTTCAGAAAACACTGTGCTGCACCCTGGGGGCTAAAAAGATCTGCAGTAATAGTCATCAATATTGGTAGACTGCACCAGAGCTTACACCTTTGCTTCCCAGACATCTTCTCCTTTAAAACCTTGGGAAGTAGCTATTTTGGCTGTCCCCATCTACAGAGGAGAAGACCAAGGCTCAGTGACTTGCCTAAATTTCAGTACGTAAAAAGTGTCATACATGAGGTTCAAACTCAAGTTTTCCCACTTTGGGATCCATCTTATTTCCATTATACCAGATTCCCTGCCCTAAACAACCTTGCACTTTAAAAGTGAGAGAAATATACATAGCCACAAATGTGGCAAGAGTGTAAGTGAAAACTAAAATGTTGTCATAGTAGCATAGTCTACCAAAACATTATACCAGTAAGCACTAGATGACAGTCCCAGATTGGTTTATAAATTCTCATAGTGTGGCTTTTGTGTTTTAGGAGCAGTGTATTTTGCCTTTTAGAAGCCTGGGTCCTGTTTTTCTCAGTGTGTTTTCAGCAACCACAGTATGTTAGCTCTATATATTTAGGAATTAGACCTTTTGTTCTTTCTCAGGATAGACAAACAGCTTTCCACTCAACAAGTAGAATGCTCAAAAGAAGCCACAGTAAATTCCTTTTGATCTTTTCAATCTATTTCCATGGATCCTCTCACTAGTGGAATATTAGAATTTTTGCCTTTCTGCAGTTTGATACAAGTTTTGTTGATGGTCTTAAATAGATAGAGCCTGTTAAATAAAGTATTATCAATATATGTAAACTCATAAAAATGAACTGTCCTCTGGGGACCAGTGACAATGAGCTCTTAAGTTTGAGAGAGGATTCTTAGCAGATATTAAGTCTGCTCTGATTCAAATATGTCTCACAGGTAAGCACTATAGTGGTAAAGATTTAAGCAATTTCATCTCCAAACAAAGACTGAAATTACTTGACCTGGTAGAATTCCACAACCCACCTGCTGCTTGTGAAAGGTTGAAAACATTTTTTAGCAGATACTTTTGTTTTCAATGAAATTTTTGTTATGAGCATTTCCTACCTTTGCTTGACTCTCTTTGATACACTTATTTTTGATGCACTACAAATCAGTATAACAGTTATTTTTTACTATTTCTAAAGTCAGCAATTTTTCTTAATCAACCTGACATATGTTGGAGAAGAAGGATGGATTAGAAAATTTGAATGCATCCTGCAACACTTGGTTAGCTTTTTCTGAAGAGTGTTTGGTGATTTCCTCTCAGTAGCCCTTCTGATGTGCGTGTAAAAAAGTACTTGAGAATGGAAAAGTTAGAATAAATAGCAGCCGCCTATAAAAATTGTTGGGGAAGCAGTCATCACACGACCTGTTGTCTGTATTGGGATTGTCCAATCAGTGCCCTGGGCCTGGGACATTCCCTTAGATGGAGGCTGGGTACCAAGCTATCTCTTGGCTCCAGATTCTTCTTTCTTATTAGGAGAAATCTTTCCCCGTCTTGGGTGCGCAGTGAACTTCCTTGTATTGCTTAAGTGTCTGCATCATATGGCAACTGGCCAGCCCCACTCTCCTCTCTTCCTCAGCCCAAGAGGGGTATGTGCAGTCCATCGCCCTGTGTGGGCTATCAGGAGAGACTCCTTGGTCATGGGAGACCAGAGCACATTACAGATGATGATACTGCTGCGTTTCTTCTTCTTTCTGTGAGCAAGGCGTTGTTCCAACCAGTGTCTCGTGTGTTGAGTCCTTCTTGGTGACTCTGAACCCATAGAAGATGCTGTGGGCCTGGGTCTGTGGGCTCCTACTTCTGGTAGTTGGCATTGTTATGCTCTTTGTCATCCTCTCTGTGGTAGGAATCCTCACCTGGGATTGGTAGCTGCATCTTCCTGTTCAACAAAAATGAAACCTAGTGTTTTTGATTGAAAACATCCCAGTCTAGGATTTTTTGAAATAGTTATGAACTCCTGGCAGTAATGCAAATGATCTTAAAAGTATTTCTTCACAAGGTGAAACACTATTGAGAGACTTGTGATTAATCCTATTTATGGTAGTAACAATTTTAATATAATTTGTATATTTAATTTGTGGTTAGAGTAGGGATAGATAAAGATGTCATGTGTATGGTGCAGCTATTGTCTTGCTTTCACGTGATTCTTTTGACTTTTAAGAAGTTACCATCCTCACAATGGTCCCCATTTCCTCTTTTAGAAACTCATGTATACGCACACAATCACCAACTAGATTCTCCAAAGGATATTGTGAATCAGGTCACTGTCTTCCATCTCTACTGCTATCATTCTTGTCCAAAACACCATTATCTTTCACCTGGATTACTGCAGGAGCCCCCTATAATTCATTCTCCCCCTCATAGTCAAATTAATCTCTTTAAAATATAAACCAAATTTTGTCATCCTTCTGGTCAAAAATCCTCCAATGCCTTCCCATCACACTTGGAATAAACCCCAAAGTCCTTCTCTTGGCCTATAAGGCATAGACTATCGTATACAGGTCGTTCTAGAAAATAGCAAAAGAAGAAAAGCTGCTAAACTCATTTTATGAAGTAAGTAAAGCCTTGTTACCAACACTTGAGGTCTAAGTGTTGGAAAGTTGTTATCAAGAAAAAAGACTTATAGGTCAATATCACTCATGGATATAAATACAAAAATCTATGCATATAAAATATTGGTCAATGAATCTTACATTGTATTAAAACTAATATGTCACGATTGAGTACATTTTATTCCAGGAGGAATAGGTTTCTTCAAAATCAGAAAATCCATCTATTTAATTCATCACATTGAAGAACTTTTTAGTTCTTTAACGTCACATGACTTTCAAGACTTTTATGTCTAGTTCAGGTATTTCCTCTGACATACAGACTTTCCATATCCGTCTACCTAATTGACATTTCATTGGAATGTTCTATAAGCATTCTCAAAATTAACACATCCAAAAACTTGCTGGTGTTCCTTCCAAAATCTTCTCCTCTCTTAGCTTCCCCTCACTCAGGAAGTAGCCACTGCTTTCTTCCATTCCACCCTAGAAGCTGACCATTTCTCAATATCTCTATTGTTCCCATGCTAGTCCTAGATGCCATCATTTCACCTGGGATACTCTACTGGCTAGTCTTCCTGTTATCACTTTGCCCCATTGTAGTCTATTTTTAACAGACTAATCCTGTTAAAGCATAAGTTAGATCATGCCACTGTGGGGGACTGGTCTTGGCCATGCCAAGATATGTCTCTTTGGCATGAGGATTATTTGGGACAGGGAAGGAGGCTCTGAGGAGTGGAGCTTGCTTGCCTTTTGTTAAGAGACATTTACATTGTAAAGGAAATCTCTATCTGTAAAGGTACCTCCCTCTCTGTACCAGGAAGAAGAAAGAGGATGACCTTATCTCTAGAAACTCTTAATCAATGCCAAAGGCAAGGACTTAAATCTGCATAATAATCTTATTCCTGTTTCTGGTAACCTCCTGTAACTGACTCCCCCTACCCCCAACTTCCTGCTTTGTCTTTAGCTGGATATGATATTTAAGGGGGGCGGGGGGCTTCAGCCATTTTGGCGAGTTGTTCAGCTTGCCTGACCTCTCCCATGTATACATGTTATAAAGCTTTGTTTAATTTTCTGTCTCATGTGAATTTAATTCGTTTTCCGGCCAGAAGAACCCAGAGACGGTAGAGGAAATGTCTTCCTCCCCTACACCACTCCTTGGCTCAGAACCCTACAATGACTTTCCCTGCTCCCTCAGAGTAAATGCAAGCTGTAACAGGGCCTCTAGGACTCTTGTGTCTGCCTTCTTCTTCCCTCTTGGGCTTCATGTCCTACCACCCTTCCTCCTCTCTCTTGGCTCCAGCTCAGCATTTGACTTTCAGCAGCCTAGGTTGCTTTGCTCTTCTCCTAGGTATCCACATGACAAACTCCCTATGTTTCTTTTGGTCTTTATTTAAAGGTTACCTGTCTAGGGAAGCCATCCCCAGATACCCTATTGGAAATTGCCAGCCCTTCTCTTTTGCCTCCTTTTTAATATTTTTGCTCCATATACTAATATCTTTCTTTTGACATGTTTTTCAATTTCGAAATCTGGGTCTGACTGTTGTAATATTTTCCTCCTAATGATATCCATATTCAGCACACTGGAATAGTTGTGCTCCTTAACTGTCTTGTTATCTGGGCCTGTGAATTCATTTTCTCCTGGGAGTACCAGCTATTCTCTTCAGTAATACAAACCGAGGAAGGCCAGACCCTTGTAAAGGTCAGCTCCAAAGATTTTAGTGTTTATGTTTTTGAGTGTGTGTGAGACACCTAGGGTGAAGAGACCAGGTACCAGAAAACAAGAGCCTATTAAACAACTCCTTAGATCTTCACACTTTGCACCCTAAGGAAAATCAGCTGTAGGATGAGACACACATAGATTATAATTCACCAGCCCTGGGTATTTGGAGGGATAAGGGTGAGAAGCTACTTGTCTGAGGTTAATTAGTTCTCATCTGTTTCTCTCAGTGGCTCACAAGCACAGGACTTTTGTCTTGTTCAGACTTAACCTCTGAGAATACCTGGACCAGAAGTCTGAGTTTCAAGATATGGAAGCAGTGGGGATGGATGGAGTAAAAGGCAAGGGGAAGCCAGGGCAGCACCCCAACAATGGTGTCTTCTCTTTTTAATCCTCTCATCCTACAGTCCTACCCATCTGCCTGCTGCCTCAGGCCAGTGCTGCTACTCCACGCCCACTAGTTCAACATTCCCTTTCCCAGCAATGCCCCAGGGTTTTCTTAAAATCTTCCTACTTTTAGGGGATTGGTCTTCGGGGAGGGATCCAGAAGTTGTGTTAGTTCAGCATCTTGGTCTAGGACGTATTACTGGGTAACTTACTTATCTTGTTTATTTTCTGGTTTTCTAACTAAATTATAAGATCTTTAAGTGCAGGGATTTTGTCTGTTTTGTTCGCTGTTGTATCTGATGGTCCTACAACAGTGACTATTACACATAAGTGTCAATACTTAAAACTTCTCAGAAAAATAAGAATAAAAGGATATTCCTTAAATTTAATAAAGTCTATCCACCGAAAAGATGCAGCCAGTGTCATCCTCCTTGGGAAGATATTCAATATTTTCCTTTTGAGAGTGAGAGTAAGACAAGAATACCAGCTCTCATTGCAACACAACTCAGTAGCATCACTTTAGCGCAGCAACCACTAACTAGAAAATAAGACCCCAATCACAATTTATACGAAAAAAAATAAGCTGACGAAACAATGTTGAAAACTAAGAGTAAAGGTAGGGGGAGTATGCCCTACCAGATGGAAGGCATACCATGAAACCACAGTGCCATAGGCAAAAATGGAGCCAGTGCAGGGAGAGCCAGGTGTGCATATCCACTCATCCCTGGGTTCCATTTTGCCCATGGTTTTGTGGTATACTTGTCTATGCATGAAGGTGTTTATATACACACAACACACAGATATGTAAGGTTTTTGTTATAACTGAAGTAATATCACAAATCAATGCAGAAAGAATAGGTTTCTTAAAAACTAGACAATGAAAGTTGGATGTCTAACATAAAAATATACCTCAAGTGGATGAAACCTCTATATGTGAAAGATAAAACTATAAAGCTAATAGAAAAAAATACTGAAGAGTATCTTTGTAATCTTGCAGTAGAAAGGATCTCAGGAAGAGTCACAAAGAACAAACTGAAGAGGAAATCTGATGGATTTCACAACATCAAAATTATGGGTACCAGAGATAAGTTAAAGGAGACGTGCACAGGTTGAGAGGAGTTTTTGCATTATCTAAAACCAACAAAGAAATCTGGAATATATAAGAAATTCTTGCAAATGAATATCACAAACCAAGCATCCAAAAGGAAAAATATATACAGGATACAATCAGCAATTCAAAGAAGGGGAAATTAAAAATAGCCAATGAGTATATGAAACGATGTTCAACCTATATTATAACCATGAGACATCATTGCATACCCATTACACTGGGAAAAATTTAAAAAATGCATACTATCGAGTGTTGGCAGGAATATAGAGAAATGAGAAGTTCTAAGAACTGCTGATGGGAGTACAAACTAGTGCAGCCACCCTGGAGGGAAATCTGGCAGTACTCAGTGAAGTGAAATATGTTGATAAGGTCCACAAATGGAATGGATGTCCATTGCAGGATTATTTGTGACAGCAAGGATTAGGAGGTATTTAAAAGGTGGATAAGTAAATGGTGATATATGCATATGATGGAATGCAGCAGTCAGAAGTAATGAATTATATTTATATCCAGCAAAATGAACAGAATTCAAAAACATAATGTTTAGTGAACACATTGGACTGCACAGCATGCGGTTATTAGTACAATAAGTAATTAAATATTAATGTATATATAATAAAATTATGCTTTAAGTTTATATAAACTAAACAACACTCTACTTTTCAAGGAACATTGTATTTCTAAGGAAATATATATCTAATATGGTGGATGAAAATAAAATAAAATGGGTGGTTTTTTGAACAGACAGATGATAGCAGTGTGTCATAAACTGGAGTGTCTGATAAGTGAATTCTATGCACCTAGGGTTTAAAATAAAATAAGAAGATAGGGATGGGGTTGACAGCTTAGGTAGCAGAGGCAGTAGTAGGAGTCCCGGAACTTCTGCTCCTAGACTGCTACATGGGGCTGTATACGTAATGAAAATGGAGGATTTCTAGGATTCAATTACAAAGTATTACAAAATACTATTTTCCTAACGCTAATAGTGGTTGCAGTGGTTACAGACATCAGAACAGCCAGACTGCTGGCTAGACTGAGTTAGGGTGTTTTTCTTGTGAATTCTACTCCCCTGAATTGCTGCATTCCATCTGATTGTAAGAACTGAAGAAAAAATCTTCACATGGGGGTCTTAGGCTGAAAACATCCTGCCAATAGAGATCCATGCCAGGGACAATGCTAGCCACTGGATGTGAAAAATTGAGTAAGGCAGAATCTCTGTGTTCAAAAGCTCACAGTCTAGTGGGGCAGACAGAAACATAAATAGGTAATTAAAATTATATGGTATATGCAATCATAGATATCAGTTGGAATTAAAAAACAATGTTTGACATTCAAAACTCAAGCTTTCCATATCAGTCCTTGAATGATAGTGACTCATTGATACCCATATTCATGAAGCTAACGGGTACCCTTAGGTAGAGGAACAGAAAAAAAAAACCCTTTGGTCTGCTTTTTTATTGTGTAAAACCCAATGTTTCCAAAAATTTCTAAGAAAAATAGCTTTATACATGATTAGAATGCACATACATACAGTACTCATTAAAATTTAAAAAAAAGGTTTACGTCTCAAATGCACTAGGCTAGGAGGCAAACCCATTGCAGTCTTAGCACTGAAATTGTGTAATATGCAAATCACTTTCCCAGATGATTTTTTTTATTTGAAAGTAGGCAAGTTTAATCTTTTAAAGAACAGCTCTGTGTTGCTCTGTATACTGTAGTGGCAAGGCTAAACTATTAGAATGGATATTGGGGTAAAAATTTTATAATTTACTTTTTGGTTTTTCACATGCCAGTTAAGTTATTTCCCCAGTTAATGACATTTTAAATACAGAAGCTCATTGTTTTCAAGTTGTGTCGATGGTATCAGTGCTGGACTGGCAGTCCCTTCCTCCCCTTTTGGCTTTGATTCATGCCGGTGTCTCGAAAAGACAATCTGGCCCTTCATTGCAAGCTCATTTGTATTTGCAGGCACCTACCTCTTGCTTGGAAATGGAAGAAAAGCTGATGTCACTATCTTGGGAAGATAGGGAAAATTAGTGTGAAGGGTACTGAGATGTCCCAAACTTGGAAAGACTATATTCAACCAAAAGGAAAAGCTGAGTCCTTGCTTCTAAGGTTGTGGTTGGATGGAGTTAGCACTGCAAAGACTAAAGCACTTTATTACTAAAATCTCTACCTGAAAGTTCTCTTTTATTTTAATGTTTAAATACATATAGAAGTTTTATATGTAATTTTTAGTAAATTTAATGAATAAATAATAAAATAAAATAGTATATAATTTTTAAATACATAAATAAAGACCCTCTGGCCCCTGCCCTCTGGGCCATTTGCTCACACACGCCTACACACCCAACTCTGGCATATGAGAGTGGATTTATCATGTGAGGCCTGCTTATCTTCCTTGGGAGAGTGCAGAGGATACACCTTTTACCACGACTGTGAGGAATGAATTTGTGAGGGAGCCCCAGCATCCTTGAAGAGTCTGTAGTCACTCTCCTTTGTAGGTCAGAAATTAAAGTGTAGTTACTGCTGCTGAACTGGACAACTAAATGCAACGAGGAGAACTGAATCCAGAGTGGCAGGGCCATTTGGTGGCACTTAATCACCACAGACGAGTTGGGCGTGGATAACATAATGGGCGTGGATAACAGAGTCAAAGCAGTAATCAAAATACTCTTGACTTGCACAGACCTATGGCACTGGCTGGTTGACCATGGTGTCCCTAGCAGTGAAATTGATGGGCAGTCCATTGAAGTCTTACTTTATCTGTGTAAGTGGGAGAATTCTAGGTAAAGTGAGTAGAAGTCTAACTGGAATCATCAAAAACAGAGAGTCACAACCCCTCAGTCAATTCTCAGACTTGAGCCAGTTTACAGACCCGAATCCCATGAATGAAGGGGAGGCCAGGTCTCCTTGAGGAAGGACCCTGCTACACTGCCAAAATTATACTCTTAACCTTGCTCCCAGCCACCTGAAGGGACCTGTGGCCTTTTACCAGAGTTACTGTGGATTGAAAAAAACAAAATAGGGGCCGGCCCAGTGGTGCAGTGGTTAAGTGTGCATGCTCCACTTCGGCGGCCCAGGTTCGCCGGTTTGGATCCCGGGTGCAGACATGGCATCATTTGGCATGCCATGCTGTGGTAGGTGTCCCACATATAAAGTAGAGGAAGATGGGCATGGATGTTAGCTCAGGGCCAGTCTTCCTCAGCAAAAAGAGGAGGATTGGCAGCAGTTAGCTCAGGGCTAATCTTCCTCCAAAAAATAAAGAAAAGAAAAGAAAAGAAAAGAAAAGAATCACACTTTGGGGGGATTATTGGACACTGGCTCTGAACTGACATTAATTACAAGAGACCAAAAATGTTACTGTGGTCTAGCAGTCAGAGTTGAATCTTAAAGAGGTCAGGTGATCAATGGAATTTTTGTCTAGGCGCATCTCACAGTGGGTTCTTGTACCTCTGTGGACTGAATGTTCATGTCCTCCCAAAATTCATATGTTACCCCTAATGCCCAATGTAATGGTATTAAGTAGGGACTTGGGGAAGTAGGGCCTCAGTTCATGAAGGTGGAGCCCTCATGAATGGGACTGGTGGCCTTGTGCAAGAGTTTCCACAGAGCTCCCTAGCCCCTTCCACCGTGTGAAGACACAGTGAGAAGGTGCAATCTATGAACCAGAAAGTGGGCTCTCATCAGAAACTGAATCTTCCAGAACCTTGATCTTGGACTTCTCAGTGTCCACAACTGTGAGGAATTCATGTTTGTTATTTATAGCAGCCTGAACGGACTGAGACATGAACCCATCCTGTGGCTATTTCCCTACTTCTGGAATGCGTAATTGGAATAGATAAACTCAGCAACTGACAGAATTCAACTCAGGCCTTTAAAAATACATGTCTTGGTCTACTTGGGCTGCCATAACAAAATACCATAGACTGAGTGGCTTAAACAACAGAAATTTATTTTCTCACAGTTCTGGAGGCTAGAAAGCTAAGATCAGAGTGCAAACATGGTTGAGTTTGTTGAAGGCTTTCCTTGTGGCTTGTAGAGAGCCGCCTTCTCACTGTGTTCTCCCGTGGCCTTTTCTAAATGTATGCACACAGAGAGAGGGAGCAAGTAAGCTCTCGCGTGTTGTTTCTTATGAGGGCACTAATAACATCATGAAGGCCCCACCCTCAGGACCTGATCTAACCCTAATCACTTCCCTCATCTTCACACACCATCACATTCAGGTTAGGGCTTCAACATATGAATTTTGGGGGAAGGGGCACAAACATTCAGTCCCTAACATTTCACCCCGGCCCTCCAAAATTCATGTCCTTCTTGCATAAAAAATACATTCATTCCATCCCAACAGCCTCAAAGTCTTGTTCCAGCATTGACCCTAAAGTCTAAAGTTCAAAGTCTCTTCTAAATAACATCTAAAGCAGATATGAGACTTGAGGTATGATTCATCCTGAGGCAAAATTCCTCTCCAGCTGTGAGCCTGTGAAACTATACAAGTTATGTTCTTCCAAAATACAATGACGAGACAGGCATAAGATAGATATTCCTACTCTAAAAGGGAGAAATAAGAAAGAAGGAAAGGTGACAGGTCCAAAGCCTAGCAAAGTGAATTCCATCAGATCTTAAGGCTCAAAAATAATCCCTTTGGTTCAATGCTCTGCCTTCCAGGCCCACTGGGGCAGCAGCGTCACTCCCACAGCTCTAGGTGGGGGTCCCAGACCCTGGTTCCACAGGATGCTCTTGCCTCCTAGGCTCCAGTCAGACGCTGTCTGGCCTATTGAAACTGGGATGGTAGCTCTGATGGTCTCTGAATTGCTTTAGTCGTCATTCTTTCCTTTACTTGAAGGATAACACACGTTCACAGCTGAATAGTTCTGTGGTCCAGTCCTGCAGGATCTAAGTCTGAGAGCCTTCCTTCATTTCATCCTGTCTCCATCCCCTTCAGTTCAAACTGGCAGTGTCTCTGCTCATGTCATCACATAAACTTTTTATCAAGTGATAGTCCAGTTATGCCCTTGGTGTTCTTATATGAACACCATTTCTCATTTTTTGCCATATGAACAGGCTGAGGGTTTTCCAAATCTTTAAGTTCTGGTTCCTTTTTGTTTTAGCAATTCCTTTTTCAACTGATCTGTCTCTTCTCACATTTTGCTATAAGCAGTCCAGAGAAACAAAGTTGCTCTTTGAACATTTTGCTCAGAAATTTCCCCAGCTAAATATCCAATTTCATCACTTGCAAGTTATACCTTCCACAAAACACCGGCACATGAACAGAGTTTTGCCAAGTTCTTTGCCATTTAATATCAAGCATTGCCTTTCTTCTGGTTTCCAATAACATTATCCTCATTTCCATCTACAGAATTGCCCTTAACATTTGTATTTCTAGCATGTACCTCAAAACTTCCAGTCTCTACCCATTACCCAATTCCAAAGCCACTTCCACATGTTTAGGTGTTTGTCACAGCAACAACCTGATGTCTTGGTATTAAAATGTATATTAGTCTTGGTTTTACAGAGAAACAGAAGCTATATAGATACACTATGAAGAGAGAGAGAGGGAGATAGAGAAAGGGAGAGAGGGAGAGATTGATTTACTATAAGGAATTAGCTCACCTGATTTTTAGAGGCTGAGAAGTCCAAGATCTGCATTTGGTAAGCTGCAGACTCAAGAGATGTGATGGTACAGTTCTAGTCTGAGTCCAAAAGCCTTAGAACCAGGAGAAGCAATGGTAGAAGTTCTAGTCCAAGTCTAAGACCAGAGGCAGGAGAAAAACCAACGTCCGAGCTTGAGGACAGTCAGGCAGAGAGCAAGAATTCTTTGTTCCTCAGCCTTTTATTCTATTCAAGACTTCAGTGAATTAGATGAGGCCCATCCACATTAGGGAGGGTAGTCTGCTTTACCCAGTCTAGCAATTCAGATGTTAATCTCATTCAGAAATGCCCTCACAGACGCACCCAGAAATAATGTTTAACTGAGTATCTAGACACCCCATGGACCAGTCTAGTTGATGCATAAATTAACCATCACAAGTCCACCCCTTGTCAACTTGGTACCCATAAACATCTCCTTAAATCATACTTAATCTCCAAATAGACAATTACAAGGTCACGATTCCACCTAACATTACAACTATCCTGTGTACAACTGGGAGTGCACTAACTCCTTCTCCTGTAGAGGAGGTATGGGCCTTGAGCAATGTGCACTCTTCTCCTTGACATCCTGTAACTTAAATACTATGGTATAAAATTGACAATACTCAAATACTATGGCATAAAGTCAATACATCCTATGTTACAATACAATATCATTTATTTGTGTTAAGGACAATGTAGACACATCAGTGAAGTATCTCTTATGTCAGAAACTAGGGGGAGGAAAAATGGTACTGAAAACACTGGGTGACTCATTAACTTCTACCCAACAGCTGATTAATACACTAGAAGAAAATTAATTTATTTACAGTATACTTTCTTCAAGAAAGCACTTCTCACAGCTGTAAGAGTATGTAAAATATGAAAAATTGGCAAAATAGGAAAAAGGGTGAGGTAAAATGGAGCTAGGAATAAAGTTCTAATTGATAACGTGACATGCTAAAGGGGTAGGGTGGGCGAGCACAAATTTGTTCCTAAACGTTGTACAGCCAAAACTGGTTCACAGTTTCCATAAAACAGGCATTCTTGGCACTGGATCAGATTTGAGTTTCTTCTGAGGGAAAAATGAGTTAGAATAAGTTAAGTTAGTTATTTGATGGCTTAACTAATTTGATTAAATCTTTCACTTTTAAACCAATTTTTCTGATGTTCTAATATAGTGGGAAAAAGCTTGGATTCTGGAGCCAAATCTTCTTGGTTTGAAATTCGGGCTCATTTTTTATTGGTTGTGTGATCTTTGGCCAGTTACTTAAACTTTCTGGGTCTTACTTTCCTCATTTGTAATACAAGTGCAATAATGCCTCTCTCATAAAGTGGCTCTGAGGATAAAATGTATATAAAGCTCCTTGCACTATACTTAATCCCTCTTCCCTCTTAGAGAATGTGGTATTTAGTTATAATGCAAACAAATTAATTCTCTGTGAAAACCTGTGAGTGGCGCACAGATTGCAGAATTGTTAGTAGAGGTAATAGTAACACCAGCTGACTTCTGCTGAATACATGCTTCGGATAAAATAACTACTTGTTTAAAAATACACACATTCAAACAAAGATGTGTACTTGGGTGTGCGCACGCACGCACACACACACACAGAACCAGCCCACAATATCTTATGTGAAGGTTAGTCTCATGTATTTGATTCTTTAACATTCTGGCTGACATCCCCATTTTCTGAAGTATGAATCTTTGGATACATATGTCTTAGATACGTAGTCTCAAGAAAGTAACTCTGTGCAGCACTGCAATTAGGGAGAGAACATTCTCTTTCTGTAGGGCATGTGTGACCAGTAAGCCAAGGCTTCAGAGAGTTCTTCCTCTAGAAGTATTTTGAAATAATATTTGCATGGAGTTGAAAATTAATAGGTCATTCATTTAAGAAGTGTTATCTGCTTGTAAGACCTGAGTTAAATCTATGGTATCCCCTCAGCTCATCCTTCCACCTCCCTTCCAATTTGTATCCAGATGAAATTGAGTTCAAATTAGCATCCCAAAGACTTCTGGGGACAAAAAGTCACAGACTCACAAGGGGTTTGGGTGGATGCTCTTGACTTGGTGGTGGTGGAGTGAAGTGTGTTATCTGATTATATGAGTAAAATCTTGAGGTTTCTTCCAGTCCAAGGTGGTAGAACCACTCTTTCTGCCAGTATGATGGCCTTTCTGAACATGTGCTCTTACCCTGGGGGGTAGTTGGCCTGATTTGCTATATCCTGGGAATGACTCTGATAATTGTTATAGGCTGTACCCACTGAGTCAACTTGAACACCCGTAGTTTATTGGACTCTGAGCACTGACAGAATCTCTTAAATCGTCTGCTCTGATTATTCTGTGATATTTGGGCTCATGTTTTGGCTTATTTTTCTCCACATTTCAAAACACTGTGACATTGATGTATTGCCTCAAAAAGGTAAAAAGGAATATCAGATGCTGTATTAAAAATATCAGTTTGAAAATATCACAATCTCCCCATATTTTGTGAAAACCAGTGAAAGAGTAAACTACAAAAAAAGTGATTCAAAAAATGTCTTTTAATAAAAGTTTAAAGTCTTTAAAATGTATTTGCCCCTGGAGCAAACTTTTTTCATTTAATATTGTGTCTGTTAATTAGTGCTTCAAATTTGCAAATTCTTTATTGGTTTATATCAATGTAATACCCAAAGCTCATCTCATTGCCAGATTTGAATGAAATATGATCCTGTTTATTCTATTAAAATGAAGGCTTGAAATTGTTACCCAAATGCCACAGGAATTCTTGCCATTTTCTCATCAAATTCCTCATCAGATTTTTTGTTAAAGTCACATTGTTTTAGACTTTGTGCCTTGGCATTTAAATGAAATTCAATGTGCCCCACTGGAGGAAACATCTGTAGGGACATATTATGTACAATATCCATTCCAATCAAGCAGGAGTGTACTGAGTGCCTGAATGAGGAGCTTTTTCTTGCTTCACTTTCCTCTGATGTGGCTATTGAGAAGATCTATAAGAGAGGGAGCATTTATAAAAATTAAACCAGCAGTGGAGCACAGTATTTTAAATGCTCAAATCAAATACTCTTTAAAGGCACAATATCAGTTTCAGTGAATGGATTCCTGCCTCTTTCTTTTGATGTAACAGGCTTTATATATAGCATCTGATCCAGACTTTGGACAGCCTAGAGTGTAGTTGGGTGATAATGATTTTCAAGGTCCATGTGCCCCGGTAAGCCCTTGTTTACTTGATTTTAACAACCTACCATGTCCCTCAACAGTCAGCCTTAGTTCATATACTCTGTATACCCTTTTATATTTGCAATCTGACACAAAACACCTATAACTAGTGCCGTGTCAAAAGGGTCAAGGGATGGAAGCAGTCATGTCCTATCTATAGATCCACACATCAATGGAAATCTTCTAAAATGGTTCTTGGGACATGACCAGGGCATGATGGCTAGGACTCATATAAAATGGGGATAATTATTAAGCTGACCCCATAGAACTTTAAGATATGTGGGGATCAAATAAATCATGTGTGCAAAGCACTTAGATCAAGGCAAATGGTAAGTGCCTAGTAAATATTATCTACTATTATTATTATCAGGGACGACTTCATAGAGGAGGTGAGATTGGAACTGGGTGGCATTTTGTCAGCCTCACAATAGGGCATTCACATAGCAGGGATAGCTTGCACAATAGCGTGAATGTAGCAAAGCAGAAAGTGTACTGAGAGAGGGTTACTAGACCAGTTTAGTTGTTGCTGAAGGCTCATAGTTATTGTCAACATCAAGTACACAGAGAGCCTATTAAGGTATGAGCCACTGAGCAACATGCCGGAATACAGAGAGCCATGTAGTTTCAACCTGCACAATGCTCTATTAGGTATGTTGTACATAAAAGAGATATTTCTTTTCTAGGTACTTCAGTGTATAATTAAGTAACTGAAACATTGTATAGTAAACAACGTGAACCATTCAGCATTCTCTTGTCAAAATGCACTTAGATTCTTGTTGGAAGACAGTGCTACTTCTAAAAGAAATAGCTCAATTTCCCAGTACACACCAAAGTGAACCATTCTCTTATCTTTTCGCTGCTCTGGCTCCTGCTTACCTTTGCTGTAGTTATGACGTGTATTATGGCATGAACATGGAATTATGTCTTTACAGGTAAGAGGCAGATTGTGTGACACGTTATAAAATGTAAATTCTAATTCTCTTTTCTTTCTTATCTTTCAAGTCCAAGGGCTGAAGTTTATTCACTCAACTCAGAAAACTATTGCATGATAAAGTCTGGACAATGCTGGACTATACAAAATTATACAGATTTCCTAACTTGAGGACCTTCTGGAATCTTTAATATGTTAGTAAACATCTTAAGTCTGTAAGAATAGGGTATAATATGCATGGTTTCTGGCACTTATTTGCCATGGAAGCACTTTCCTATGTCATATGCCAGAATTTCTGCTTTTTGGAATACTTTTTGGGATATGATGCTCAGTCTTATGGTCTTAGACTTGAAACTTATATAACAATGGTGGATGCTAGTACAGACTAGAGATGAGCAGTACATTTCAAAAGTATTTTAAATTAGTGGGAGTATAACACTTTATTTTCACATAGCTTGATTCATCCAATAAAATTAAAGCATTTCCCCGAGACTGCTGAGCTCCTTAAATGTAGGATCATTTATCATTCATCTTTGGACCCTCAATAACATACACAGTCACTGTTTCCACTAGGAACACTAATTTTATAGGATGTGGATGGCCAGCAGCCATTTTATTTTCTCTGCTACATTGAGAAAGCTGTCTAAGATGAGGAGGAAGAGGAGAAAAAAGAGGTAGAGGAGAAGGACTCTGATGACACTATTTCAGCTCTCGATTTAGCTGTATAGGAAAGCAATATATCCCAGACTTTTAATTTATGTGAACTCAGTAAATTTCTTTTACACTTAAGCTACTTTGAATTGAGGTTTTTTACTTGTAACCAGAAGTGTCCTTGCATACCAGAAATGCGGTCAATAGATTCCAAATTATGGAATTGGTTAAGCAGAGGCAAGCCACAGCAGTGTGAGGATTCTCCCATTCAGGACTAATGTGAGTATGGCAGACTGAGGGTTGACAACCCAATTCTACTCTCTTTATTTTGAACAGTGATTTTTTTTTTTTTTTTGGTGAGGAGGATTGTCCCTGAGCTAACATCTGTTGCCAGTCTTTCTCTTTTTGGTTGAGTAAGATTGTCCCTGAGCTAACATCTGTACCAATATTCCTCCATTTTGTATGTGGGATGCTGCCACAGCATGGCTGGATGAGTGGCATGTAGGTCCATGCCCAGGATCCAAATCAGTGAACCCCAAGCTGCTGAAGCAGAGTGCACAAACCCAACCACTACACTATCGGCTGGCCCCTACTCTCTCTTTTATTACTATCATAATCCAAATTATTTTTCCAAGTGGCAAAGTCCCCACCTAAGAAACAGATTTTCCAGACTCCTTTTCCAAGTGGGGATGGCAATGTGATGTAGTTTTGGACAATGACATATAAACAGAAGTCATAGCATAGGACTATCAAGGAAATTCTTTAGGTGACATCCAGATCCAGCTGGCATATGCCTTTCACCTTGCCCTTCCCCCTTCCTCCTGTCTGTGCCAGTGTCGTAGTGTCTGAGACTGATGCAGACTGGGTCCACACCCCAAGTGTGAGGTGAAGCAGAGATAGAAGGCATTGTGCCGATGACATCATGGTACTGCCACACCAGCCTGGGACTTTCAACATCCTGACTTCTTTGTTTTTTTTTTTTTTTTTCTGTGAGTAAGATTGGCCCTGAGCTAACATTTATGCCAGTCTTCCTCTATTTTATGTGGGGTGCCCACACAGTGTGGCTTGATGAGCGGTGCTAGGTCTGTGTCTGGGATCTGAACCTGAGAACCCAGGGCCACCGAAGTGGAGCACGTGAATTTAACCACTATGCCACCAGGCTGCCCCCTCAACATCCTGAGCTCTTATTGTGTGAAAACAGACAAACAAATCTCTATTTGGTTGAGCCACCATGAGTTCAATTTTCTGTTATGTGAAGTTGAACCTGTTTCCAAAATGATACAGCTAGGCAGCTGCTTAAACTGTCACCAGTGTGTCTTGGGACTCCATCCAAAGCCTACAAAGCCTGGGGTATAGAAGAAGGACATGTGGACAATGTCGGGGTACTGGACGGTGTTGATGGCTTCTTGCAATCTTTAGTAAGTCTTCTAAGAGATAGATGAGCTTCAGTCCAAGTTGATCCTCGTAGATGCACTGACCAGAGAGAGTCGGATAATTATCTGTTTTGTGGATGAAATCCAATGATGCAATTAGCATAGTGCCAGACCACCACAAAAATTAGTTGGATGAAAAATGAGCTTTAGGGTGAGCACTGGAGACAAACTTTTGTGAATCCAGGAATTTAATTGACTCAGCCTTGGGCTTGCAAGTGGGGTGTTTTGATTTGTTAGGTTGATTAAATAGCTCTATCACAGTATCGCTCAATTACATGTTATGCTCATTATTGAGTTTATTATTTCACACAATTTAAAAAATTATTTCTATTGTTTTGGTCCTTTGTTGGTAGTATAAGTGTTTAAAAATTTCTGTTCCTAATTTAGCAGTAAAAAGCATAGACTCTGAAGGGGAACCCCTTGAATTTGAATCCAAGTTTTGCCACTTAGCAGTCTTATCTTGAGCAAATCACTAAACTGCGCCTTAGTTTCCCCACCTGTGAAATGGGAACAGTAATAGTCCCTACCATATAGAGTTGTTATGAGAACTACAAGTGTTAACACAGGTAAAGCACTTAGAACAGTGCCGGACTTTAGTCAGCACAGTGTTAGCTATTATTATTTTATTTTTATTATTATAATTATTGAAAGAGCTTTTAGACTTTACTTTGAATGTTAAATATAAAATTGCATTTTACAAAGTTATATGGTTTCCTATTTAGAGTACCTGATGAGGATGTTTCTAGAGATGGTGGGACCAGGAAAGAAAATTGTTCTGCTGGCCTCAACTGTAAATGTGTCCTGCCTTGGAGATGTACCCCTCTCGTGTGTTGGCAAGTTCTGTACACGGGCTTGGAAGAGGTAATAGGTTTCCCAGAGCGGGAAATACAGAGACGGTGTTTGTTTCTTTCAGCCATTTTATTTCCGGGCATGCTAATTAAATCTGTTTCCTGGATGAAAGAAATTGAGAGGTTTGAGGCCCACAGGAAATGCCTCTCGGTTTAAGTGGACCCAGGCTCACCTCTATTTGTAAGCAGGTATGTAAACATACCTCTATATGCAGCCACCTGCAGGGTGTGCGTTGAGGAAAAGCCTGGCCCTGCCTGTCATAGTGGGCTCTTTCTAGTGGAAGTCAGCTGATCTGAGAAGCACTCTGCCTGATGAAGAAAATCTGGATAAAACACATGCCAGGACTGATGAGGATCAGAGATGGGAAATCACGCTGCTCTGCTATAACCTTCCTCTGCTTGTAGCTCCTTAAGTTTCCTTATCTCCTCCCCCTTAGAGATGAGTTGAGATTAAGTCCACTTTTTCTTCTGCTTTATGTAGTCTGGGCTTGTGGAGGTCCAGATGTTTTATATCTCTACTAAGAGTTGTCTTTTTCCATCTAATAATAATAAGATCCCCATTAGGATTAGTCAGTAATATATCCAATCCTGGAGCAGTGAGATTAAGAGACTCATGGAGCTAGGCTTCCTTTGGACCAAAGCGCTAATATTGCCTAGAATATTGCCTCTTTTCCGTGCCCGTCTATTCACTTTACACTATTTAGATTTTCTTTCTTAGACAAAATGTCCAAATAGATCTTAAATGTTGGTCTCCAAAGTACCCTGCTAATGTTGACCAGGAATTAGCAGTCAAAATGGTATTTAAATACTAATTCAATATACATACATGCATACATACATACACGTGTATATATTTGAATGAATGTATAATTAGCTCTATATTTGACACCTGTTTTGGCACCACAGCTGGTGGCCTGGGTCGTCACACATCAGGGGTAGGCTCACCAGGATGATGTCTCCAGGCAGAACAGCTCTCAGCAATGGTCTGGACACTCTTATAGTTAAGCCACATGAAATGCCTGCCAAGGACTTCATTAGAAGGTAATACATATTTGGGAAAAATAATCACTTTTGCAACCCCTGGATGAATAAAAAGATGTCAATACAGGTAAAAATATTGTAAAGAGGAAAATTCAAACAGTTAAGGTCTTTTTCTAGTGGAGTGAGGTGGCATTAGTTCTTGTTGATTCATATGAGGTCACGGCTTTGATAATGTGTCTCTCATCTCTTTTTGATGAAGATTCTGTGTGTGATGTGAGTTTCAAAACATTTCCAACTTTGAAGATTAGTGGCTTTAGAGGCATGAGACTTTGTCTTTTTCAGGGAAACACAGGTACTGCTATCTTCTTAGGAACAGTTTCTCCAGATCAAAAATATTTTCTGCTCTATTGTCTCTTACTCTAGAAAATAATAATTTAAACAGCATCAAGCAAAGAACATGGATCAGTGATAAACACAGCTATAACATTTGGGTAGGCTTAAATCCATTTCTGTGGAAATCGAGTTATGTCTGGACTGGATTTTTTTTCTTTGTTTTCTTTTTTTTTCCTTTTACTGGATACCATTGATAACGTTGCTTCAAAAGAAATTAAGACGAAGAATTAATTAGCAAAATCTAATATCCAATAAATGTAGTCTGGAAAAAAATTTCATGGATGGCTGATTGTAACATTAAATGGAGGCAGAAAGGTAAACGAACAAATAATGTTTCTGAGTGAAATTGTTTTTTCTCCTTTTATTTATACACTCATTGAAGGAGCAATTGAGGAAGAGCCATGAACCAGGAAGACTTAGGTCGTCATGAGAAACAAATCGGACACTTTAGGTAGCAGCATGAAATAGCCATTTAGGACATTGACCTCATGTATTTAAAGATTATGAGATTTTACAGTAGTTGGGTTATAAAATATCAATTTAGAGTAACAGCAAATTTCCTGATATTCATTTCAGTTTATAGGCAATTCTTGTTCTGACACAAATATATAGGCCTGGATGACCAGGTTCTCTGGGCGAAAGCTGTATTTTCCTTCGGGATGCACCGGTGGGGGATGTCTCAATGGCTTTTACCCAGAAAATCCGTGGGCTAAAGGTCTCCTCCTTAGTCAAGCCATTTGTAGTGTAGGAGGCTTTAAAACAGTTCCATTATTTATTGGAGCTCTCGCAGTTTTTCCCTTCTCTGCTTCTGGGCCAACAAGGGGAAGGGAGATGATCAGTGATGTTGGGTTTGCATAATCCCACTTCAAGGGGTTTATATAGCCTCTGAATCTTGCGCATTACTAATTGCGACAACTAAAAATAAAGCATGACTAAAAGAATACTGCCATTATGAACCACTTGCTATGTTAATATTCAGATGAAGAGCCTTTTTTGGTTCGTACTTCATTGCAAAATTAGGGTGTTTCTTTCCCTTCCTTAAAGAAGTATGCTTATTGAATGTATTTAAATTACTAGCTAATTTTTTTCAGGGGGAAAAAGCCCTGAGGCAAGTGTAAAACTAGTAGCTACAGAAAGCTGGAGAATCAGATGTCTGCTGGGCAAATTGACAGAACTCATTAATCTTCGATGCAGTGTGCTGTAGAGTCTGTCCTTTCATGCACCTGCCCAAGCCGAAAGTAATTACACGACGGCACTATTAATACTGAAGAGCTTGAGTGGGGAGAGGGTTATCTTCTCTTCTTAGTAATTGATTGCCAGCTGATTAGTGGACAACATTTTTCTTGCAGCATAATTGCCTTTGTGCTATCGTAGCCTCTCTGACCTGGGTTTAGGCCATCTCACTGATTTTGAGACCCTGACAATAGCATCGCAGCCCTGAAAGTAATGAACTGGAACTCAATCACTGCAAATTCCCCAAACAGTAGATGCCTAGTTAAATGTATTTCAACAATATCCTGAATAACAGCAATCATACCAAAGATCAGCTTTTTTTTCCTTTTAGGAAAACCATAGAATTCCATTTGGAAAACTGTGTATTCGAGAAGGAATAAATGGAATTCATGATATATACCTTTTCATCTTTAATGGCTGCGATGGACCTATAAGAAACTACTTCTGTGGGATTTTTAAAGGCTCTGTGTATAAATGCTGGTGATAAATAAATTCTTATTAATTCTTAGCCAACATTTTGGCCCTGGGTTTAAGACTGCTGAAAACATGTTTGAACCCAAGCAGAGAATTAAATGATTTTAATGCCATTTTGTTGCATGGCAGCCACAAATATCAAATATCTTCCATATCATCAAAATATGAGATTATGTGCCTTTATGCCCTGTATAAGGTGCTAGGCTAAGAAGGGAAAATGTGGGAAGTATATGTGTTAAATCTACGAGTTTAATTGTTCAGCAAATTGGAAGCGAATGAATAGCATATGCTTTCCATCTAAATGTCAATGATGCCAAGAAGGCTTCCTTTGGTTCCCATGGGTAACTTTCACATTCATGTAGATAGAAGTAAAAATATAACAACCCACCTCCTAACTTCAAAAGCATTAAGTAGCAAATCTCTAAACTTGTAAAGGAGAAAATGCTACCAAATGGAAGAGAATTTGGTAATCATTAAAATAAGATCTGTCTCCTCAGAGTAGGAAGTCAAAATTTTTCTCACATGAAAACTGAGATACAAAAAGCATCATTGTAATGCCAATTGTCTCCATTTTTTAGCCAAATATTCTAATACTTTTAGTGGCATACTCAGTAATATTTGCCCATATTTGTAATTGAGATCACTCACCCAGAAAAGCAGCATTACTAAGCTAGCTAGTGATTTAGCCACATTACTAAATTTGCCTTTCAAGCCTCAAAGAGGTGTATTTTCACAAATTTTTGAACAAGAAAGTTGTGTGCTAGAGCACACTATCTTAAATCAACAGGTGTAGTATTGGCCACAAGGAGCTAATTTATTCTTAGCCATCATCATTTGTATAATCCTCCATATTGACCTTGCTCCTATTTAGTTTTAAGGAGTTTTGGGAGCATTACTAATCCCAACATAACAATAATAGCAATAACAGCAAATTCTAGTAAGGAGAGGCATAGGTTATGATGCAGAGCTGAGATAAACAATGGAAAAGGATGAGACAATGATAAGAATCGTGATTCATTGTGAATTTGTCATTTGACAGTGAAAAAATTCTGAAATAGAGAATGAGTCAGCCATAATGTGAAAAGTACAGCATGTATGCATCTAACTATTACTAGTGAGAGATGAAAAAAAATGTGATTGATGAAAAATCTTTTAAGCGTGTGACTAGAGGATCAAAGTAAATTCTGAGTGCACATTAGCTCAACATAAATTCAATGGAAGGTTAAGAATTTGAGAACCTAAAAGCTAAGCATAGTGTAGCCCTGATGAAACTTCCATCAAGCCCCAGATGGGACTTACTCTAATCTATACAACATCAAAGTGAGTGGTCAGCACATTGCAGGTGGGACCGTAACTGCTGAGGAGTTCACTATTACCCTTGCTGTGATTATCAAGAAGAGGGTTATTTGCTTCAATGGATCTTCAACAGAGATGAAATTCATCCATTTTAGAAAAAGATGCCTAATAATATGATATAAACAAGGCTTAAAGCTGTGATGGGCCAACTCACACTCCTATTTTGTGGAAATGATCTGAAATGGCAGCTGAAACCTTCATGCTTTTTGTGTAGAATATCCGAGATCCCTTCAGTACATTGCTGAAGATCTGTCATTTAAAAAGCTAAACCAAGAGTTAAATTACGCCCACTACTTTTGAAGATTGTTGTTTTATCACAGCATTCCTGAGATTAAAAATATTGTAACCTAAATATGCTAATTTTAAAAAACTTCTTTATCCTGATAATGCCCATAGACATTGACTTTTTTCCCATTTTTCATTTAATAAATCATCATTCTGATGTCCAAGTTGTTTACCTGTGTCCAAATTCTACCTCAGTTCCATAACCAGTGGGATAGGGTTTCATTTATTTTTGATTTAAGAAAGATTATCTGAGACTAATGGTTAAAAATGACTGAGTAAAAGCATTTTTTCAACTTCTTTTTCTCAAAATCCACCAATAAAAACTATAAGAATGTAAACTAGAAAAAGAAACACTCCATATAAAAAAGCAAAGTGCAGAGACAACTGAAAATTTGCATAAGTAAGCATACCCACCTAGTGTGAAGTCTGAGTAGGAGTTGGCAAGGAGGCTGAGAGCTGATAAATGCCACCTTGAACCCAGAGCAGAACTGACATTTCCCTAGAAGTAAGTGTCTTTGATCTGAAAAGATATTATCTAAGGGTCTTTTTATTAGAGATAAAATCTCTAGAATCACTCTAGGTGTGAGTGGGCCCAGAAAGAAGCAGGAAGTATCTGTGTAGAAACTTTAATATCACAGAACTTCAAGTTGGTACTGAGGGAGACAACACATCAACAAACAATCCTACTCTTTATTTCTAAATCATCTATCCTAAGGAGGTGGGGCTATAGGTAAAGGAGGGGTGGTACAAGATGTGATAAAGGGGATGCTTTGTAGTTTAAGGAGCCAGCATAATCTGAAGGTTGGCATTTCAATTGTACAATGAGTAGACCAATCCTAATGTCTTTTCATTATAGACATTATGTCAATATATTCCTTAAAATATTGCCGAAAAGTTGCTATGTTTTGAAAGACATGTTCAGGGACAGCAATAATTCCACTTGCTTATCTCTGGCCATATCATTTCCCCCAGGCAATAATAGACTTGTTAAGAGAGTGTTTATGACACATCTCTCATAGAAACTATTGACTACTTCAACTTAACCCTCTTTTCATCCCTTCACACATTCTTCCATAAGTAGTCAGCTACATTTTAAGATGAGCAATAATCACAGGAGAACTAGCATGGGGTCCACAGGTGTAAACTACAAAATAAAAAGAGAAAAACATAATCAGAAGGCAAACAAAAGAATATACTGCAGGAATAATTAAATAGGGAAAGGCAAAAATTTCAGGCTTAAGAAAATGTAGGCCACTGATTTCTCTTTAAAAAGAGCTCAAAGAAAATATGCTAGTCTTTAAAGAAAAAAGTAATGAAAAGCTGTAGGATGTGAAAAGAGAGCTTGTAGTGTTCAGAAGAAAAATGGAAGAGAAAATAAAAACATTGCAGGGATGAAAGCCATGTGAAAAAAAAGAATAAATATGACTTAAAATACAAACCTAGTTTTTGAAGAAAGGACTAAAAAAAATGGAACAGGAAAAAAAAAACCTATAAAATGATATAGTAGCAGATAAATTCTTTGAGATAAATATCTGGATATATAGATAAACATGGTTTATCTAGTCCAGAAAACAATTGGTACAAAACTATCCAGAAAAAGAGATATCCTAGAGGACTTCAGGGGTAATGAAAGAATCCTTTTTTTATCAGGAGAGGAAAAATTAAAATACAAAAATGTGCACAAACATAATACTAGGCTAGCCTCAGTCTTTCCACAGCCAACATCCAGTGCCAGACGGCAGTGATGCAGTATTTACAAATTTCTTAAGGAAATAAAATATAATCAAAGAATTTTATACCCAACCATCTTATCCTTCACGCTTAAAGTTTGAAGAATTCTTCATATGCAAGAACTCAGGCAACACAGCACTCATGAGTCTTGCTTGAAAATATATTAGGCAATCCCAGCCAACAAAAAGATGAATCAAAATTAGAAACTCATGAATAAAGAAGCCACAATAAAGAGGACTGGTGTTAAACATTGAAACATAAGAAATAATATACTCAAAGATTCTTGGGAATATTGAATGGAGAACAAAATGTAAATATTATAAACTCTGATATAGTAAAATGAATATAATTAATGAAATTCGGTGATATGGGAGAGGAATGGGAAGAAGTGTGAATATGCTAATTTCTGTATTTTTATAACAAAGACAATAGATATTGCCTAAATCAGAAACATATAGTTTTTTAAAAACTGATTCCAACATCTCAATATTTTTCATAATCTTTTTTTTTTGAGGAAGATTAGCCCTGAGCTAACATCTGCCGCCAATCCTCCTCTTTTTGCTGAGGAAGACTGGCGCTGAGCTAACATTCGTGCCCATCTTCTTCTACTTTATATGTGCAATGCCTGCCACAGCATGGCTTGACAACCAGTGCATAGGTCCACACCCGGGATCTGAACCAGCAAACCCTGGGCCACTGAAGTGGAACATGCGAACTTAACCGCTGTGCCACTGGGCTGGCCCCATAATCTTTTTTTAATGTTAGATGAATTTCTTTTTATAAACATCTCTTGTGGTAAAGAAATGTTTCAATTTTAACTTTTAGTTTCTGTTAAAATCATATAAAATATAACAAAGTATTTTTATTCTAAAATGGGATATATAGAAGGATTCAGTTTTGCAAAGTCCTGCATCCATCTATCTACCTATGTGTGTTAATTTTCTATTGTTACCATAACAATTTACCAGAACTACAGTTCTATAGGTCAGAAGTCTAACATGGATCTCAATGGGCTAAAATCAAGATGTTGGTAGGACTGTGTTCCCATCAGTATGCTCCAGGAGAGAATCTTTTTCCTGCTCTTTTGAGGTGTTGGGAGAATTCAGTTTCTTGAGTTTATAGGACTGGTTTCTGATTTTCTTCCTGGCTATAAGCCAAAGGCCATTCCGAGCTTCCAGAAGCCACTCACATTCCTTGGCTTATGTCCTCCTCCTTCATCTTCAGAGCAAGAAAAGGCAGGTTGAGTTCTCATGCTACATGTCTCTGATCCTTCTTCCATCACGACATCACTCTGACTGCAACTTGGAAAAGTTCTTTGCTTCTAAGGACTCGTGGTTAGATTAGACTCACCCAGACAATCTAGGATAATCTCTCCATATCAAGGTCCATAACATTAGTTATATCTCCAAAGTCCCTTTTACCAAGTAAAGTAACATGGCAATGAGGATTGGAGTGTGGACATCTCTGGGGGTCATTATTCTGCCTATCACACTATCCATCAGTCCATCTATTTTAATGTTTGTCAGGAATATTAAGGATAGTTATTACTGAGTGGGAGATATCAAGTGAGATGTAAATTTTTTAAAAAAATTTCCATATTGTTTAAAATGTTACATGAGTTTATATTATTTCTATACAAACAATACATTTACTATTCTTTAAATATATTACCTGAGAAGATGTTTAAATCAAGTAACAAATGGGAATAGTAGACTACGGACAGTTTTAAAAGGATTCTGACATCTACGAGGTTGAAAATTATCTTGATGCTTTCTTGTGTGAGATTGCAAACACAAATGTGAATAGTGTATAGAACTTGTGGTCTCCGGGCCGGCCTGGTTGCGCAGTGGTTAAGTTTACATGTTCTGCTTCGGCGGCCTGGGGTTCGCTGGTTTGGATCCTGGGTGCAGACATGGAACCGCATGGCAAGCCATGCTGTGGTAGGCGTCCCACATATAAAGTAGAGGAAGATGGGCACAGATGTTAGTTCAGGGCCAGTCTTCCTCAGCAAAAAGAGGAGGATTGGCAGCAGATGTTAGCTCAGGGCTAATCTTCCTCAAAAAAAAAAAAAAGAACTTGTTGTCTCAGTTCATAAATGACTGTGATAGTTTTGCAGAGTTGGAAGATAAGACTAGTCAAAGTATTTTTTGGAAATAGGCAAGAAAGTTGAACTTGATGAATAAGAAAAGGATTTAGCAAGGTTAATTGAACCCATCTAGGAATTGACAAAGAGGATTAGATGGAACTGAAATCAGAGAGGCTTAAGGAATAACAGGCTGAAGAACCCTAAAGAGTTTGATGTTCTATCAGTGCTATGTTTCATTATTCTATTTTAATTTCTTTGTGACTTGTTTAAATGCCATTTCATTTGCTGATACTAGATACTTTCCAATCAAATAGTAAGTATATTGAAGTTAAAGGCCATGTCTTTTGGTTCTTGATTAAATATTTGCTTTATAAATATTTATAGTGTGCAAAGCACAGAACAAGGTGCTGTATTCAAGCCAAGATGTTGGTTTCTGAGTCTTTCAGTCCTTTGCAACTGAGGATTCAGCAAACATCTCAAAAGCAAAAGCTGTGCAGACTGTTATGCAGAAAGTTCCCTCTTCTCTGGAATTTTGGTTCCTTAAGTTCTGACTGTCTGGGGAACTTTGAACTTGCCTCTCTAGGTCTGTGAGAATGCCAAAGCTCTATGCTGCTTCTCTCAAAATATACCCAGGGGAAAACTTGAAGGAGCCGGGCAGCTCACCTCAACGTGTTTTCCTTCTCCTTGGGATCATGGCTTCTCAAGTCCTGGCTACCTTGGTTCCTGTCTGTTTACTTCAAGCAACTGTGTTCTATATCTTATTTTGCTTTCACAGATATTCTGAGCAGGGAGGATGGTCTGATACAGTCTCCTCTGTCATGACCAGAACTGGGATTTATCAGTAAAAGCTTTTAAGTGAGACTGTGACATGATCACATTTGTGCTCGAAAACAGAGTGAAAGTAGTATGTAAGGTACATGGAAGAAGAGAGTGATAGAATAAAGGTGATGAATACTTGCTTAGTGTAGAATACAATTCAGCAAATTACGCCTTGCTGGCCAAATGCAACAACTTGGTTTGTAAATAAAGTTTTATTGAAACACAGTCGTATCCATTCATTTACCTATGTTTTCAAGCATCAACGGCAGAGTTAAACAGTGTTTATAGAGACAGTACGGCCTGCTAAGCCTAAACTATTTATCTGGCCCTTTATAGAAAATATTTCTCAACGCTTGGCATAGAGTAACAAGCTGATGATAGACACATGTCTCTAAACAATCTGTTTATTTCTAAGAACTCTTTCTAGGTGGCTACAGATTTGCTTAAAAAATACTTCTCTTGCTCCAAATATGTTTTCTCTATCCCATTTTTGGGATTACCTTTAGAGTTACACAGGAAAACTGGTTGTATTATTTAGCCATTTACTTTATTTCTTTAAACCTAAAACATTGTTTCAAAATAAAAACTTTTAGCCTGGTCGCCTTCCTTGTTTATCATCACTCATGTACCCAATTAAGTTTTAGTTGTTTTAAGCTACATATACATCCAAAGAACAAAATTTTGCCAGCTTTGGGGATATTCAAATGAAATTGTTTTGTAGGGGGGTAGTGTGCAAAAGTTAGATAATCTTTAAGGCTGTAAATAATCATTCTTCTTCCCATTTATGGGCCTTTTTGAAATATGAAGTTGAATTAATGCTTTAACTATTGTTTCTCAATAGTAAAGCCCCAATGCAGTGAACACTGATATATTTTTAACAATTATTATGCACCAAGTGATTTCTTTGAAATAATTTTATCTCCTAGATAGTAAACATTTGTTGTTTTTTCTGTCTAGTATTTCTATCTCCTTATTCTACTCCCTGGAATAACACCTGTCTTCTTTTGAGTTTCTTTCCTTCTGTTCTAACCATATAGTTCCAGCAAGAGCTGCCTAGGTCTTACATGGCCCTTGCCCCTGACAACAGCTGATTGATCAGTGGGGGTGAGAGAACATGTCACACAACTCAACCTGTCCAATTATAGTGTTTCCTGATCATAGCTAATTCATCCACAGTCGGGCGTCTGACCCAAGGTAGGCCAATTAGATTTCTTCTCTAGGATTTTAAAAACTTGACCTGAGGAAGTCTCTCTTAGGTGATAAAATTGGGTACTGCGAGGACTGAGAGCTGCCTACTGCCATGCTTGCCCTATATTGGCCACCTTGTGGAGGCCTCTGGTCTTCAAAGAGGGAGATAAAGTTGTATGCAAAGAAAAATCAGATGATGATGGAGATAGGGGATCCTGGCTTAAGTTCCTGGTTCCATTTTTTTTCTGAGGTCCACCTGTACCCCTACTCCTGCAATTAGTCATTTAAGGATTCCTTGGCGTCAACAATTACTTCTTTATCTTGTTAATTAGGTTGAATTTGGTTTCTGTTACTTGCAGTCAAGGGTTCAGACTGATTTATGCTGGTGAAAGAATATTCTATCATTGCTTAAAGCGCCAAGACATTTTGTCTCTCTACAAATTGCGTGTGTCATTCTATCGTATTCATATTCATATTCTATTGCAGGTGAAAGGAAAGAGGTGCAGAATGTTAGAAAAAGTTAGGGAAGTCACAGTGACATTACAAGTTTCCCAATTAGAAGTAATTTCTGAGTCAGCAAAGAATGAGAATTGAGAGACACTGGAGAGCTGTAGAGTTAAGTGGAATACATCGTCACTAAGGAAAAGGAAGAAACAGAGACGGATTACCCTGGGAGAGAGTGAGTTCAGCTCCCCAAATATATCTCTCTCTTTCTCTGGAATTTAACACTTGTGTTCATTTTAAAAATTTTTATTATTTGTATCAAATATATGCATGTGGTAATAAATAATACAAATATGTTAGTGTCTCATCAATTCTCTCCCTTCCCTAGTCCCAATCCCAAGAGTCAATCTCTTTCAACTGTTTACCTTTTCTTTCGGTGCTTCCTTTCCAAAGACTGGATAATGTATTTCTGCTTCTGTTTCAGGATTCATACACTTTTGTCAATATCGATTAGCTCTGAAACAAAAGATGAAGATCTGGCTCATTTACACCACATTTCCTCCTTCAAATAGATGACATTTATATGATTTTTAGTCCTTACATTATTTTTGTAACTTAAAGTATTATCCTTAAACGTTATTTCTTGCTTCATCAATTTCCATTTTATTTCTTGACTCCGAAATTTGTAAGAAGAAAGTATTATTCCTGTTCTTTCTTTCTCCTCTCTTCTCCCTTTCACATAGCATTTTCTCTCAGCTTATTTTTATTTTTACATTGTTAAGACTGTTAACAACCTAGTCTGTCCCACAATCATAACCAAGTATTCCATTCTTTGTGGAACGAATGGAATAGTTGAAGAACAATGAATGGTATTTGCATGATTATGGCTATTGTTTAATATTGGTTCAACTAGGGTGTTAAATTTCCTTCTCTAGACTACCCAGTGGATACAAGAAGTACCTGGGCCACAAGAAGAAAATTCTTCCCTGCAGTAATTATGACCAGAATCTTTTTTTCTGGAGTACCATCAAGTGCTTCATTTTCTGCTTTACTTTGTTTGATACTTGGAAGATTACTAGTTAGCACATATCCTGAATATTTAAATTACCTTTCATTTCATTCTTAATTTTTTTGATTTCCCTCCCTCTCTCCATTTAAATGTCACTTTATCTTCTATCAAGCTCCCTTCTTTCCCTAAAGTGCTTTGTAGAGTCTTCTGTCCTGTTTCAAGCTGGCTGGGTTAATGTGCAGCCATCATCCTGAGACTTTATTTTTTTTTGACTCCTCTCCTTACACTTTCTGGATCTCCTGTTTTCTTTGTATATTCTTTCATTTTTCTGGGACATATCCTTAAGTAACTTTCTTGAAAAAGAGCATATGTGAGAAATAAAATTTCTGAATGCTTTTGTATTGGGAAGTGTCTTTGTTCTTCTTTCAAATTTGATGATAGGTTAATTGAGTATAGAATTTAAAGTTGAAAAGATTTTGACTCAAAATTTGTTTTCTTATGCCCATTCATTGGACCTTTTCAATCTGAAGATATTTTTTTTCTTCAATGCTAGAAAATTCTCTTCTAATATTTAATTATTGCTTTCCCCCCCCATTTTTCTCCATTGTCTCTTCATGAGACTATATTAGTTGAATGCTTTAATCATAAATTTGTTTTCTATGCCTCTTACCTTTCATCTAACATTCTTTTTATTTTTGTATTTTTAGTCCAGTTTCTCAGAGACTTTTTTCCAGTCTTGGAATTTTTAAGCCCTTTGGTGTTTTGGCTGGAGCTTAGTGCTGGGGATGGGCGAGGAGTATTGTCATTACTATAGATGTTCCACGTGTAGACATTCAACTAATACACCAGTTTCAGCCCACTTCTTACTCCCCCTTCTATTATGTCGTCTGACTCTCGGTCCAGGGCCTTGGTAGCATTCTATTGGAGAAATTGGCTTCCATGTTTAAAGAAGCTTCCTTTTATAATTTTTAAGGCTGAGGCTTTCTCTGTTTGTTTCATCCATCTGTTTTTGCCTTTGTTCCAGAAATAAAGTATCTCATTCACTGGTACTCACCCAGCCCTAAGTGTCTTTTCTACTGTACGTATTTATTCCTTTTATGTACTTTTCGATGCATTAATTCAGTAGAATCTTGGGAGGGATGAGAAGAGAATTCAGCTGCCTAGTCTGCCATCTCAATCCCCAATTCAACAACTGTATATTTATATAGCAAGTGATTAAAACTAAAGGAAGCTGTACAAATGGCCTAAAAGAAGTTCAAACTAATTTACATTAATAACAAGGAAAGGTCTTTGTATTTAATTTTGTTCAGCAGAGCACTTTCAGTTTATGATTTTTTTTTTAAAGATTTTATTTTCTTTTTCCTTTTTCTCTCCAAAGCCCCCCAGTACATAGTTGTGTATTCTTCGTTGTGGGTTCTTCTAGTTGTGGCATGTGGGACGCTGCCTCAGCGTGGTCTGATGAGCAGTGCCATGTCCACGCCCAGGATTCGAACCAACGAAACACTGGGCCGCCTACAGCGGAGCGCGCGAACTTAACCACTCGGCCACGGGGCCAGCCCCTTTCAGTTTATGATTTTAACAAGAATGCCAAGGAAACTTTTATTTGAGTTAGCATTTAAATTTATATTTCATAAAAGCATAAGACTACTATATATTGGAATTTCACATCAACTAGATCAAAAAAGCAGATATATTTTAAGATATTAATCCCAATAAAGCATTGTTCTAAACTCAGGATATAAAATGAAGTATATAGCATCTGACCTTCAAGGTGCTTATCGACTTAGTTGTGAACATGTATGTGATAATAAGATGTATTTAGTCAATAAATGTTTATAACACACATAAAAATGTGTACATGCTTCCTTATTGTTGAAGACTTCAGATCAGTAGAGGGGCGAGTCTCAAGGTAGTGTTTGCAAAATACAGTATTTGTAAAACTGCTATGTAAATTGCTGTTGAAATATACGCTAGCATTATTTTAAAAGGAAGGGAATTAGGGTGAGCAAAAGCCTAGTCACAGGAAACCACAAATTGTTCTAGGCCGATTTGGCTACGATGAACACTGGCTTAGGTGAAAGCTTGGGATGGAAAGTTATCCACACATGCTTGATGGCCCAAGTGAGGCAGTGGTTGCCAGAGCCAGGATGGAGATGGTGGGAACAATTAACAAACCTCTATTTTCCCAAAACATCACTTCTTTTTTAAGAAACAGAAATGTCAGCTGTCAAGTTATGTTAAAAAATGTTTGCTAGATTTTGAACTGGACCAGTATCTTTGATGCCAGAGATACAATTTCTTAAATTCAACTTCAGGAGGTAAGAAACCAAGTTGCCCTGTCAATTGATGAAAGTTCATGATTCTAAGGCTTTATGGTAATCTTCTAGTTGGTTGTCGTCTTAGTCGGTTTAGGTTGCTATAACAAAATATGCACTGGGGGGCTTAAACAACAAGCATTTATTTCTCACAGTTCTGGAGGCTGGGACGTCCAAGACCAATGTATTGGCTGATTGGGTGTCTGGTGAGAACCTGCTTCCTGGTTCATAGATGGCCGTCTTCTCACTGTGTCCTCACACAGCAGAAGGAGCAAGGGAGCTCCTTTAGAAAGACACCAATCTCATTCATGAAGGCTGTGCCCTCAAGACCTAATCACCTCCAAAGGCCCTACCTCCAAATCTCATCACAATGGGGATTAAATTGCAACATATGAATTTTGCGGGGACACAAACATTCAGTCTATAGCAGTCGTTTATTGAGCAAGTAATTTAAATTCAATTTTGGTTTCCTCTTTTGTAAAATTGGTTAATATTACTGACCTGACTTAGAAAGACATTATGATGTTTGTATAGTTTGATGGAGGAAAATATCCAGGTGACTAGATGAGGTGTCTAGATCAAAGTATAAAGGATTCTGACTCTTACATTATCTTTATAGGTTTGCAAGATACTTTTTTCTTTCATTTTTTGTGCATAGAGTATTTTCAGATTCATAATATTATAACTTTAGAAAAGGAGTATAATGTTTATATTTTCATGTAGAGGGAATTCAGAAATCTAAGTGTTAAGCTTCCTTCAGCAGCACAAAGGTAATAAGTTTACTTAAATAAATATCAGATCATGGTACCACCCACTTGGAATGTGCGTTAATTTTGTATCTTTCTCTTCTGCCTACAAATGCTGGCCATGCAGTATGCATTGAAATGTGAATGCTGTCATAATGCTCCCATGAGTTAAATGGAGATTTCCCTGAGGACTGATCCTTTGAAAATGAAGCACGTATTGCTCCTTTTGGTGGGAATGGGTAGGAAATATATTCTTTCAGATCCATGTTCTTTCCATTTATTAAACAACAAAGAAAAGTGCATCTTAATTTAATTTAACTAATTAAATTTTTCTTAAATTCCTGAGTCTCCAAAACTTTTCTGCATTCTGCAGACTATTCACTAACTCTTCCCCTTTATAGTTGTCATGGAAATGAAGAATCTCAAGAGGGCAAATTTAAATGATTTGAAGGCTTGACATTTCTGGATTCTCATACTGCTTCTTTCCATTTGACTTCAGAAGTAGGCTTTATTAGGCGTGTGGAGTGGGATTTTGATGCTTAAATTCTATCACCCACTCCTAATCTGCTCCAATGACATGTGGGCCGTGATGTGGTGACGATATCCAAAAGAGAACTGAAATACAATTTTTATTAATAATTAGAATGTGCTCATTACATCGAAGTGCAAGACTTGTCTGGTAAGTGAAGCTGCAGCAGGAGTCTTAGACCTGGAAACCTAAACAGAGATTGTCATTCTACAGAATCTAGAAAGTTAAGAATGGAGATCAGAACCTTACTTTCTCAGGCTGGGTTCCCCAGGAAGCAGACTCTGAGTCCAAGTTTAGTGCACAGAATGTTTATTAATGAGTACCCGTGGATCCTCAGCTGTGGAAGGGAAAGCAAGGAAGCAGGCGTGGGTAGAGGAAGAAGTTGAGCTGTGATGTAGGCCCAGTGACAGCCTGGGCTGACTCGGGAACGGAATTCTGGAGCTAGAATAGACCTTCAGAGTTTTCCCGAGGTAGGCCAAGATGGCCAGGCTTTTATACTTCCCTGTCAATCAGTTACTGGGTGTGGGCTGCCCTGGGTAGACGAGTGACCTTGGGAGAGTGGGTGGCCCTCTGTGACTAAGGTAGTGCCCAGAGGAGCTGACATTGAAGGGCAGTAGTTGGTTCAACAAGTCCCTCCTTGAAGGAGGATCTGGGCTGTGCATCACAGTGTCTATCACACCAACCAAACATTCTTACCAACAGTCCACATGGACAAAACTGATGGTCTGCCTCTTAGAGGCTGCACTTATCACCAGGATGCAGAGCCATCCCATTGCCTAAGTGCAGGGAGAGGAAAAGAGAGGAGGTGGAGCCGGGCTCTATCTTTAAATTACCACAACCATGCCACTAGTGAAATGCAGCCAATCTGTATCCCAGATTACGAACAATGTGATTAGCCACTCTTGCACCCTGGGGAAGAGCTTTTATTTTTATTTTAATTTTTTCTGGTGAGGAAGATTCGCTCTGAGCTAACATCCATTGCCAATCTTCCTCTTTTCTTTTGGCTTGAGGAAGATTAGCCCTGAGCTGACATCTGTGCCAATCTTCCTCTATTTTGTGTGTAGGATGCTTCCACAGCATGGCTGATGAGTGGAGTAGGTCTACACCTAGGGTCCAAACACTTGAACCTGGGCCACAAAGCAGAGCACACAGAACTTTAACTACTTGGCCACAGGGACAGCCCTGGGAAGAGTTTTCAGAAAGTGAACTGATTAACCAAAAGTGTTGAGCCTCGTGAACTTCTCCCATGAACCGAGGTACTGTGATGAGCAGAGAGAAGAAAGTACCCTTCTAACAATCCTGTTTGCCAAATCCCCATGAGATTCTGACTTTATATACTCTTCCATTTACATGGCCTTATTAAAACTGAAAATCAATTATTTTGAAACTTAAAATGAATTTTATACACAAATGGCTTATGGGTTTTCCCAAGTATGGCATCTCAGAGAATGACAGCGTCTTAATGGATGACATCCAACTTTAGTAACTTTAAGTGGAGATTAAAATGGAATTCTTATATGAGGCTTACTATGGGATTTGTCGTTGTTATTTTTTCTTCTTTGTTTTATTTTTTTAACTTTTATGGCTTCTAGTTACTGAATACCCTAAGTCTGGTGCTATAAAAAATATGACATCTCAGTTTTTGGGTAATAAATGTAAGCAGCAAGAATAGAGGCCATCAGCTTCTTTTTGGAGTTAGCAATTGTCCTTTGTTGCAGGGATTATTAAGTTTCCATTTAGGTAGACTCTGCAATAATGGGAAAAGATATTGAAAGAATTTTAAAGCTGTCTTTATATGCATCCAGCCAAATATAGCCTTCAAATAGTACCCCCTGGGATGTGGGCTTCCCTGTCTTCAGGTGGAATCTGGCCTATTGAGTGTCCTTAAGAGTTATTGTGCAAAAAAGCAAAGGCCTTTTTTTTTTTTTTAATGTGCTAGGGTTCTGATATTTTCTGCACTGTATAAGTACTCATGAAATACTTAAAAGCTACTTTGATTCTTAGCAACTGTTAATGATATAATAACGTATCATTATAATATATATATGTATACACACATATATATCTGGAAATGCTTGCACATATCACTTTTATCATTGTTTAAGAGCTATGACTTGGTCACGTTGTCCTTTTCTGTCATGTTGCAAATGTTGAATCTTGAACAACCAGTTTGAAAATAACAAACTGAGCTTGTCATTAGTATATTAGTTGCTGCTACAAAGCCTTGTGTTCAGGATGAGTTCTTTTTTACTTGCCTGAAAAGTGTTTCTCTTGGAGAGCAATTACGTCTGATTGACATGTTTTCATGTGCCTGCAGCCGTGGTGCATTTTTCCTTTGGTACACTAAACAGGTCTAGATCAAGGACTGTGATTTTATATTTTTGCTCCTGTTGTATGTTTTTTGCTATTAACTAAAATCAGTATACCAGAGAAAGACTTAGAAACCTTGTAAAGTACAACTTAAAACAAATTATAAAATATGTATAAAGAGATGTGCATCTTGTGAGAGTTCGCTAGACCGTAGCTAAGCTAGAATTGCTAAAAGTCAATTGAAAGACAAGAGCGTACATAGTTGAGCGTGTTAATGTTAGAAGCAATTCGTATTTTCTGTATAAACATGTGTAATACCTTATTTCTCTTAAAGATATCCATTGTGTGGTGTTACTAGAAAAAATGAAGGGGCTGGAAACTTATGTTATTGTCTCGGATTTGTTGCTGCTTGTTGTGAGTAATTTTGAACACTGCGCTTACCTTTTATGGAATTTCTCTCTTAATATGTATGAAAAATGAAAGAAACCAGATGATTTTTATGGATTCTTCAGATTCTAACACTTTGTGCCTACATGAAGTGTTAGTCACTTCTCTGCCATGACCTTCTAACACAGAGGTCAGCAAACGTGGAGAGCACCTTGTGAATACCTCTAAGATAGCAACTTTACATACAGCTCTGGCTGGCATCAAAAGGAGCTGATACTTCGACTATGTCTATACTTTCCCCTCTTTCGGACTGTAAGCTTCCTGGGGACAGGGACAATGTCTTAGGTGTGTTCCTAGTGATGACTCTTCTTCCTCCTACAATCTTGACTCTCAAAACTTATTGTAAGTAAATGATTGAAAGATGTCTATTATCAATGATCGTCACTCCAACAATGAGCCAAACCCTATCTTTGAGTGATTATATTTAAGGACAATTTATTGCATTCAGTCAATATCTCAGAATAAAGAACTTGGAATTTCTGTGGCTCTGGGTGATTCAAGTACTCAGGATGAGACATCTCATGGCATACCACTTTCAGTTAGTTTTTTAATGGTGATCTGTAAATAGACTCTAGCCTAAGGGAGGAGTCCATTTACTGGTTTTCTCACTGTTTTTCAGTCCTCTGGCTTCTCTCTTCCTCTCGTCTTCTATAGTTCATATTGGAGGTTATAAATAGGATGCAGATGATTTAAAAGTCAAACAGTGAAAACACTGTAATGTTGGTACTCTCAAATGCAAAGTATTCATATTCCATGTTATGGGATAAAATATAGTACGTAATCAAATAGTGAAAAAAACCTTCACTACACACCTATCAAATGCAAGTCATTGTCCAAGCACTAAAACGTACCTGTTCTGTGTCTTCTCACTTTCAGAGAACTTTCAGTTAACAGAGGAAGACAGACACAGGGAGAGCTTGATAAGTCACATAACAACCCCTACAAAGCACTCTGGGAGCTCATGGCAAGGGCAGCACTGAATGTAGTTTGAAATTCTGCATTTTCTATTGCAGCATTATTTATAATAGCCAAGATATGGAAGCAACCTAATAGCAACCAATCGATAGATGAGTGGATAAAGAAGAGGTAGCATTTATACAATGGGATATTATTCAGCCATAAAAAAAGAATGAAATCTTGCCATTGGTGACAACATGGATGGACCTAGAGGGTATTATGCTAAGTGAAATAAATCAGAGAGAGAAAGACAAAAACCATATGATTTCACTTATATATGCAATCTAAAAGACAAAACAAATGAACAAACAAAACAAAATAGAAACAGACTCATAGATACAGAGAACAAACTGGTGGTTACCGGACTAAGAAGGCTAGGGGATGCGGGTGGGTAAAATAGGTAAGGGGATTAGGAGAGACAAACTTCCAGTTATAAAATAAATAAATCATGGGACCATAATGTATAGCATAGGGAATATAGTCAATAATATTGTAATAACTTTCTATGGTGATAGATGGTAACTAGACTTATTGTGATCACTTCGTAATGTCTATAAATATCTAATCACTATGTTGTACACCTGAAACTAATAGGATATCGTATGTCAATTATACTTCAATAAATAGATAAATAGATAAATTCTGCACTCTCACTTCCTATCTTGACAATTAACACTTTTTTTTCCTAGCCAAAACTGTAGACCTTAGCCATAGCGACTCAGGATAACCCTGTGACAGAAATCTTTTGCGACTTGATACCAGAAGAAATGGTCTTGCAATTGCTTTAAGAGGATATAACCAATAGCCTTTTGTTTTGGGTTCGGTTACTGTACAGAACTCCAGATGTCGAAGTGGATTTGTGCTGCGTTTCTATGCTAATACATCTCTGCAGGGTTAATTTATGATACTCACTCCTTTCTCTGTTGCTCAAATTACCTGTAAGAGTGATTAGCAAATATCCAGACTGATTGATGTTTCAGTGTTTTTGTCACTTTTTTGGGGGAAAGCAGAATGTAGCAATGTAGCACTGAGTACTGGGGAATTGTGATGAATAGTTTTGACTTCTAAATTACTTTAAAAAATTTACCCTAGTTTGAGTTACCTTTCCACAGAGAATTTAAGATTTTGTAGTCATGGTTGTTTTTGTAACAGGATAGCTCCGCTCCCACATTTAAAAAGCATATATTGAATATCTACTATATACACAAAATATTTACAAATGCTGAAATTGCAGGGAATAAAAGATATGGACTGCTGGAGAAGCTGGTTTTATGGGGAGACACATTCATTCTCTCAAGGAGCTCACAGTCTGGTGGGGGATGTAAACAATTTCTGGTAACTCTAATGTTTATAAACATGAATGTGTTAAGGGCTGTAACACAGGAGCTAAAGGCTATAGGAAAGCAGAATGGAAGCTCCATGAGGGCAGATGATTCCGTCTTGTTCGCAGCTATAGTCCCTGCTGTCTGGTACAGAGCAGATACTCAATAGATGTGTCGATTTTAAAGTTAATTCTGCCTTGCGTTTTACAGTGCAGTAACATTTGAATTAAGCTTTAAAGAGTAAATAAGAGTTTCTTTATCAAGACTAGAGAACATTTCAGGAGGAAACAACAGCAGGAGCAAAGGAATGTGCGTGTTTGGGGAACTGCATGCAATCCAGGTAGCTACGGTGTAGGGATGTCCAGGGCCAGGTACGGGAGGGGACCCACGGTGAGACCCTGAGCCAGTGGGTGTTAGAAATGGGCAGCAACCAGACACTACCTTTCCTGCTTCCTGCTTGTTGGAATTTCTGACATCCTGGAGTCCCCTATATAGATGACAGCCATATGACTAACTCGCAAACAAGATGAGTGTGTGATCCTCAACACGTTTTTCGTGTATTTTTACTATTAGTATTTCCCCATTTGCTATTTATCTGTTAATGCCAGTTAGGGGTTGTAAACTGGTGGATTACGTGGCGTGTAGCTCACTGTGCTGGATTTGTCAGCACATGGTTGAACAATTTGGCCCCCATTAAAAAAGATCTGAATATTTGGTTTCTCCTGAAAAGAGCAGAAGATCTGGTGACACCAGGCCTGCACTGCAGCATGAAAACACGCTGCTAGAATGTTTTCCCGCTGACCCTCAAACCTGGGTTGCCACCTCCCATTTGCTGCACGTGTGCTCTTTATGTGTACCTGCCCTCTTTATCCTTCCCCAGTACTCGTCTGGGCCCTTTCAACCTTCGAGTTTAGCCTCAGCTGTGTGGCCGCTATCTTGCCTTGGGGATGTGAGTCAATCTGTAGGCCCTCTCAATAAAACAAAGACCTTATCCTTTTGAATTGATGCATTCTCTGCAAATATTTTCCCCTGACCTATTATATTTTAATCCTGCTTTTTATTTTTCTGGTACAGTTTTTACTTTTTATGTAGTAGAATCTCTTCTTTTACTTTGTTGTAGTTTTAGTTTCTTTCTTTTTTAAATAATTCTTTTAATTTACAAGGTCTTCCATTACTTTCTATTCTCCTTCTGGCTCCTTTTCTCTCTTCCAGTTGATTTTTGGCTTAGGAATTCTTTCTCTCTCTAGAAGGTTAAAATAGATTAAATTGTGTGTTACTCTTGTAGATAATGTATGATTATTTTTGGTTAAAATCTTCTCTCTCTTCTGATTCTATTCAAATAGATTTAAATACATTGAATGAATGTATATGCATAATGGGGTGCATTTTGAATGGTCTGTTCTTTTCTACTGATCTGCTTTTTCTTATACCTGTCAATACGTTCTAATTATTTTAGCTTTATGTATTTTAATATTTTGTTAAAATTAATCCCTGTCTCTAATATAATTATTACTCTTCTATTTAAATCAATTTTAGAATTGTTTGGTCAAATTCCAGAAAAATTCCATTGGGATTTGACTTATAATTTTAGTAAGTGTACTAAAAATTTTGAGAAAAACTTTTATTTTATAAAAATTAGTCTTCCCATTTAGGAACATGTTAGGCCTCTTCCTTTATTCAGTTGTTTTGTCTTTTACATCCCTCAATAAAGTATTGCACTTATTGTCACATAAGATATTATTTCCTATTAATTTAAATTTCGCTTTGTGATTATGAATGGGATCTCTTTTTTGGTTTACATTTTTACTTTTACATTATTATTTGGTATACAAGAATAGTTATCTCTTGTCTGGCTATTACAGCAACCTTTAATTTAATTTTAATAGCTTTTCATTTTATTTCTTTTTATTTTTATGTTCACAATAATCACATTTTGTCTCCTCCTTTCTAATATTTGTGCTTTCTATCTTAAAAACTTTTGAAATGATATTAAATTAATAATATGTATATCCTTTAGCCAATGCCTGGCATATTATACTCAATAAATGTCAGATAATGTTATTGTTGGTAATATCAATATTAAATAACAGTAATTTCATATATCTGTATTTTAATGAGAATTATTTTATTATTTCACTGTTAAATAAAATGTTGGCTAATGATTTGAACTGGACATCTTAAAGATATGTTGGGGCTGGCCCCATGGCCAAGTGGTTGGGTTTGCCCGCTCCCTTTCCGTGGCGCAGGGTTTTGCCAGTTTGAGTCCTGGGTGCGGACATGACACTGCTGGTTGGGCCACGCTGGGGCGGCGTCCCACATGCCACAACTAGAAGGACCCACAACTAAAAATACACAACTATGTACCAGGGGTATTTGGGGAGAAAAAGGAAAAATTTAAAAAAATGTTAAAAAAAAGATATGTTAAGAAGAGATACTACTATTGAGATGATTATCTTTTAAAATGTATTTGATTTGAATTTAAATCTACTGATGCTGTATAGTAATAGATTTTCTAATTTTAGGCTATTCATGGATTCCTATAATAAATACTGATTGGTTAGAAGTAAAAGATCAGCTTTTACTAAATTATTGAGTTCTATTTGCTAGCATTTAAGTTTTTAAAATATCTTTATTAAGTGACATTCAGCTTTTATTTTTTCTTGAATTTCTGTTAGAAATTTAGGTATGTTTTTTCTTAGAATAACTTGAATTACTTTTAATCTTCTTCTATTCTCTGAAATAGATTACATAACATGGCAAAGATCTGTTCCTCAAAAGTTTGAAGGAATTTACTAGTAAGTCTCTTAAGACCCCGAGTTCCTTCTCTAGGGGCTCACATGTGGCTTTCAGATAACTTTCTCAATTCACTTTAAATTTTAACCTGTTGTGCTAATTTTAATTTATATCAAACATTAAATTTCTGGATGTTTTAGAATTTATTAACATACAACTCCATTAAACTCTAAATCTTCTCTACCTGCTATTTTCCATTTCTCATTTAAAAAATTTGTTTGTGAAATTTTTATCCTTTTCTCTTGATTAGATTTCCAGTTACATATATTCTCAGAACATTTTCACTCTGCTTTTTGGTGTATCATTGTTTTTATGAAGCCATTTTTGATGTTTATTTTCTGCAATGTTTTTCCTGGCTGTTTTGAAATGACTCACAATGCATCAAGACTTTTCTCTCATTTATTAACCTCTTATTCACTGTTTTCAGAATGGTTCCAAATATCCTGGTACACTGGCTATTTTGGAATGAAATTAACTTATTCATATTAGTAGTGTCTTGATATTTCTCAACTGGCAATTTCAGTACATGCCCACAAATGTAACCCAATCAGATCTTTATGGCACCATTAGCCTGTAATTCTCTAGTTCTTATGACTAATGTGTAGCCCTAGACCTCATAAAACTCTGTATTTTAATTTATCTTAAGACACCTTCCCTAACAAGCATATGGTATGCCTTAAGATATCTTTCCTAATAAGCATGTGCATTTAGATGCTATTCTCATTCTTTAGAAAGCAATGAGTGCAGCAGTTAATTAACTTATTATAATGTCATAAATCCCAGCTCTAGCCATGACCACTGACTCCTCCCCCACCTTTACCAAGAGCATTTTCATTTATGATGAATTATCCCCTGGGTATTCAATGCAGAGGTGGTTGACCATGCAGAACTCAGGGTCAGACACAATAACGCAATCTCTACTGCTAGGTAATGACAAGCCTTCTACTCCTACCTCTTACCCTCCCGTGCTTGGGTGCCTTTATGCGTCACTGAAATCAGCAGACACTGATGACAGAATGAGGGGGCTTCTCTCCTCCAGATTTCAATTCTCTGGAAAGTAATCTTCAGGATGATTTGTATGTAGGTAGACGTATGGGGTTAGATTCCTGTCTCATATGGTAATTAAACTGCTTATTTGAATATAACACTGAGGACTAGTAACCTTTACAGTTTTGTGTTATTTATTTATTTTTTGGAGGTGTTTTTTGCATGGAGTGAATACAATTAGGAGCTGCTTTGGGTGCTTTTTAAAATTGTAATTTCCTTCTTAACCTTACCTCTATCTTTGCTGAAGGATGGCTATTGACAGAAGTTTGGACCTCTATAGATTTTTCTCCTCTTGTGACTCTATTTATAAAATTGACCATTATATAACATGTAATTCATTTGGTTCATTTTCAATAACCTGAAATTTTGAGGATGCCCATTTGTTATAGATTTGATTGTGTCCCCCCAAAAAGGTATGTTAAAGTCCTAATCCCCGGTACCTCAGAATGTGACCTTATCTAGAAATAAGGTTGTTGCAAAAGTAGTTAATTAGATGAGGTCATGCTGGAGCAGGGTGGGCCCTTAATCCAGTATAAGTCGTGTCTTTATAAGAAGATGATGGAGGACACAGAGTTGAATGCCATGTGGAAATAGAGGCAGAGGTTAACCTGTCTGTAGTGCAAGGCTTATCAGGGATTGCGGCAACCACAAAAGCTAGAAGAGAAGCTTGGAACAGACTCTCCCTCAGAGGCTCCAGTAGGAACCAAGCCTGCTGACACCCTGATCTCAGACTTCTAGCCTTCAGAACTGTGAAAGGATACATTTCTGATTTAAGCAACTCAGTTTGTGCTCATTTGTTACAGGAACCCTAGGGAACTAATACACGATCCAATGCACATGCTGAAGAAAGGTATTTCAATACTAGTTAAACCACTTCACCAGTTACAGGTTGTGTCGTGTTGAGCATGTCACTGTATCTCTCTGAACATCAGTTCTTCATCCGTAACATCAAGATACTGTTTGTACTTTGGAGTAAAGAGACAATGTTTGCAGTGTGCTTAACAGAAGGCAACCACTTGATTGCTTTTTCCCATCATTCAATTTTCAAGGCCTTTCTTGAGCCAAATACAATAAAAGAGGCAAAGTTGCCCTCCAAAATCCTCTTCTATACCAAAATATCTCTTATTTAAACTTTTAACAAGTTATGATACAAGTACATGTGAGCTAGTTGGAATGTCAAAATAGTCACATGTGTAGGGCAGATATTATTATCCTCATCTTAAAGATGAAGTAACTGAGGCTAGCAAGAGATTAAATAATTTACTGATTCAAGGTCATTGTGTTAGTGGTGACTCAGGATTCTAACACTTGATTTCTGATTCCAGGCTTTCCAACTCCATTCTACCCAATTTCATAGAATGCTTAAAGTGGCAGGACCCTTGGAGAGCATTACCTTTCAGTGTCAAACATAAATGACTTTCAAATTATTTGCCTTTCATGTCTTTCTTATCAAGAGATTATTTCACCAGGATCACTATTTTTGAATTCTCTGATATGATTTATTGTTTGTCGAAACCAATTGCATATTTTCCTTCTAAAATTCGTGTATAAAAATTCATAATATAAACATTTATTGACCATCTACTATGTTCCTGACACTATTCTAGTCACTAAGGGTACATTGGTGAACTACAAGTGATTTTTCACTGTATAAATATTATTAATAAAAACAAAACAAGTGTTATATATATACTTATCACATTTTGAAATAATTAAAATGAAAGTAAGAATTCTCTAAATATCTTACTTTCTGTTTTGCCTCGTTCTGGGTGAGAATTATCTACATTCATTTTCCCGGCTTACCATTCATATTTTTTTAATTTGAGAATATATATATATATATATATGTTCTTATCTCTTCTCCCTCTATTTGTATTTCAGCTGTGTCATCAGAACTGTTTGATCTTCCCTTCTATTTGAGCTCTAAGAGAGCCAGCATAGACCCAGTTTATGGCTTGAATTTACTTTTGTCTATGCATAGACTCTAATTGGTTCCTGAAGAGTTGATGTTTAAAGCTCTCTGAAAAATCTGGTTTCCTCATTTTCTGACTGCCATCTACAATGATTACAGTTTTATACTGCCATTGCTGGGTTGTGAAGGTCTCTTTCCCGACATGATCATGCAGCTCCATTACGACCTCATTTGGACTGCCTTTTGCTTTCCTTCCTGTGTTTTTACAACGCCTTGTGGCCGTTAGTGACTACTTGTCTTCATTCAGCACTCTTGCCAGATTTCAGTTGGACTTTTAATTTCATAATCATGATTATTATCCTGCAAGCTGAATAACATTTTCTTGCCAAGCTTCTTGCAACACTATTCATGCCTTTAGAAACAATTAAGTAAATTGACCTCAAGTGTTCCAAACCTGGGTGAAGATGACCATGAAAGATAGATTTAGATATTTATGACCTAACAGAGAGAGAGAGAGACAGAGATAGAGAAACAAAGAGAAAGATGAAGTAAATCTTATTTGGTAAGTAAACTTACCAATAAAATTTACTTCTTTAAAAAAATTGTTGCTTTTTCTGATTATAAAAATATTACGTGTACATTGTAAAAAAAATAGATATGACAGACATCTATCTAACATATATATAAAACAAAGAAGTAAAATTTTTCCATAATCACACTATCCAGAAATAATCATTGCTAACATTTTGGTATATATCCTTCCAGATTCTTTTCTATGCATACATCACCTAAAACAAAACAGAACAAAACAAAAATGAGATCATGCTCTGCATATTTTATAGCCTCCTTTCCCCCTTAATATAGTGTGGATATTTTTCCATATCAATAAATAAAGATCTTCATCATCATTTTTAGTGTTTACATTTTATGGATGGGCCATCATTCATTTAACTTTCAAACCTCTTTAATGTTCATTTATGTTACTTAGAATTTTAAATATTGTAATAAATTTTGTGATAAACATTTTTGAACAAATGTCTTTACACACTTGTCTGTTTAATCTTAAGGAGAAATGTTTGAAAGTATAATAGCTGTGTCTAAGGAACCCTCCTTCTCTCCCCATCTCCCTTTCTTGTAGGAAGCCCAAATTTCTTAGCTTGCCTACAAGATCTTTCAAAACCTAGTTTTAGCCTATTACTCTTCTAGAGTTACGTCACTACCCCAAAATGTACTCTACATTGACTCACATTGTTTTCAAAAGCCTGTGTACTTGCACATCTTTATTCTTATTTTCTGTTGCTCTTTCTATCTGAAATGTTTGCCTCCACATTTCTACATTTCCTGTTCTATGAAATTTCTAATTATCCTCTAAGATTTAGCTTAAATGTTGGTTCTTCTCTGTACCTTTTTCTAATTCCTCATGAGTAAAATTAATTTTGCCTCATCTGTGCTCCTGTACATTCATAATTTGTTGGATTGCAGTGTTTCTTGAGGGTCTTTCCCTCTATCAGTTAGTCAGTCATCAAATCCTTAGTAAGCATCCACTAAGTGATAGGCTTTGTGTTAGATAAGCAAAATAGGCTCATCTAACTTATTTTATGTAGATTATATTCTTGTATATTTTAGTAATATTTCATTGCAAAGTTCCTAATAATGTTAAGAAAACTAGAAGCAGCTGTGTGTTTAACAGAGAATTTGTTAGCTAAATTAGGATCCATTTCCGTGACATAGTGTAATTTTCAATCTCTATCACTAGGTGGCACAAACAATGGAAGGTGGCCTGATGCTAGTTTGGGCCAGGGTTAAAATCACAGATAAGTTACTTTCATCTCACTGGTCAATAGTAATAAATCATTAGTGGCTGCTTGTGTGTCAAGAATGATTATGAGGTACATTCTGCTTAGTGGTCTATTATGGACCTGGGGGCAAAGGTATTTACCACATCAGGGCTTGAGGCATGGGTCTGCTGCAATTTCTTAGGGTTTAGGAACCCAGGAGGAAATGAGGAGGCTGAATGGGGAGAGAAGATGAGGATGGCCGAAGGGCTAGCAGGAAACCTCAGGGCCTTGAATATTGTGCAAAGCACTCTGGATCCTTCCACGTGAGGGAAGAAGACAGTAGGTACAGCTTATCTAAACATCCTCTATTTACCCTAGCAGCGGGTGTCCTGTCCCACATTCTAGACTCTCCTCTCCTGGCTGAAGACAGCTGGCATTTCATTCTCTCTGCTAGGTTATTAATAATCTAAGTTATGGAGGTATTCATGGGCCCTAATGTGGGCCTGAGATGCATATTAATTGGCCTTTTCTAGATATTGGGAGCAGTGTTGTTAAGAACATTCCCGAATTTACAAACTTTTGTGTTCATTTCTTTGGGTCTAAAAGGATGCCTGTAGATGGGATGACCATACTTTCTGGTTTGCTGGGGACAGTCTGGATTTAAGCCTGCTGTCCCGGTGTACTGATTAATAGTACCCTCTTTCATTTTGCCATAGAAGTTTTATTGCCCACGGTGTAAATTTTTGATGGTTAGAACTGAAGATATTTTTGAGTAGGGAGCCTTTCCACATTGGCTTGAATAAAAAAATAGAACAGAACCTCTCCAATCCAACCCCTAAGTCAAAATAAATAGTGAAATAATTGGCATGGGCTGGAAATTAGGCTTTCATTCCAGCATAGGGAGGGAGGCCTCTGGAACAGGAGGGGATATAAAGTATTTTTAATATGGAAATACATCTTATTAAACAGTATATTTAATCATTTAAATTAAATCATACTGTGTTATAATGGCACAGTAAGTACTTTGTTCTTTGGAGAAATACTCAGTATTGATTCAAGATTATTAAAAAAAAGACTAGGAAGCTCATGAATGTTTTTGACATTTCTTGTCATATATTAGCATAAAACACTAATTACCGAATTATGTGATATTTTCAAGAACAACTCTTAAGAGCCTTAGAATCAAAATAACTCCATCAGTATCAATAGATTCAATGTGTGGCTTAGCTTTAATTGCACTTAGGAGAACCTATTTGTTCTTAGCATTTGAAAGCAAGTGTAAATTGTGTCCAGTGGGGGCACTTAGAGTAGCAGGCTTTGGCACCTGCCGAAGGTAAGGAAAGTTTTTGTTTATTTCATTAGTGCTTGATGTTTTGACAGACTATGGCTTTCCACTTACTGCAAGAAGAGCTGCCAGCTATCCCTGCTGGGAGAAGCTAGTATGGGACTAGCAATGAACTTTTGAAAGAAGTTATTATGCCTTATATGGTTGATCTCCCATGCAAATAAAAGAAGCATTTCATACTGTAGCTAAATGGAATTGGTATTTCATCCAATGTAAATGTACGCCAAGCATGCTTTCTGGCTTTTATCAAACACTGCATCTCTCTCCAAAGTAGATTCCAAGTTCATCCGTTTATAGGACAGCTGCAAGGCAGGGCTGGAGAATGCAGACTCATGGGTCTGTATAGAGATCAAAAAGGATCAATCAGCCCAGCATGTATTTGCCAACAATACCTGAATGCAGATTCCAGGGGTTCAACCTCTAAGATTCTGAAGATCTGACGTGGGGGCTGCTTTTTTTTTTTTTTTTTTACCAATTAGTGTCATTCTGATGCAAAGAGTCAGCAATTTATTATAAGAAACACCCTTCTACTCTCCATCCAGCATTGAGCCAAGCCTCATGATAGATGAAAAGAAGTAAGATATGGTCTCTACTCTTAAAGGAGCTTAGGAATGCAAATGTGTCCAAAATATTAATAGCTGATATTGTGCTATTTCTAGAACACATCAGGCGTGGTCTGCATCAGAGCTTTTGCACTTGCTGTTTCCTCTGCACAAACCTCTCTTTCTCCAGATGTCTTTTTGGCCCAGTCCTTTATCTCCTTTAGGTCTGCACCAAGATGTCACCTTCTTAGCGAGGCTTCCTCTTTCTACATTTAAGATTGCAACTTCAGCGTTCCTTATATTCCTACTGTCTTAATTTTTTTCTATAGCACTTAACTCATTTGATCTATCATTTTAATACTATATATTTTACTTATATTTTACTGTATATTTTACTTATTCCCAAGAAGGCAGACATTTTTGTCAGTTTTGCTCATAGATAAATCTCCAGTGCCTATTTAGTGTCTAAAATATAGTGGGCACGCAATAAGTATCAGTCCATTGCATGAATAATAACGAGCATTTATTGAGCATTTATTTGCTGTTCTAAAGGCTTCACATGCAATAATTTATTTAATTCCCCCAAGAATTCTAGAAGGTAGGAATTATGATTATGTCCATTATAGATAAGGAAACTGAAGCAAAATATTGCAGGAGGCCATTCAGCTAGTACATGGTGGAACCAGAATTTGAGCCTTGGTGATTGGATTACAGATCTCATCCTCTTAACTATATGCTCTACTAACATAGATACTATCTTTAATATTGTCTTTGTGGAAAATTCAGAGGCAGAGCTCTTAGGTTTCTTTCTTGTTGTGACATTTGCAAAAAGCTGAAGGCAAAGGTTAGTGAAGGAAATATTTACAGCCTCTTCCTCCTTCACTTTCTGGCCTGGGCCAATCTTCTCAACAGGCTGCCATTATTTTTAAAGGGCCTGAATTTTAGAATATAGCAAATCTGACGTTTGTAGCTACAGGTTGACCAGCCTTTTGATGGGCATGGGAGCGTTAGGAGTGGTGGTGGGGTGGGTGGAGCTCTCCATCACCCATTCTCAAACCAGACTGACCTGGAATCTTACGGATAACAGGATGGATCCATCCATTTGAGGCCTTTGGGACAAGATTGGATCACTGACTTGGATAACTGTACTGGCTGATTTCCCTAATATGGTGCCTCTAGGTGAATGACAGCCTAATCTTTTAACGCCTCATGTGTGTCCTTCCCAAAGCCGAGCGTTTAATGAAAGAGAACTTTACCTCTGCTTTTCAACTCTCGCGAATATTTTAAACTTATCTGAGTCCTGACCCATATCATTTTGATGATCTCAAGGGTCCCAGAAAAATCAAACACTTATTGGAATTATGTATGTTGGGAGAAATTTACTGACTGTTGATGATCATCCTTCGGAATCCCTGCCACAAGTGAACAATAATGTAGCGACTTACCACTCCTGCACGAATGTGTGCTATTGTCCATATTGTTGATTGGAACTTACATATGGCCCTGGATTCATATTGTTTTGAATCATTAAGGAAGGCGTAATTGGTTATTGAATAATGAAATCCCTTCTACTTTTCAAATGTATTACTCTGCTCGAATTCATTCAGAGACCATAAGGCTGTTTTGATTTCACTGTGACTGAAAGCCAGCTGGTATGATTGACCTACTCCAGAATATCCCATGGGAAAGGAAGAACATGGCTCTTGAGATTTTAAATATCTAACCCAGAGTCCAATATGTCAGCTTCAAATATCATCTAAAATTTCTAACGACCACATAACGCATGCAGAAAGAAGCCTATGGAAACCTCGCCCTCCACTGAGTAATATTGCATTTGTAAAGACAATATTAATGCAAAATTTTAACGCTCTGTGGATCATTATCTGGCAGCAGCCCCAAAGTAGAACATAAAACGTTAACAACTAAAAGGGGGTTCTGAGTCCTTGGAATTTCTAATTGTTGTTCGTTACAAAAAGCCACCAAGATCATCTTGAGCCAATTCATGGAGAATTAAATAGATTTGGTTTAATAAAATCTTCAGCCTCTGAATAAATTATGAACGCATCTTGACTCTTAGAAGGATATACTGACATTAGGAAATGGTAATGAACAGACATTTAAGAGAGGGGGCCAGAAACCCCTTCCAGGGATCATCCCACTTGAAACTGATTAAAAGCTGATGAAGTGAAAGTTTTTTATAGGTAGATGTGCAACAAGTCATGAGTTGTGGACTTTAATAATATATTTTCTTCACAAGCAATAACACAGCAATTAGGAGATGCTCATTGAGGTAGAAATAATGGTAACTGCTGTGCAGATTAGGTTTGCTGAAGGGAGCTCTCAGACATACACTAAAACAACATATTCCAGGTTCTTGTTGGTGTGTAATTTCTACTTTATTTACTTATCATCTCAGTTAAAGAGGACTCCTGGCAGTAATGAGGCTACATAGAATAGTTTAAGATGCTACAAATTATATAAAAGATAAATCTAATGATTACCTATTCTAATGACAGTGCAATCGTGCCTTTCCTCGTGGGGAAATTGTACGGTTGTGAGAAGCTCATAGCTGGGGAGAGTGCCATGGTACAAATGTATTCATTATTTTTCTGCCTGCTTTGCTTCTGCATGGCTGTTCATGAAAGCTAGGTAATTCATTCGAGCAGGAACCACTTACCGAACGGTTCACAAACCTTTCACTGGTGCTGCTGTGCCTCTAAGCAACCTGGCAAATATATAAAAATGATACACTGGAAAACAGGATGGAAAATTTTTCAGCAAGGGGAGAATGACCTACAATGGTGTTACCAAAATAAGGGAAAAGAAGGTCGGGTGATAATAGCATAGTGCCACCTCATTTCTATTTACTGTAATTGCCTGAAAAGTAAACACTCATGAAAGACACATAATCAAACTTTAGAACAGACCATATTTCTGAGGACTTCTGCATTCACTGGGGGAGAAAGCTGGAGAAAACACAGAAGACTCGAGCAGAGTTTTGAGATCCGTGGTTTGTTTGAGCAATAACTCCAAGTTGTAGAGGACGTAAAGATAATTTGTTTTTCTTTTCTTTTTTTTTTTTTAAAGATTGGCATCTGAGCTAACAACTGTTGTCAATCTTTTTTTTTTCTCTGCTGTTTTCTCCTCAAATCCCCCCAGTATATAGTTGTATATTTCAGCTGTGGGTTGCTCTAGTTGTGGCATGTGGGATGCTGCCTCAACAAGGCCTGATGAGCAGTGCCATATCCGTGTCCAGGATCCGAACTGGTGAAACCCTGGGCCGCTGCAGTGGAGCGTGCCAACTTAACCACTTAGCCATGGGGCTGGCCCCTGTTTTTCTTTTTCTTAATTGTATCTTGTTACATATCATTAGATTTTTTTTTTTCATGAGAATCTCTCTCCCAAGAATTTCCCAACTAAAAGCAGAAAAGCTTAGGAAAGCAAATCATCATCATCATCATCATAATACAACCTTCTTTCCTATAGGGGAAGACGGTTGAGAGAAGTCTCTGTTTATGTGACAAATAAGTGGCTTGGGTGAACGATGTGCCTTGAAATGTACTTTATTATTTTTCTATGAAAGAAAGATGTAGCTAGATTTCTGGTAGGAAGCCTCGTGCATCCTATGTGGTGAAATTCAGATTGTGTTGTCTTACTCTTTAAATTTTTATTTTTTAATTTTCCGAGTGACACACTTCCCCTTCCCTCTCCCTGCCCCAAATCCAAATCATCGGAACCTGGTGTTTAGGGTGTGCTTCTACTTGTGTTAATTAGGAGCTTATTTCTGCGGCTCGGAGTAAAGGCTGTCCCTTTCCTATCTTTAAAGGTAGCTAATGCTTTCTCATCATGCACGTGTCTCTCAGAGGTGTGCATGGCGAAGTCCCTGATTACCTCACATCTCCGGCTCCTGAGTCCATGGTAGGCATTGCTAATTGGCATGCCACTGCTTCTTGGGAGCCTGGACGTGGCCTCAGAATCTTTGTTAGTAAGACACCGCCCACTGTCAGCATAGACAGTGTGATGAAACCCGTTAACTGCTGGTGCCCCGAGGCAACTCTACCCAGGGGTCAGGGCGAGGTCCTCTGGACTGTGTTCTTGGCTATTATTTCTTTTCATTTCTGGTCACCTTGATGGTTCAAGAAGGGGAATAGTTCTGCATTTGGAGTAAAAAGACCCAAGTTCTGCCATTTTCTTTGCCATAGTAAATTAATTGCTGTGGAAACCCCCAAATCTTAGTGGCTTAATACAATTAAGGCTTGTGTCTCACGCTGGTCCTGCACCAATGCTGTTCTGCAGTGCTCTGTGCCACTCTACTCTCTCTTCCACCTGTGGCTCTGCTTTTCCTAAAGCCTTGGAATCCTCCATTAGGTCCTCTGCGTTCAGCCCCAGAGGAAGGAAGAAAGAACTGGATTGTAAGAGAAATCTTAGGGAAATGTAGTTTAGTTGTATGTGCATGACAGGGATCAGAGCCTTTCTGTAAAGGGTCCGATAGTAAATACTTTAGGCTTTGTGGGTCATGTAGTCTCTGTTTCAACTACTCAACTCTACCATGGCAGGATGAAAACAGTCCCTAGTGATATGTAAATGAATGAGTGTGGCTGTGTTCCAACAAAACTTTATTTACTGAAACAGGTGGCAGGCTGGGTTTGGCCAGTGAGCCATACTTTGCCCACACTTGGTTTAGGAGGAAAAGGAAATTGGTTTGGTCAGCACATAGCAGAGTCTCTTCTTCAGTGATCCTACTAGCTGTGTGACCTTGAGGAAGTGACTTATCCTCTCTGAGCTTTAGTTTGCTCAACAGTTAAAAAAAAGGATATATCATCTGCCTTGATTTATCTCAGTGTTGCTATGAAGATCAAATGGAATAACATGTCATTAGTACTTTGTAAACCATAAGACAATGTATGTATTCTTTTAAGAGTGTACGGAAATTAAAGACAGCCCATTAAAGACAGCTGTGACCCTCTGTATCTCATAGATGTGAAACTCCTCATGTAAGGGAAAAAGCACTATTATTGTTTTAAGACACTTGAGTACTAGTTAAAATTGTTCCTGAAAATCCAATGGGCTTAAACAATCCAATTCTTGATTTATTCTTTCCATGAACATCTTAGCTTGGCTCTAACTTGAGGATGCAGTGTACTTTGAAAAATAAATCAATGTTGATTACATCAGCCAACCTGGAAAAAAACTTTCTTGTAGAGGACTTGTTAGAGATGTAACTAGAATTCCTTTGGAAAGGATTCTTGTGATAACAGAGCAAGCATAACGCTGTATGAAAAGGGTGTTAGTTTGCTAGGGCTGCCATAACAAAGCACCACAGACTTAAGCCACAGAAATGTATTTCCTCATAGTTCTAGAGGCTGGAAACCCAAAATCAAGGTGCTGGCAGAGTTGGTTTCCTCTGAGGGCCTCTCTCCTTGGCTTATAAATGGCCGTCTTCTCTCTGTGCCTGTCAGTGTCCTAATCTCCTCTTTTTGTAAGGACACCAGTCACATTAGATTAGGGCCCGCCCATATGACCTAATTTTACCTAAATTACCTGTTTAAAGGCCCTATCTCCAAATTTCTTCACATTCTGAAATATTAGGGCTTAGGACTCCAAAATGTGAATTTTGGGGGAACACGATTTAGTCCATCGTGCAAAGTTTCTGCTTTCATTCTAAAAAGAGAAGGATATCTCTTAGGACCCTAAACCAGTTTGTTTCTTTGTCTTGTAGAGATGTCTTTCAAGTTGCTCCTTTCCCGTTAACTACTGCTTTTTATTGCCTTTTTCTCTCTTTGTGTTATTGAAAAATCTTTCCTAAATCCATATGTCTTCCAAAAATGGAGTTTGGATAAAGAGAGACAGAGAATATTTGGTTCTCGGCCCCATTTTCATTTTTCTCTATGGTTTCTTTTGTTGACCTCAGTAGTTTGAGTCTAGAAGGAACAGTTCTTAGGAAATGAAAAGATTAAAAATAGATATTAACTGATGATACAAACAAATGTGTTTGTATGTCACTACAATAGTGAAGGAGCTATCCCGTGCATGTACGTGTGTGTGTGTGTTTCCTGCCTTAACTATTTTATACCAGTAGGAGTAGGGATGTAATAAAAGAGCTAAAAATAGCATTATGAGTATTAATTAATGATTGAAAAGCACTTTGAAGATGAAAAAGCATTCTATGAGCTAGCACAAGGCAATATTCCTTCTGTCATGCTAGCAAAAAAAGCACCATTATGCCATACTGGCCTTTATCAACTCTAACCAAGCTCCATTCTTAATGTATTATAATGCTCAGATTTCAGTGTTTACAATTTTACATCATCAAAATGCTATTAATAAAAGCATTTAAAGTCAAGCAAGTTGCTCTAGTAAATTAGACCTACATGTGGCCTGTTAAGCCCAGTTCCTATATTATTATATTATATTATATATATATTATATATAATATAATATATAAAATATATATTATATATATAATTATGTATTCTATTATATAGCGACGTTCAGGTGAGCACAGTGTCGTGCTATGGTTAGCACTTCATAGTAACTTTGAGTTTGTTCTTTTAAACCTCTATAGACTCTTCACATCTCCAAGTCTTCCTCCTCATTCATTCATTCAACACATATTTATTGCCAGGCATTGTACTACGTCCTGGGAATATAACTGTGGGCAAAAACAGAGGTGACAGAATGAGGGAAAATATTTTGACCATAAACCTGATAAGGGTCTAGCATTCAGAATATATAAAGAACTCTTACAACTCAACAACAAAAAGACAAACAGCCTAATCCAAAAATGGGCAAAAGACTTGAATACATATTTCTCCAAAGAAGATATAAAAATGGCCAGCAAACATATGAAAAGATACTCAATGTCATTAGTCATTAGGGAAATGCAAATCAAAAGCACAATGAGATAGAACTTCATACCCACTAGGATGGCTATAATTTAAAAGAAAGGAAAATAAGTGTTGATGAGGATGTGGAAAAATTGGAACACTCATGCACTGCTGGTAGGAATGTAAAATGGTATACTATTGTGGAAAACAGTTTGGTGGTACCAAAAAAGGCTAAATGTAAAGTTACTATGTTACCCAGCAATTCTACTCTTTGGTATATACCCAAAAGAATTGAAAATGAGTACTCAGAAAAATACCTGTACAGCAATGTCAATAGAAGGACTACTCACAATAGCTGAAAGGTGGAAATAACCCAAATGCCCATCAAATGATGAATGGCTAAACAAAATGTGGTATAGCTATACAATGGAATAGTATTCAGTCAGAAAAAGCAATGAAGTACTGATACGTGCTTCAACGTGGACGAACTTCAATGACGTTATGCTAAGCGAAAGAAGCCAGACACGAAATATTATATTATATAATTCCATTTATGTGAAATATCCAGAATAGATAAATTCATAGAGATACAAAGCAGATTAGTGGTTGCCAGGGGCTGGGGGAGGAGAACATGGAGAGTGACTGCTTAATGGGTCTAGTGGAGAGACAAACATTAATAAATATGCACTAAATTAGTCTATAAATAAATAATTTTATGCGTCAACTTGGCTGGGCGATTGTGTCCAGGTATTTGGTCAAACATTATTCTGGATGTTTCTATGAAGTTGTTTTTTGGATGAGATTAACATTTAGATGGATGGACTTTGAGTAAAGCCGACTACCCGCCATAATGTAGGTGGCCCTCACTCAGTCAGCTGACGGCCTTAATAGAACAGAGACTGATCTTCCCTGAACGAGAAGCAATTCTTCTAGAAGACTGCCTCTGGACTCAAACTGCGACTCTGCCATAAGTCCGCAGCCTTCTGGCATGCCTGTCAGATGTGGGACTCCAAGCCTCCACAATCTCATGAGCCAATTCCTTAAAATCTCTTTCTCCCTCTCTCTCAGGGCAGGTATATATACACATTTCTTGTTGGTTCTCTTTCTCTGAAGAAATCTGACATACAGGAAGCTTCACCTGATTCTCGAAGTCTGGGTTAAAGGCTCTTCCTATGTACTCCCACAGCACCGTGGGCAGTTCCTATCGTATTTCATGTGTAATAAATACCTGTCTGCTTTCAGGTATCCCCTACTATACCTTAAGCATCTTGAGTATAAGGGCCATCTCTGTTTTGCTCATCATTGTATCAGCCGCACAGTTATGAAGTGATGTTACAGAAGCTTCTCTCTTTGGGAAAAATTTGAGAAAGTTTTGTTGCATTTATCTACAATTTGGTTGTGTATCATTATTTGAGCATTAAATTCTAACCTGAGTTCCAAACATTTCCCAAGATGATCTCTGTAACACTGAGATCAGGGGGAAGCTAAGAGAAATAGAGATGTGGTATTGCCCAAAGTAACTTGCCTTAATTCCATTTCTAAGCCTGTAAATATCCACATTGTGAGAACCATCTGGAGTCTGAGTATTTCCAAGCTTACTTTGATTTTCGTTTCCTTAAGTCAAGAATTGTATATAATTTATAAATCACCCTGTACCTCTGGTGACCACCATCATTCTTCATAAGAATCTACTCCCCTCATAGCTTTAGCTTGTAGAATCCTACTGCTAGGCCACCCATCAATGTCTACAAGTGATCATTGCCTCTGTGTCTGAAGAATGACACATTTTCTCATTGTCCTTATTAATAACATATATAACTGTATCACCAGTGTCTCTCCTCCAAGACTGAGGCACAGAAAAGAGAAACTACTCTCCTGACAAGCCAGGAAACTACTTGAGAACTCCAGCAAAGTAACAGTATGGTAGCATAGAATTCAAGATGTGTTGGGTGAATTTTTGAGAAGAGTTCTCCCTCCTGACGATTCCTGTATCAGAAGGACCTTTGCTATCAGGAGATTCTCCCATGAGATGGTCTCCTGACTCCTCTCAGGACAGTGCCACACAATTCCTGAAAGGCAAATGAGAAATCTGACTGCCTGCTAGCATTTTATATAACTGGTCCCTTACCATAGAAATGTTGACTTCTTGTTGTCCATAGTTTCAGTCTGTCTGAACTCAGGAAGTTAACCATTCAGGAAAGAAACATCAACATTCTTTTAACTTCTTGCTGACTACAAATGATGGAAAGTAGTTTACAATGGAGAGAAGGCTGCTGGTGTAGCTATGAGTCATTCCTGCCCAGATCTCCTGTGACTCATTTTCCTTCATTAAACTGAGCAGAGTCAATAGCCCTTCAGTTTTCTGAACAGTAGATCTAACTGCTCTAATGACTGGCTGTTGAACAAGTTTAGCTCTGTCCTAATTTATTTATTAAGCAACGGTAAAACAAGTATAAAGTACCCATCAATAGATAATGGGAGGACATTAGTGTTTTTGCTTATGAATTAGACCTAAAACACAACTTCTTTTAGATGAAAATGGAGAAGGCTGGGCTAGCCCCCGTCCTCAAAAGAAAAAATGGAATTTTTGAAGCTCTCCTCCCTCCCATTTTTAGACCTTATTCTAAGCTGGTAGCCATTTGAGAGGTCCCTTTGCCCTGAGGCTCCTTTCCTTGGCCCAGTGTCCACATGATTTCCATCCCACCCCACTGTTTCCTGCCTTGCTCCCACCTCTGAACACTCCCCTCCTTGTGCCTTACTTCTTTCTTGATACCTGAATACTTTTTCTGTGGTCTCCTTGCCCCTCATCCAGCATTCTGCTAAAACTTACTGACTTACACCTTAAAACCTCAGGGCTCCAATGTGCTAAACTGCAATGTGATCCTTTCATCCCTAATAACATTTGAAAAACAATTTTTAAAAATAATTTTTTGTAGTGACCCTGCATTTGTCCTCTACCACAAAAAGTACTCTAATTCGGGCTTTACAGGGAGAATTTCAGAGCAGAGTTTTGGAGTTAGATAGATCTTGGGTCGAACCTACCATTTGCTTGCTAAGTGACTTTGGGCAAGCAATTTAACTTTTCTGGGCCTCAAGCTTCCTTGTCTGTAAAATAGGGATAAGAACAAGGATTTGTAGATTAACGAGGTAATGTATATGTAAGAGTATTTTATTGCGGCGAGTGATAAATTTTCTATCATGGTTATGTGAAGTTGAAGTGTACTTGTTTTCCAACTGTCAAAAAGAATTTGGGGAATTTCTGAGCCATGACACAATCTTTGGTGGCCTTGAAACAAATGTTCAGCCACATTCCTACCCTTACAATAGTCAGGAGGGAGCTTGTTTCCCTCTTTCTTCTCCACCATGTGAGGTTATAGCAAGTCAGCAGAGGAGGGGGGAGGGAGTGTTTTTAGATGTTCTTCACCCACTTACAAATGTGTACGTGGAATTGAAGCATTAAATAGAAATGAGGAGAAGGTCTTTTTTTGCTACCATTGCCCTCAAATCTAACCTCTGCTTTGAAGACTTGGGGATTCTCTAGTCTGTTTACATATGCGGTGCTAGAATATTCAAAACATACAAGAGTCTTTTCAAGCAAACCAGATCTGAGTATGTACTGGCAGTTGGGCACTTGACCTGCATACTCTCAATTCAAAGTCAAAAAAGTAAGGTCGAGGGGCCAGTCATGTGGCCTAGTGGTTGTTTGGCATGCTCCACTTTGGTGGCCTGAGTTTGGTTCCCAGGCGTGGACCTACACCACTCGTTAGAACAGTGTTCTGGCAGTGACCCACATACAAAAATAGAGGAAGATTGACACAGATGTTAGCTCAGGGCAAGTCTTCCTCAAGCAAAAAAAAGACAAAAAAGGAAGGTTGAGTTAGAGATATTTGGTGAGTCACTTCATCTCCAGCCAGGAAGCACTAGATTGAAGGAGGAAAAAAAACCTTGCTAGATAATAAAGCCAGTTGGATTTATTGTATATACGACAGTAGGGAATTCCTTTAATCACATATTCTCAAGTGCCTGTGGAAACTTGGACGATAGTAAAGTGTATGCTGAGAGGAATCAGTGACAGTATTCTCCCGAAGGAGAAAAAATGATACTGAGGCTCATAATTCCCTTGTTCCTTGTAGGGCTCAGAAGAGCAAATCTCACAGCTGCCCACAACCTGGATAAGCACAGCACTGGACTGGAACCTGCTTAGGAAAACTCTGATGATCCCTGGCTTGTTCTGACCTGGAGAAGTTGGTTTATTTAACAGCGTAATGTAGAGGAGAAAGCTGGAGTTCTCCTCCAGAGTCAGGCAGGTCATTATGAGCCATACCTTTCTATCTCTGGGTGACTTTGAGGTTTGTGTCACTGGTCCTAGCTAAGGGGGACCAGACTGAGGTCAGAGGGAGCTCCAGATGGTTGGGTGCAAACTACACCACTTACTGGCCCAGATGGCTCTTGTAATCAAATTAAATGCTGGGCTATCAATCAATGAGTGTATACTTAGCACCTATTATAGGCTCGACATTGTGAGGATACACAGGAACTATAAGGTTAGTTTCTTCTCTCAATCAAGTCTGCTGTCTAATTATGAGATATACGAGCAGGAGAGGATGGATAACAAAAGTCAACTTCTATTTCCAGTCCTGTGAGAATGGGTAACATCAAACATGTGTGGAAAATGATGCATGTATTTATCAAATTATTCCTTAAAGAGCTTTCCTTTATATGTGGTACATCAGACAATTAGAGAGAAGCGATTAAAATGTAATTGAATGATTTCCATTGATGAGGAGATGTAGTAGTGAGATAGTAACTTAAGCAGGATGAAATTACTGCCATGAGGTCTTGGAGTCTTGTTTATTACCCTGGCTTCATAAATAATAGCCAACGATACTAGGCAACCTATGTTGAGTACTATGCGCTGTGCATTTTTGTAAGTACTTCACATTCATTATCTAATTTAATCCCATTACAACCCTCTGAGACAGTTGCTGTCACTATTCCCAGGATCTGGGATCAAGTAGCGTGCCCAAGGTCACATAGCCAGAAGTGTCACAAGATGCCAGACTTGGGACAACCAAGAGTTTGAGTGACAATCACATAGGCATCTGTCCTTGTTCTTGTACTAATCAGGATTCTTGCTTGCAAACAAGGGAAACCAACTCTAGTTAACTGAAGCAGAAAAGGAATGTATTGGAAGGATATCAGGGATTTCATCGAATAGCCAGGAAGTCTTGAGAACCAGGCTCAAAAAATAGGTAGGAGCCAGAGAATACTTGGCAGCAAATTCTATAGAAAATGCCGCAGAAATAGTCAACTTGGGAAGCTACTATTGAAGCTGCTGCCAGTGGTGACTTGCCCCTGGATCTCTGGACAATCTACCCATAACCACTGCCAATAGCCACTCTCGGCCTCTCCATCTCTATGTCAAGCCTGGGTCACATGCCTACAATCCAGCATCTAGGAGGAGAGGAAAGGAATTACCTGTCTCCCCTGAGCCCCAATTCCCACCTCTTTTGGAATTACTCTCAGATAGGGAAAGTGTTTGCATGCTGGGTAGGCTAACCAAGACATAGATGACAAATGTCCACTTCAACTCTCTCCATCGTGTTACTGTTGGCTACTGCAACCCTCAGGCCAATCCTTTCCACGGTCTCTGATGCTGAGATTTCCTACTTCTCAATGACTGTTGCTATTTGCTATCTTAGCATCACTCCTCTCCTAACCATGCCTGTCCCTGCCCAAACTCCAGGCTCCTGTGTGAGTTCTACTGCTCCTGCTGCTGTTGCTGGAGCCATCTTGTGATGAAAGATTTTCCTTCGTGGGAATTATGTGTTTATTCAATCAGTCTGAGATGATTAGGCTCAGACTCCTTTGGCTCAGGAGTTGGAAGGAGAACATTTAAGTGATTACTCTCAACTCCAAAATTATTCAAAAGCTTAACCAAGTCAATTCAGTTCAACTAATAATTATAGAACACTACAAAGTGCCAGCATTTTGTTAGTAACTGGGGATATAGAGAGGAATAGATATAGTTCCTAATGTCAGACCTTCACGGTTGAGTTATGAAAACAAATAAATACTTATACGATAGCTATTTTTACTTACTTAGCTCTTTTTTTGCCTCTCCAATCTGTTTTGGTTAAAAGGGTCTTACCATAAAGCAAATGCATTCTGGGTAAAAGTAGTAACACATAGTAATGAGTTGACACTGTATGTCAGACAGTGTTCTAAATGCTTCGTGTTTCTTAACTGACTTAATCATTGCAACAACCTTTTGAGAGATTGTCGTCATCATTATTATTAACCCCATCTTACAGATGAGGAGGCTGAAGCACAGAGAGGTTAAGGAATGTGTTAAATAACTCATACTCTGGTAGGAGGTAGCACTAAGTTTCAGGCTCCAGCACTCTAGCTCCTAATTATTATGCTACATTATCTGTCCCTCTAATGGCACCCATCTGAAAACTGTTCTTTCTAATGATAGAAGAAAGAAAACAAAAGCTCTAGTTGTTCTTTCTCACTCTTTCAGTCTCGTTTCCCTGTTTTCTAATTCATCTATTAACCAGTGTATGTATTTTAAAAATTTACTACATATTTGAAAATTACTTTTTAGATCTATAAATTTGAGTTGGTGTATGCCCCAAAGTCTCTAAATAAAAAGATGCCAGTCTGCTGTACCATCAGCTATTGGCCTCCTTAAAACAATGACAATGATCTGTATTATGATTCCCACCACCCCATGATGCTTATCAGTGCTGGATAAAAATGTAGATGATCAATAAAAGCTTTTGGAGCCAGTGATTACATATGCAGGAGTATGCAGCTAATAAATCCTATGAAGCTGGGCCTCTCCTCAACCCCTCTGGGATTGAAACTTACAGGCGTTGCTGGGAAGGATGAAGTGAAATAAGTAGCTTGAATGTGATGCTTGGCAGCTGGTTAATCCTGCTTCCTATTGTGTGTCCCATTTTGGAAAAATGAAGACCACCCACAAGGGGTCAGTAGGCAACTGCCCAAATTCCCAGTGGGATAGAGTCACCTTGGATGGAATTAATCTTATGTAAGCAGGACCACTCATTAATCATTCACAATAAGCTCTTATTTATGAACTAATTTCAAATAGACATATTGAATCCATTTTCTCCAGCAAAAATGGAGTTGGGTAAATCATAAACAGCTAAATTATAGTTTTGGCACATGGACAGCGTTTTGTTTCATATTTAGAATGATTTGCCTCCTGGAGTAACCTAATACAATGGGAAGAACACTCTGCAAAACACTATAGAGGGTGAATGTTTATAGAGACTTACATCTGATTTACATTTAAGGACCATAAAACTAATTGCAGAGAGACTGTGCTACTAAAACATTAAACCTAAGGGACAGCTACGTACGAATGCTTGCGAGAATGCTGATATGACTGCTTGAAACTGAGACCTTTGAAATTAATTTCCATAGCCAGAAATAAGAGTATCTTAAAATGTCCTCAATGGACACAGAGACATTATAAATGATTCCTGGACAAAGTAGCTGTTATATAAGAACATCTTTCTAATATGAGATTAAAATCTGGAATTGCAAGTAGTAATAAATATATCCATCTATATTAGTGTAAAAAAGTGACAGTACTGTAAGAGCAATAAACAGGTAGACAGCTAATGGTCAGTGCCTATGATAAATTACCATGTCATTATTGCAGTCACTTTTATTCTCGTGAAATAGCCTAATTTTTCTTTTTCCTATAACCACATATGTATATGAAGAAAAAATTCTCCTCCAAAGATATTATTATTTTTAAACCATTTGAAATAAAATACCTAAAAAATACCCTTCCAAACTTCTGCTATGGAAATTAGCACATCTAGTAGTATTTTATGGTGCACAATTCTCTAATTTAGAAGTTATGTATTGCTTTAACAGTTTTATTTTCAAATATTTTGGGGCCTTCTCTTATTATTAGTTTCATGTAGCAACAGTTACTCTGAAAAGTAATAAAAGTAATATTTTTACGTGTTGAGAGTGTTATATTATTCATCAACTCCCATATAATGCATATAATCTTTCAATCATTTGCATCCACGTGTGTACGCATGTGTGTGTCTGCACACACATAATGACCTGTTTTCTCTGTATGCTGTTTGTGGCTTTGCTGTTTTGTCATGTCTTTGCTGTGGTGTTGTCTGTGAAGGTTTAAATGAAATTTATAGCATGCATCATGTATTGTAAGTTTGTCTGTCATATAATGATCAGCATGCAAAAAAAGCCACGTATTTGGACGGTATATTTAAGCCTGGTAAGTAATCATATACAAAACAATGCAGAAATGTGAACATTGTATGGCAATTAATAACATCTCTGCCAGTGTAAATACGTTTTTTTCCCCATAAATCATTTCCAGCTTGTCAAAATGGATCTGTGCTGGCAAAGAAACAAGGGTAATGTTTCAATTTTCTCCATCTGGCAAGAAATTTTCTGTTAGATTTCCTCCTTCCCTTTTTCAGTTACAGAATTTATATGAGCAACTACATATAGTGTGATTAAGAAAGGGTGTGGTGTGATGGCATACAGAACAATGCTGAATATTAGGAACTTGACTCTGAATAGCTGCCCCAAATTGTACATTCATGTCACATGTGCCTATAACAGAAAATAGTTGGTTGTTGAAGCATAAAAATGATTCCCTTTGTAGCAAAACATCGCTCTCATTGAATACAGCACAACTTTCTTTTAAAACGGTTTCCCGTAAGGCCTTGAATATATTTTAACTTGTTTGGAATAATTTCTTGTAGTGATTAGGGATGCATTTAAATCTTAAAAATTTTTATCATGTCACTTTGGAACATTGTAAAAATTCCAGTAGCACACAGACACACATAAATTCCCAATATGGATCTAGGAAAGAATTTACCCTTTCGTGACCCAATATTTAAAACAAAACTCAATAGAGCAGGCATGTTATGTACACATTGGGCTTATAGGTCTCCAGCAGGAGCAAGGTGTTGGTGTTTTTAACCACAAAAATATCTATAAATTACTCTGATTATGAGGATATAAATCCATTCACAAGTGCCAAAATCCTCTTGTTTTTATGTACAGTAATGGGTAATTTCCAACTTTCTTTCATTGTTTCTACCAAATATTCTCAGAGCTTATATGGTATGCTGTCCTGCCCAGTTACTCAGCTGTCTAAAGTATGCATGGGAGCAGGTTTGAAAAAAATGATGTATATTTGGGAACCGGTGTGTGTCTTATGGGAAACCAAGCACAATATAATAGCCGTGCCAATAACTGCCTGGGTAGCATCCCTTCCCAAATATCTGTGCATTTGGAAGGGCACAGACAATCCAGAAGCACAGAAAATTTATTTATATCCAGTTTTGGACTTGACCATAAGCTGCCTTGGGAAGCTTATTTTTCTCTTCAATTTTTAAAAATGATATTTAATATATATTAGTTCAGTAATTGTACCCTTGTAAGGATGGGGAGGAGGGGAAGAGAAATGTGCTGGATTCTGGTTTGGAGAATTCACAGACAGATAATCAACGATTGTGGTCGCAGACCTCCAGATAAACTGTATGATGAGTGAACTGTGAGCATTTTCCCCGGGAAAGTAGAGATCAGTGCAGCATCTTTGGGTCATACAAGCAAATCAGCTTGTGAATTTTTTGTGCATGACTTTATCCATCACGTAGGTCATTGAAGAGGTGGCTCCAGTGTGTTGATATTAATCACTTAGAGCCAGGGTGCTTCAGTTGTCACTTATCCTTGTTGCAGATAGTTTTAACTGCACATATGGAACATTATTTGTCATGCACTCTTCTGAGACCCTTAGAATGTCAGGACACAGCAGATGATTAAAGGATTCAGAAGCAACCTTCACTCTGAACAACTTTGTCTTAAATTGTCAGATCAGAGCTTTAATGCAATTTGACGGTTTAGTTTTCTTTCACTTAAGTTTTATGGGCATATGCCAAAAATAATTTGTGCAAAACTTTACCTGAAGAGGTAGCTAGGAACAAGGGACTTAGAATTAAAAAGTATAATCAAATAAATAGTTTCTTCCTCTTGCCTGGCCTTACTTCCTCCCTCTTTTCACCTTTTTTTTTTCCACTCCATTTATGTGAGGATCTATTATTCAATCTAAGGCTTTTATCACTCACTTTTACTTGGGATTAACTCTTTACACCAAGAGAAGTTAGCCTCACTTTTTACTGATCTTGTTTAAATATGATTTCCTGTCTCCCTCATTCCATCATTCCACTGTATTGAAGATGCTGTCTGCATATGTCGTGTAGGCTTCCTCAACCTGTGCAACAAATGGATTCCTAGAGCCACCTGCTAATCCCTTCCTCAGAAGGGACATAATTTCCTGTTGACATCATAATGGAAAGTATATATTTTACCTATTTCTACAAAAAGATATTTGGATCCAAAAAAGTCCAAAAAAAGTTAATACAGTCATACTGAAAAGTAGACCAAATATTTTAAGATTATAAATTTTTAAGAGAAAAAAAGGAATAATATTTATACTATATTTAAACTAAGTTGCAAAAATATCTGAACTGAGCATGGAGGGAGGCTGTGGTTATCAGGGTGAGAGGTGATGGTGGAGGACTTTGGGAGATGGAGAGGTTGCCACAAGGGTCAGTACCTCCCGCTGGGAAGGGCCATTTTGTTGTTTCAGGCGGCTACACACAGAGGAGCCGGGAAGGGAGAAGGGAAACTTGGTTTGCCTCTGAGCTTCTCACTGAAGTTTTCTCTCTTTCTTCCCTTTTCCCTATGGTTGGACAACAACTTTGTAAAATATTTCATTTTTAAAAGGTCAGATTCCCTTGCTTGTCTTGAAAGGTTTTGACACTCACTTGCCAGAAGGCAGTGAGTTGGGCCAAAGAGGTTCTCATGGTTCCTTCCAGCTCCTAAGTGCTTTTAATTCTTAATCTTCTTTAGACTGTCTTTGTTGTTTGTAAATTGGGAAAACTGATTTGAATTGGTCTGCAAGGTTTTAAGGAAAGCTTCTCTCCCCATCTAGGGTAAACTCTCAGGCAATCTTTCCTTTGTCTTCAGACCCTTGATTGCACTTGGAGAAAGTCAATCTTGGATCTGGGAAGAGATGAACCAGCAGCTGATTTTCTTCTTGGTTGGGGCTACTGACAAAAACTCTCATAAGGAGGCCCTCTGGGGTTTATACTTACTTAGTTACAATATTCTCTATCTGAACAGTCCAGAGGTTATCATAGACAATGGGCTGGTTATTGCAGGTCCATAAATGCAAGGAAATTAAGCTTCATTTTCCTTTGAAATAGCCAAAATCAAGTTATGAACAAGTAGAATGCTTAATGAACTTGGGGACCAAGGCTTATGGCCCCTTTTCCACACATGGCTCTAGTGCTTTGTTGGCACAGACCTCCCTAGGACTCTTTACAGAGGATGGGAGTCTATTGTATTCTTATAAATAATAAGTTGACATTCACCTAGAGTCATTAAAAAGATAGAAGCGAAAAAAATAACATGATCTAGTAAGATTTTAGTGATATTACTCTTTTGTCTTATGACATAATTTTATTTTTTTGCCACTACATTTAATCATAGCCTAAAGATATACCTACTAGTCTTGTTAACTGCCTAAGATAGGATCTTAGGATCTTAGGATCACCTAAGGAGGGACTGTGAAATTGGTCAGTTCATTGATTTTCACTTTCACCAGTAGGAAACTGAGGAATGGAGTGCCTATATGATTTGCCCAGAGTCAATGTTTAAGACAGTCCTAGAATATACCACCTAAAAGGCAATAAAGCAAAATGTTCATGAGCCCAGGCTTTGAAGTCAAACAGACCCAGCTTCTGACTTCAGCACTTAGTAACTCCCCAAGTCTTATCCTCAACTATAATCTGGACAAGTAACACCTGTCTTGTAGGATTATTATGTGCATAAATAAAATACATGTAATGCTCTTAGCATAACTATTGGCATATAGTTGTTATACTTAGTTATGCTTATTAATATAGTTTTTTTCATTTAATGTTATTTCATTTAAACTGTGCTGTCTAATTTACTATTCTTAATTGATCTATTGATAGCATCTTTTCATTTTAATAGTATTAATTAGAGTAGAGGAAGAAAAAAGAATGAAACTTAATTTCCCCTAGAGTCCTAAGGGATTTCTGTGGGTCAATTTATTAATGAAATGTGAAGAACATTTGGCAAACCCACCAAATGAGACAAAGCATTGTAAAGAGCCTTTAGAAAGAATTGGTATCTAATGTTAATGTCTGTGGAATGGAACTGTCATAGGATAATGGCCTTTTGATGGTACAGAAAATGCCAAGGCAGAGATAAGACATTTATTTTTAAAGCACTAGACAATCACCTTTGGACAGTGTCCTTCCACCAGGTCTTTATTTCTAATAGACCAATAATTGATATGGATGTAATTATTTTTCTTGATGGATTTGATATATTAGGCAATGGCCTTGCTCACTCTGTGCAATCATTGAATTGCTGCATCCTCACTGGTCACCAGAAAGAATCTTTTATCCTGTATTTTCTCCAATCAGAATTCTGTGTGTCTGTGATTTTTTTCTCTAAATACCAAGTGCAGCAGTAGATTTTTCTCTCTATACCAAGGACAGCCCCCTAGTATACCCCTAGGGGGTCCACAAGGCTCAGGGTTTCAGTTTGCCTGAAGTGAGGTGATTCAGGCATGTAGAAACTCTGAGGCTTCTGGTCATCCTAGTGATATAACCATCAACTCAGGTATTTTGAAAGTCTCTTGTAAGCAAAAATCTACATTTTTTTTGGTGTGTGAGATGCAGTAAATATTTCAATGTGGAGAATCAGATTTGTGGATGACTATGATGTTTTCTGTAAACCCAAATATAAAAATTCAAGCTCTGTGAAAGTTTCATGGAACCATTTCTGTTGAAGAAAGTATTTGCTGGAAGGATAATAAAATCAATTGTAGAGTCAATTCCGTATACCTCATGATATTAGAGTCCTTATTATCCAGAGAAAACCATCATGTGTGTATGTGTATGTGTGTGTGTGTGTGTGTGTGTGTGTGTGCATTGTCACTGGTGCACGTGACAGGCAGACATCCAGCACCTTAACTGGGTAGCTGGTTATTGTCACTCTTTTATGGAGAGTAATGAAAGCCTAGAAGAATGTCTCTGATTTGTTATTATTAATCTTGTTTCAAGGAAACATGAGACAAGGTTGATGGTTTGGATTGACTTTTTATTTGCTATGAGTATGGTAATTTCAGCCACACGCTATCTTGAATGTATGCGTTCCAGCTTAATGGATTTTTCAAGAGTTAAGTTATGGCCTTGCTACAGTGAAGTTCATCCCATAGCACTGTAGGGTGGTACTCCAATCGAGCTCAAATGGAAAGAGCAAGATTTCCTCTTTTGTCTCCTGTCCTGAACTTCTCTGATACATGTCTTGAATTTTTATTCAAATTACTTTGGGTTTTAATTTATTCAGTCAAATGTCAACCAAGTGTTGTTTATCCTGTGGATTACATTCATGCTCACTGCAGAATTCTCTAACATTTGATTTCTAATTATTTTCTTGTTTATCCATGTGGTAGGATGTTTTGAATATTACCTTCTGACCACTGACCAGTTGGAATTATAATTTTCTCTCTTTCCTAAGCATCTGGTAAGAAAATTTGGCAAGCACGTAGTCTCAGCAAATCTAACAACTGCATTGCCACAGCTTTTATTCCATATAGCACTGTCTTCCTTAAGTATTTATTGTACTTACAGAAGCTAGTGCATTTTGGCTATTGGAATTCAGACTTGCACACAATGTGCAACTGCAGCCTTTCTAAGATTCCTGAACACAAGGCTATATAAAAGGGTCTTGAGGTACATATCCAAGGAATTCCAAACTACAAGAAAAATGGAGTTGACTTAAAAAACTGTGACGCTGGCTCTACAAGAGAGGTCAACCTTGAACTCCCGACTGCTCTATTTCCCTGCTTCCCATTCTATTTTTAAACTTGTTTCCTTTACCCTCCTCTGAGCCCAATCCTCTTCTTCCCTCCATGCACATAATTTTTCGAATTATGGAATAATACTGAACCTCTTCACTGTCCCTGCCAACCAGGCTGATTTAAACTTGAGGTGGGAAGAGAAGCCTGGTATTGGGTAATGACAGTGCAGCCATTTGGAAAAGGCATTAAATCAAAGAAGAGGGGATCTTGGTTTTATCAGAATGAAGAGATAAGTCAGCATAGCCAATGGCACAGAAGATAATGGTCTAAAAAAATGAAGAGCTTGGCATGGATAGAAGGTACAAAGGAGCAAAGTAGAATGGGAAAGCTGGAAAGAGAGGTTGGGCCCAGCTTATGAAGACTTGAGTGCCATACTAAGGAATCAAGCATTAGCATCTGGTGAAGAAGAGTCAGTGGAGGTTTCCAAGCAGATGTGGGACACAATTAGATTTTTAGTTGAAGAAGGGGTCTTTGGAAACAGTTTGGAGAATAGATTGGAGAAAGGAGAGGCGGAAACCAGGGAGATCCACTTAGGAGGATGTTATAATACACAAGATGAGAGATGATAAGGGTCTGAAATAATGGGAGAGAAGAGACCAGAATCAAGAGATGCTTTTAATGTTAGGATAGACAAGATATGGTGACCAATTAAAAATTGGAAGAGAAAGAGATGGAGGAATCCAACATAGTTCTGAGTTGGTGGTTGTATTAGATTTTTAGGGCTACTGTAGAAAAGTACTACAAACTGAGTGACTTAAATGATAGAAATTTATCTTCCCCCAGTCTGGAGGCTAGAAGTCAGAGATCAAGATGTCGGCCATGCTCTCTCCGAATGCTTTAGGAAAGGATTTGTTCCACGTCTCTCTCCTAGCTTTTTTGGCTTGTGACAGCATAATTCGTTTTACATGCTGTTGTCCCTGTGTCTGTCTTTTTATAAAGACACCAATGATGTTAGAGTAGGGTCCCACTCTATCCCACTGTGACCTCATCTTAACTAATTACACCTGCAATGACCCTATTTCCAAACAAGGTCACATTCTGAGATACTAGGAGTTAGGACTTCAACATATCACTTTTTAGGGGATATAATTCAACCCATAACAGTCTTCTGTCAAGACTATAGCATAGAAACCCTTTTAAGTTTCCAGCCAGCCTGGCCTGCCCTGTGGAGTTCAGATTTAAGACTGCAACATCAACTCTTAGTGAATTTCCAGCCTGCCATCTTGCCCTGTGGATTTCAGACTTGTCAGCCTCCACAATTGCGTGAGCCAATTCCTTAAAATCTCTCCCTATAGATATAGATAAAGATAGATGTAGACACAGATATGAATATAGTTAGATATAAACATAGATAAAGATATCTCCTATCAGTTCTGCCTCTCTGGAGAACCCTAACCAAGATAGCAGGGGAGGCGGAGGACTTATGGAAGGGTTGGGAGGCCTTGGAAAAGATAAAAAGGAGCAGTTAGACTTCTTGAGAACAGAATAAGATTCAAGCCCCAGAAAGGAGTGAAAAAATGGGAAGGAGGAAATTATTGCATGTATTCTGAGGTCCTAGGATGCATCTCTATGACTCCAATATTATTTTTATCTCAATTTGCAACTTCATAAGTAGAACTAGGCTCAATGAATACTTGCCTATCACATTGAAAAAGAGTGTTCTAAACAAATTGAAAATATTGGGTTGAACCATATGAAATTATCAATATTTGACAATTTATTTTTTTACCTACAATATTGGTAATTTCATACATTTCAACGTAATATAGGTTATTTACATATGTGGAATCCACTTAGAAATACAAGCTGTTTCTTGAATATTCCAGGACCTAGTCCACTGAGTGACAATTTGAGAGAGGTGTAGTCTGTGGAATCAGGTGTTAAGACTTGTGCTGTTTCAAAGAGCATTGTCTGTGGGCCACCAGGTCAGCACATTTAAGAACATCCACTTAAAGGCAAGAGTGAACAGCAGCTAGTAGTTATCAAATGCAAAAATTGTGAAAACACAGTACTAGTCATCACACTTATACTATCCCATTCATTTCTCACAAAACACTGTGAAATACACTGTGAAATAAGTACTATTATAATTAGTATTTTACTGTTAAAGAAATCGAAAGTTAAAGAGTAGAAATGACTTGCCCCAAATGGTGGAGCCAATAATTGAGTGCAGGCATGACTGATTTAAGAGCCCAAACACCAGTGTCTCATGTGATATTGTTCCTGATACAGTAGATAGTCCCTGAGAGCTGGTTCAAATGAGAACTAGAGTTCAAAGTCTACAGATATGACTAAGGCAGGAAATAGAGGCTAAAGAGAGCAGAGGATCAGATACCAGGAATATCAGACAAATTTTGTTAAATAGTTTTTCTACTGCTTCTATTATGATGTTTGCCCTTCGTTCATTCATTCAAAAGTACTTATTAAACAGTATTATTATTATGTACCAGGCATTGATTTGATTAAGTGGGAATCATCTTCGACAAGACAGATAAAGATCTCCGCTCTTGTATAGCTAAATCCTAGATTTGGAGATGGAAAACAAACAATAGACATAACAAAAAGAAATTGTATATCACATTAGGGGGTTATATGTGCAGTGTGAAAAATAAAATATAGATGAATAAGATGGCTCAGTGGTACTGTGGTAGTAAGTTGGGAGGTGGGCGAGGTTCAGTAATTAACTAGCTTGGGCGGGATTACCTTTAGTGAGAAAGTATAATTTGAGCAAAACTTGAAGAAAGTGAAAGGATTAGTCAGGTAAATTTCAGAAGGAAGAACATTCTCATCAGGGTACAGGTATTAAGGCAGGAATGTGATAGGAACATAAATGGGGACAGCAGAGTGAAGAAGGAAGAAAACCGTGGAGATGAGGACGGACAGCTAGCATGAAGCCAGATGGCCTTGGGCCTTGGAGGCCTTGTAATGACTTTGGCTTTTACTCTGAGTGAAATGGGAAATGAGAAACCATTACAGGGTTTTGAACAGAAGTGTGATAGTATCTGACATACTTTTAAAGGGAACACTCTGGCTACTGTGTTAAGGAAGGTTATAGAGGACTGGCCCAGTGACGTAGTGGTTAAGTTCACGTGCTCTGCTTCGGTGGCCTGGGGTTCGTGGGTTCAGATCTCTGGCATGGACCTACACACCGCTCATCAAGCCATGCTGTGGAGGTGTCCCATATACAAAATAGAGGCAGATTGGCACAGATGTTAGTTCAGGGTCAATCTTCTTCAAGAAAAAAGTGGAAGATTGACAACAGATGTTAGCTCAAGGCCAGTCTTCCTCAACAAAAAAAAAGAAAAGAATGAAAGACTACAGAGGGTCAAGAGTGAAATCAGTAATACAACCAAGGAATGATGGTGGCCAGGACCAGGTGGTAGAGTGGAGGATATAAGATGTCAAAGGATCCTGGATATATTTTGAAGGTAGAGCCAGCAGGAATGTAAGATAAAGAGAGGAATCAAAGATGACTGGAAGGATTTTTCCTGAGCAACTGGAAGGAAGAAGTTATCAATTGATATAGATAAGGCCACAAATGGAGCAGATTTTGGGAGAAGCTCATGAGAGCAGCTTTGGACGTGTTGAATTTAGTGTGTCCCTTAGACATCTGAGTGGAGATGTTGAATAGGCAGGTAGAGATGTAAGTCTGGAAATTGGAGAAAGAAGTCTAAATAGAGATTTTTATCACTATATTACCAAGAGACCACTGTAGATAGAGAAGAGGGAGCCTCCAGGACTGATTTCTAGCTCACTCCTCCCCATATCCCTTGACGTTAAGAAGTTAATGAGAATAAGAGAAATCAGCAACAGAGACCAAGAAAGGATGTCCAGGGAAGTTGGAAGAATATCAAGGAAGTGGGGTGCCTTGATGTTGGCATAAAAGTTGAGTGAAAATCTCCCACACGTTTTCACTTTCCCACCCACTGGTTGAATGCAGAGGGCTCCGAGGACCTAGGGGAGGGTAGAGTGACAAGGTGTGAGGAGCCTGGTCCTGGATGGCTATGTGAGGCCGAGGCCCTCGCTGCCCACCTGGACTGTGAGGAGAGCAGGAGGTAGCATTGTACTGTGTTAGGTCTCTGAGATTGGGAGATTTTTTTAACAGCTGTTAGCCTCCCCTGACTAACACAAGAATTGGTGCCATTTGAAAGGTGCCAGCATCTCATTTTGAGAGCTTTAGCACATTTTAATTGTTGGTATACACATGAATGTTATTCATTATTAATGACTCATTAAGGAAGTACTTGCATTTAGAAATGCTTTATTTGAAGTTAGAATGTATGCGAAAGCAATAAAATCCTATTTTCAAAAAATGCTTTATCATCACACTTAATGCTTGCTTGAACTTGGTCTGAAAAATTATTCTAAGACAGATGCTATGTCTAGCCTAGATCCTCAGTATGAGTTGGCCTGTCATAGGCCAAGTTCCAGCAAAACCCAGTTCCATGTTGGACTTCTGAACTGGGATGGCCAATGGCTTGTTCCTAATGCTCACCTTTAACTGCATCCTGAAAATACCTATTATTGATGGGAAACTGTCTGTTTTTTTTAAGAAAAAAAAAAATCATTGACAAGCCTTTGGTAGATTGTTATGGTTAAAGAGAAAATGTCTGCCTTCCCCCAGATGCAGAGTTTGGAGAATTGATTGAAAAATTATTGTGAGTGTGAGGTTGATGGTGTGAGCCCTTTTTGATGAGTTTAAACTCTAGACTATTGTTCTCAAGTTTAAAAATTCTAGCTAACAAGTCTGACAATTACAATGGCTTCTCTACACACTTAGCATAAAATCCAAAGATCTTACCAAGGCCCTACTTATTCTGCTGTCCTGCTATCTCCCCACTTCCCTCTTGCTAGCTTCTTTGCTGTCTCTGGAGCACGTGGTGCACGCTCCCTGCTCAGATCTTCTGCATTTGCTATTCCTACTCTTCACCTGGATGCTCACATGGTTGCTTCTTTCGCTTCATGCTGATCTTTGGTCTCCCGTCCACTCTATCTAAAATTATACCTCCCATTCCTCTCTGCCCCCCTCTCCTGCTTTATTTTTCTTGGTAGTATTTATGACTAACAGACACTGAGGTATGAAGCTATTTGTTTCTTTCTTTATTGTCTGTTTGCCCCATGGCTAGAATGTAAGGGCCTGAGGACAGCAACTTTGTTTCATTAGCTGCGGTATCTCCAGCACCTAGAATTGTGCTTGGAGCATAGCAGGAGCTCAGCAAATATTTGTTGAATAAATGAGCGAATGGGTTAATGAATGGCTATGGTCACCTGATTTCTCAAAACAACCTTATCTGATCTTAGGAGAAACTAATTTTTCTTTTTCGGAAGTACAAAATATCACCATGATAGGCAACTGAGATGGTTCTTGAGCATAAGAAACTTCAGAAAATCTGAAAAAAACAATACTTTGCCTCCAATTCCCACCATACCCTTCTACCGATTCCCTAATGTTTCTTTCCTATTTCTTTTATTTATCCAATAAACATTCAATAAATCTATGTTGAGCATCATTTCCCCCTAATCTAATAAAGAAAAAAGGCCCCCTCTATCCTGATACTATACTTAGTGGAAATAGGTCTTGAATAAGACAGACTTCCTTCAAAGGAGCAAAAACCCATTGACTATTGCTGTTCAAAACTTTTCAAAGTCCCAAAGGGAAAAAACAAGGCTTGTCTGCATTAGTTACTGTCCAATTTGTAGCCATGGAATCTATTGGTTTTCGCATTTCTGTATTTTTGAGGCACATGAACAACAGTAAGGAAAAATATTAAATGTGAAAACGGTTAGATATGTGTCAATAGAAAGTCTGCTTAGGAAATGGTTCCTGCCACACTGATTCAGAGAATGCTGACTTACATGATTTCATAAACTCGGTTACCCGCTCGCAAAGTTATCTAGTGCTTAAAATGTAATAAGAGTTGGAGGCTTTTTTCTTTGTTTTTGCTGTGAAAAACTGTGTTTCCTTTAGAGGAGCTCACAATTTATATACTGAAAATATATAAAAGAATTATGTGTCAACAAAATGGTGTTTAAGGTTTTAAATCATCCTAACAGTCAGCCCTGAGACTTCCTCACTAGGCATCTCAGAGACTTTATGAAAGTTTTATTCCACAATTCCCTTCCTGCCTTTACTCTCAGCTGCTTCTTCCAGCTATTCATATAGTTTGAAAAATAGAGTTTATATGCTTTAAGTTGCAAGGCATTTAGAATTTTCATAATCTCTTTATTGTGGCTGAAGCAGTCACAAATGAAGTCTACTGTTGATAATATTTCACTTCGCCTTTACTAGATTAACTGGGACAAGAAGCTGGAACTTGTGGCATTTTTTTAATACTCCATTTTTTAGGAAGACTTTATTATGAGCAAGGTATAGGATAATTAAATTAGTTCAAAATACTTTGTAAAGATCAGGGAGCAGAGTGATAATGATGCTGTAGAAAGAACAGATGCTGAAAATAAGGTTCTTATGAACAGGAATTTCGCAGTTGTGTTTTGTATCTTTACAGCATGTACCAATGTGCTAGGCACATAGTGGGTGATCGTTAAGTCCTTGTTTAAATTAATCCATAAAAGTGTAACCAAGAACTGTACATAGCATCAAATTTCAGGTCCCGTGTTTTACAGGATGGAGAGTAGCGTGGAAGAACTTCTGTTGTGTAATTACCAGTTAAGAATGAAGTATCTTTACTTAAGTAATTGAAGAGACAATGATACTCTCTTATTGTTTTACATACATTCCCTTCTAGTTAACCTAAGCTTCCTGGAAGCAGATTCCCGTCACTTGCCCTCTGAGGCCTTCTCCAATTTGGTTCCTCATCCATGGATTTCAACATCTATTCTCTTGAGTGTGTGCTATGTTCCAGATACCATGTCTGTTCCTTACTCTTACGAAGCTTTCAGTCTAGCGGTAAAGACCAACGAGGAAAGAGGAAAATTCAGTGCTCTTTTAATTGGACTGCTTTATTTACTAGAACTAAGACTCAGCTCATACTTCTTCCTGTGTTGGATGATTAGAGAGATTATTATAAGCATCCCAGGGAAAGCTGAGCTACTTGACGTCAGAAAGAGAAAGAATTGAAGGTGGCTGTGCATCCAGTTGGCTCTGGGATTTCGGTAGCTTCAGAGCAGGAGTTCAGAGTCCTCACTATGCTCTCTTCACTTCTCTCTCTCTTACCTTCTGCTTGCTTGTGGTTTCTGCTCTCTTAAAACTTTTTCTTGTAAGGGACCACTCATGATTTTTCTTTACATAATGGACTTTCAGAATTTGCCCCTGGTTCTAACTTTCTCTCTGTATTCCTTAGTTCAAAATACTCAGAAATGTGATAGAATTGGTCCAGCCCATGTGTTTCAAAGCAACCATGGTTGCCCTTTGACACTCTGTGTCTACTACTAATTCAATCAACTGTGACAAGGGAGTAAGGTCACATGGTAAAAATAGGTCTAAGAATGGTCTGTTCACAAAGGCTACAGAAGGAGGCATAGCACAGGCATAGTGTTGATATATCTGTTTCAAATTTCGCTTTGTAACTGCTAGGATGTAATGGGGCAAAGAATTGTCTAGGGCCATAGAATTGGACGACTTAGCCAAGTCTAGGGGTAGTCAGAGCCTATCGCTAGGGAAGATGGCACCTAAGCAGTGTCTATAAGGTTTAGACAGAATTAGCTAGGTGAAGAAGGAGTGGGAAGATGTATTAGGCGGAAAAAACAGCCTGAGGAAGGAATAGAGGCAGGAAGAAATGTATTTCAGGGACTGAGCTACATATGGTTTAATCTTTCTGGAACTTGAATAGTTAAGCCCAGAGTGGTGGGAGGTAAGAATAGAGCAGCCAGGATCCAGGTTAGAATGCATAGCGAAAGTAATGGGAAACCATTGTCTTTTGCAGGGAAATGACAAAGTCACATTTACATTTTAGATGCATCATCCTGGGGGCGTATGGAAGATGTATATGAATATGGCAGGACTGGAGGCAGAGACAAAGGTAGGAGAATAGTTCAGGTGAGAGATTAAAAGAATCCCAACTTGAAAATCAGGTAGGAGTGGAGAGGAAGTAGTATGCTAAAGAAATATAACTTGAGTAGAATCAACTATATTTGATAACTCATTAAGATGTGGTGGGTGAGGGAGAGGGAAAAGCCCTTTTTTTAGTTTGACCAAGTTGGTAGATGGTGGTGTCATAGTTGAGAAGGTCAAGAAACAAAGGACACTACTCTTGGGGCTGGGGCATTGAGAGAGAGTTGAGACAGAAGGAGCTGTTGTGTTGGAGGTGCCTGGGAACCAAGTATGGAAGAAGTAAATGACTCAGAAAGGAGCGAGAGAAATGGTATTTTAATCAATGAGGTGGCCCATCCAGCTTTTCTTCATATTGCTAAGAGAAAGTACAGCTGGAAGCTGAGTAGGTAGGACAAGTGTGAGAGAGGAAAATCAAGGGATTATCCCAAAAGAGATATAGATTCAGTCTGCCAGTCACAGATGATCACACCATCAGTTGTCCCAGTACACATGCTCCCAACCTAAAGACCTTGCAGGGCCGCCAGTGAAATCCATTCATTTTTACCTTGATGATGTAGTAGGAGGGTATTCCTTAAACTAACAGAGAAAGGGAGTTTCGGACACAAAGCACTTCATTCATTCTTTGAACAAATAGCTACCATGTGGTGCACTCTAATTAATAATTTAGAAGGCAAAATTTACTTACTGCCTGAAAATTATTTTGATAAATTGGAGAATAACATAGGAAAACAAGGTAAATGGGAAACATTGAGATTAGTAAACAAAAGAAGAAAAAAGATCAACCAGCAGCAGACTAGAATAAATGATGGATTTACTTTAGATGAGACTGGCAGAAAAAGAGGACATAGTAGACTCTAGATTGAACAGGATTCCACAATGTAAAAAAAAGGCAAGAATAATATTAAAATATCTAAATCAAGTGTGTTATTAAAATATCTAAATAGATGTATAGCATATAAGAACGAGCCATGATTCTTTTTCCTAGGGAGTCAGATTCCTAACTGAGTACTATACCTGTTAAAATTCTTTAGTTCTTACCAACAGAAATAGACTCGAAATATTATTTAGGATTATTTCAGTTACAAGTAATAGAAAACCCAAGTCAAAATGGCTTAAACAATAAAGATGTTCTACTGCCTTATGTAACTAAAAAGTTCAGGTTTCAGGCCTCTTACAATATCTTCAAGGATGTGATTTCTTTCTTTTCATTATAGTTTTCACAGTGTTGGCCTCATCCTAAGACTGGTTCCTCTTGTTATTATAAGGTAGATTCTGATACTGATACAGCTAGGGTTTCATGCTTCACATCCAATGAGAAAGAGAGCAAGTTTTAAAAGAATTTCCACAGAAGATAGAGGTAACCTGTTTCCCAGAATCCTCAACAAACATGTTTTCTATTTGATTGGCCTAAATCCAGTTGTATGTCCATTTCTGAACCATTTGCTGTGGCCAAATGGAAAAGATGTGATAATTAGCTTGAGCTAATCAGGATCCACCCCTAGAGAGAGAGATGGAGTCAATTCCACATCAACTGCATGGCTGGGATGTCCAGGGCCCTGTTAGGAAGTAAGCAAGGGGATCGCATGTGAGAGATACAAATGTCTACCACACCTCTGAAGCATGAAATGAATGTTTTGGGAAGCTTGGAAGGTAGCTCAGTCTGACACTTCAGCTTCTTGAAGGAAAGGCTAGAGAGAAATAAGAATCTAAGTCAGCTCCTGGAGTCTAGGGAGCAAGGTAAGAGGGGCCAGCTGACTGTGATTTCAGAGCAAGCTGGCAGAATGAACAAATCCCATTGCTTCTACCTTCTTGTTTCACTCTGCATAACAGTCAAAGTTACACTAGAGAGAATTGGCCAACTTGGTTCATGTGCTCACAACTCAGCTACGAGAGGTCAGAGAACCTTCACTGATGGTCCCCCCAGAAGAATTTATAATGAAGGAGAGATAATTGTTCCTAAGGACATCAAGGTAGTTTTCTAAATAAAGGGAGAAAGGAGTCTGTGTTGCCCCAAATAATTGTCCACTGCAAGTCTTATTAAATTGCAAATATAAAAGGGATGTAGCAAACTTAGAAGGGCAGAATCAAATGAAGAAGTTAATTACAAGACACTTTGGGGCAGAAAATGTGTCTATTCAACAAATTTTTATGGAGCACCTAATATAGGCAATGTGCTCTGTTGATATAAAGACTTCGATGATGTCTTCTCTACCTTTCTGGATAATACAATGAATTTTAGAGCTCGGAGGAAAGAAACTTAAAGTTCACACAATTTGATACTTTATTTTTAAGGTGAGGAGAACTCGGCACAGAAAGGTCAAATAATGAATATTTGACACAGTTGCGACTAGACTCCAAAACCACGTCATTTCAACCTATCTACAGTCTTTCCCTTATGGTTTACCTACTCACTTAGTTGCTGCAATGGTCATAAACAGAATGTACTTCAGAGAAAGGACCCAGAATTCTCTCAGGTTGGAGATAAGCCTGAGAAGTGATTGGAATGTCTTCTTTATCATCAAAAGGGCAGCATGGAACCGTTGTTAAGACCATAACTGTTCAAAGTCACTTCAAGACAAGAATCATCAGGTACAGGAACAAGAGGACTTGGTACCACCGAAGGTCTTTCAGTAGAGAGCTGGTGGCTAGTGAAGCTGTACGCTTGGAACTCTTTTCCTGAGGACTACACAAAATAGAAAACAAAATAACTACTTCTCTGCTCAGAATACCATGCATAGTGTTATACCCCAATACAGAAGGGGGTGAGAGGGCAGGCTGTCCACCTTCTGAAGGTGCCTTCTGCTCTTCAAATTCTGCAGCATCAAGCTCTTCGGTTGTATCTTAGTTCCAGAAATTCTTCTTCCATATGCTTCTTTTAATCCGTTGCTACTGTAGTACATTTAAACATCAGCAGATGGGGCCCTTGGTTCCTTTGAGGAATGTCAGGCTTGAATTTTGTTAATGTCTGTGGTTCGCGTGAATTTTTCTTGTTTTTACAGCATGTTCAATTTGCACTCTCTTTATAGTTCACAAACCTTTATTTAATCAAGAAAAATAAAACTCACTAACAACAAGAAATTCCCTTTTCTTCTTTCTACCATTCTATAGAGATAAGTCAGATCTGTTTCCAAATGGAAAAATGAGTATAACATTAATACCGAGACAATAGCATCTTGAAAGGGCAAGAGAAGTCAATGTCAAAATTCATCTGCTGTCCTTAACTCGGGAAGCTGTGTGGCAGGCTTTCATTGCATAGGACCACAAGTGACAGACAGGGTGTATCCAAGTTACCTTGATTCTAGATTGTTTTCCTTCTTCTCTCCTGAATTTCATTGTGTGAATTGGCTGTTTTTTAGCACTCACCAGTGATCATGATTTTTTTAAGCGATGTTTGTCGATAGTCCATAAAGAGAACAACCAGTCATCTGGCCCTTGCACCTGTTCAAGTGGGTAAATCTCAGCTTCTTAAAGGTGAGATCCTTTCCCACGAGAAATGTAACAGTCCTCTGAGGAAGGCATGTGGTTTACAGGGCAGAAGAGATGGCAGCGTTCGGTCCTCGTGGAGTCCTCTCTTAATTTTCTGGCTGGCTTTTTAACGTGACCTTGCTTTGAGAATTAATCACTGTTTCTCTTGTGTCCCCAAAAAGGGATGACCCAGAATTTTTTTTTTGGCAAAGTACTGTGAGATACCCAGAGCAAAAATGTTTCCTATGTGCAAAGCTTGATCATGTAAATACTTCCTTCAATGTGCTTACTGCGTCTCCGATTAGTGTGATTTAAATGATAGATTGAAGGCATCTTCCTTAGTGTAATTAATATTTGTGTTATAAATCAGCTCTTATGCTTGGACCGATCTTAATAGCAGGTTTAAAACACAATAAGAAGACTAAGGCTATATCACTGGCAGAAGAGAGAAAATTGGGCCTCCTTTTTGCTATTATTCTGAGTTTAAAAAAATAGGTCTGTTTTCCAACATTATTGCCACCTCTTTGGAGCTGATGTTTTAGCTTGAAAGACTGCCTATATATTTTAAGGTACATTACAGATCACACTCATTTCCAAATTCAGGTCTTAAATAGCTCATAAATCTGTGAGAATGAAGTGTCTTCATTGATACCATTCTCTATATTTTTATAAATTTGCAAGCTAATGTGGCAAATTGGGACGCAGTTTGCAGATTTAGGATTTACAGAGTTTACACTGATGAAACTAATGTATTACTTCTGAGTAGAGATGATATTTGCCTGTGGTTAGCCTGAAGCGAATTTTAGAGAGGAATTGTTCATTTCTTCCCTCCTTTTGTGCTGACATGCTAAGTGATACATACGGAAATTGTGTGCATTACTTGTGCCCTAGTCTGAAGAACCGCTTGTAGGCAAATTTCATTAGTACTTGATTAGTACTTGTGCTAATTAAGCCAGGCACAATTTTGCCTCCAGTCCTAGTATGATGAGTTAAGGCTGGACTGCAAATGTGGCCCTAAATGCATATGTTGGAAGCCCATAAAGCCCATATAATCCCACTGAGAATTCTCACTTGACTCCTCCATTAAGGGTCTGAAAAAGTGGAACAGAGCACTCCATTTCCAGTGCAATTTGAGTTCACCCAGATACGTGATATGCTAATGTTTAGATTAAGCAGATGGCAAGGAAGGCAGTTGTTAGTCGAGGATTGTTTTTCCCTTTCTGCATATTATTTTCAAACAAACAGTTTAAGAGGTAAGTTACTCTACCACCTCCCTTTGCTTCCCTTTGAATTAAAAAAAAAGTTAGACATCCCTGGTTGTATTATTACCATCCTATGTGCCCACATGCACCCACATGGTATGAGTGGTTTGCACTGTTTGGTGAGTCTTTTGCTATTTATATTATTTCAAAGAAAAGAGAGAGCAGGCCTGGCTGAGGCAAGGAAGGGAGAGGAGGTGAATTTGGACACAAAAGCTGCTTGGAACAGAAGAACAGATGTTATGCCTCTATCTCCATCTCTAATTTCTCCTCAGGGCTTGGCAGGACTGGCCCTGATTCTCTTACTTTTCTGTGGTCCTCCTCCTCCTCCTGCCTTCTCTAAAACCTTTTTCCCCCCACTACTTCCTTTGCAATTTTGGAGTTTTCCCCGTTAAGTTTTTACATACAGGATGATGTGGAATCTTAGTAACTTTATAAAAAATCCTTTAGTAACCTTCAGAGTTCCTCCAAGCTTGCCCAGCTTCTCACAAATGAAAAGGTGGAGTTTTAAATATCAGCTTCTATCATTTATAGAATCATAAAATTTTAGAGCTAGCACTAGACATCATTTCATTTTACTCCATTTATATTTTCAGCAAGAGATTTTCTTGGGATTTTGGAGTCGTGGAAAAAGATAGAGGTGGAAGCAGGAGAGAGAGAGATAGAGACAGGAACAAAGAGAGACAGAGAGGTGGAGAAATTTAGCAAGTTTTATTTTTATTGCATGTTATTAATGTAATTTCCTTTGGAGGTTTCTCCAGAGACTGCAAAAACATTTAATTGCTTTTCAATTACGTTTGAATACTAGGCTGAATTTCTTTGAATGCAACTCCTGGCTGAGGTAGTCTCCAGGGCAGCTTGGCTCCATTGGGTTAAGTGAACAAATCTGCAAAACTACCCTCACTTGTCCCCATCTTTCTCTGTCTCTTCCTTACTAGAGAAATGTCCTTCCTTTCAGCCAAGTCCCTTCATTGGTTGCTGGATCTTATTCCCTTCCTGTGTTCTCAAGAACAGCAGCTACCCCTGCCCTTTTCTGCCTTGTCAATTTGTCCTTCTCTATTAGATTGTTCTGGTTGGCCAACAAATATGCAGTCCATAAGATCCCTGGACTGTGCATATCCCTTAGGATATCACTCCATTTCTTTACTCCCCTTTTTAGCAATGCTTTTCAAGTGTTGTCGACCCAGGTGGTCTGAGTCTGCATTTTCTCACCTCCTTGTTACTCTAACCCATTCCAACCTGGCTTCTGATCCCTTTAATTCCTGAAACTACTCTTGGTAAGGCAATGACGTTTCTTGGCAATGACAGATCCAGCTCATATTTTTCTGTTTTCATGCTTTCTTCTCAGCAACAGCCTCCACAGTAGAGGAGGGACCCAGCCACTTTTGAGAAACTTTCTCTCCTCTGACTTTCCCTGATGCCACACTCTCCTGGTTTTCTCCAACTTCTCTGGCTCTTTTATCTTATTTTCCCTTTTGGTCAGAAACCAGTGTCTGTTTTGCTCACCATATTCTGTATAATGCCTAGGACTGAGTCTGGTGGATGGTAGGCTCTCAAGAAATACTGGTTGAATGAGCAAATTAAATAGTCTCAGCTCGACAAGCATCATGTTTTTCCTTCCAGAGATGAGGTGTACAATATGGTAGTCACTAGTCATATGTGGCTATTTAAATGTAAATTAATTAAGATGAAATAAAATGAAAAATTCATTTCTTCAGTCACACTGGCCGCATTTCAAGTGCTCAATAGCCACACGTGACTAGTGTCTACCATATTGGACAGTGCAGCTTTCTAGAACACTTTTATCATTCCTGAAAGTTCTATTGGTTAGTGCTGTCCAGAGTTTAAATTTATGTGCAATTGCTGGAGCCTGCACCGTATAAGTCATAACATCATGCAGAAATGGGCAAATGATTGGATGATTCTCTCTACAATCCTACAAAAACATCCAGAACAAATGCTCAACTGGGACAGAGATGTTTTAACCATTATGAAGCAAGAGACTGTAGTATCTTAGTTAAATGCATGGGATTGGTGATGAATAGAGCTTTTTTCTTTCTTTGGAGGCAGGGGGTGGGAAATGCCCTGCTTTTATTTTGTTTCTGTGCCTTCTTCTAAGAGGAAGGCTGGAAAGGGTGGAACAATGCTGAGAGTGAACTAAAGGTCAGCATAAAAGTAGCACTCAGCTTCTTTAACAGTCCAGACTTCTGCCTGGCAGGTTCATCATAAGAACTAATACATACAGTGTATACCATGTCAGGCACAGTCCTTGGCATTTTAACTCAGTGAATGGTGATGAACAGACTGGAATACTAGTCCTACCATACTATTTGACAGCTGTATGTCAAGAGCAAGTGTTCCATCCATTTTGGCTCTCTGTACCTCAATTTTCTCACCTGTAAAATGGGACTGATAGTAGTACCTTTCTCATAGGGTCGTTGTAGACATTAAAAAGATTGATGCATATAAAGTACTTCGTATTGTCCCTGGCACAGTGTTAGAGATCAATAAATGACAGCTGGTATTATTATCGTTGTTATATATATCTTCAGGATGAAGGCATGTACCCACACATCTGTGCTTTCCTTCCCTGCTCTTTTTGAGATAACATACCAACAGAGAGTAAGGGATCACACGTACTAGGCAGATATATCAAGAGAGCAAGATTGGAATAAGAGAATCTTGAAGAGTAGGATTTACCTAGCAATGTTCACGACAGAATGGATGGAATCTTCTAGAACCATGCATTTTTCAGCTTGGATCTCTATATCCACCGTGATCAGAATTCAGGGAGTTTGGCTGGAGCACCTTCTACCAGGAGTCCACATGCTCTTCCCAGAGATGCATTGTCAGAGATTAGTTCTCTTTGGGTTGGCAGCACAAGGAAATGCTGTGGTTTTTCCCTAGCTGGGAGAGTGCTTAATGGAATGATAGACATCATGGAATTTGCCACTACTTCTCTCGTGGATCCCATAGGTTTCTTTATAAAAGTATTGTCCAATCAGTTTGCTGTAACATGCAGGTAACTACCCACAACTTTCAGTTTTCTCCCAAGAATGCTGGAGAGTTAACAACCTGTCTTCGCAGGGACTGACAGAGTCTCTGAAGATGTTCTTCTGCAAGCGCTTGTCACTTGCAGTTTGACATTTCTGACTTACTGTGTCCCATAAGCATGAATCCGGAAATTCCTTGAGGAAGGATTTACATTTCATACAATTTTAGAATAGGTCTGATTATCATTTGTAGTCTCAGATTCAGATTTTCTTTCTTATTAGAGACTTATTCAGCCCAGGTCAGCAGCAGTTTCTAGGAGGGGAATTGGTTTGCCAGGTTTCAACATAGAAAGTGGCTCTGCCACACCTGTTTAGGGATTTACTAATTTCACAAGTGCAGTAATTTGAGCAAATCACATGTGAAACACTTTTTTTTTTTTAAAACATCCATTAGTAGCAAGAGCCCTGACTGCCTCCTCCCTACCCTCCATAGCCCCAGACCCAGCTGCTATTCGTAGATTCCACTAATGAGCTGCTTCATTTTCAAAAGTTCTTATGGTCAGCTTTTTATAAATTAGAGTGTTTTAATTCAATTTGATACCTACTAGAAACAGAGGATTGATTCAGTTTCGCATGGTCTTTTGTTTTGTTCAGATGTGATTATAAATGACTAATTTCCATATTTCTAGCATTCCCATCACCTTCCTGATCTCTGTGCCTGCTTAGTTCTTAGTTCGCTGGGTTAGGACTTGAAACCAGTGGGTCCTCCAGCCCATGCTCCCACAAAGCCCCTCTAACCTTGCTTGATGGCATTGTCACAGGGGACAGCTGGACATCTGTGTAGATCATGGCAAACCTTTTCTGGAACACAGCTCCAGGGCTTGCCCTGCTCAAGATGGGTCAGGGCACCTCTTCCTTCGTAAAGAACAGCATATTCTCTAGGCTTTAACTGCCCAAAATTGGGTTTACAATCGAATCACAGGCAGAATTTTTAACTGGGCAGCACAAAGGATGGTTTCCTAAGTCAGTGAAAATAGATTAACTTATAAACCCTTGGCTCTTTCCTGCAATAATATTTCCATCAATACTCACCTTAAAAAAGAAAAGCAGGTAATTTTATGATTTGAAGCATATGGAATGTTCTTTATATAGACCTAAGAGATTAAAAAGATGAAATGTTTCCCTCTCTATTGCTGAAATAACCAAGGAAAGAGAAGGAAGACTGACAGACAGCAGCCGGCTTCCCATAGGGAATATATTAAATACCCTTGATAATGAGAATGTTAGTCCCAGGGACAAAGAGTTAGTTCATTTAAATGATTATTACTTTGTCTCACTTGCTTTTTTTTTTGCTTCCACAGTTATTTTTTTGTATTTTTCTTTGAGCCACTCTTTCCATCCTTACCAAGTAGTTACAATTTCTTTCAAGTGAGATCAAACGGGATTGCACTTCCTGTTTCGTGGGGGTTGGCCTCACCATTGAAGATTATGGGTGCCAAGCAGAGAGAATCGGGTAACTAAAGGGAGATTTCTCCCTTTAGAAGGAAAAGCTGCATTTTAGTTGAAAAGGAAAGACAATGCAGCTGTTTTGAGTAGCTTACATCTTTAGAAATGCTAATGAATGTGATTGAATTTCACTGAAAGTGGGGCTGAACAGTTCAAGTCAAAAAGAAAAAGGAGTTTTGAGGAACTAGTCTCATTTAGAGACAAAGATCTTATTTACAGTAACTTTATCCTAAGATCTCCATTTGCAGTGCTCCTAATTTAAAAATATAAAGCCAAAGCAAAAATGTTCACCTAAGCTTTTGGCTCTCATCAATTTTTTCTAAATGTTATTTTTTTGGGAAAAGTATTGTTCTCTAATAATAATAAGTTCAGGAAATTTGGTGTCAGATACAGCTAGTCCATCCTTGTTGAGTTTAACAGGGTATGTGAAATGAAGAAACAATGCAGGCAGGCAAAAGGAGAGCCTTGCCCCTTTAAAGAACTCCGGTGATGATGCTAAAGTGATCCTTGAGAGCAGTGGGGCTGTGTGATTACCTAGGATTACAGCTGTTATTCTCCATTATACATGGATTTTTAAGGATAACAGTTGATCTATCCATCTAGGCAACAAGCTTTCCATCTTTTAGGGATTTGGAGGAAAGTCTTAGATATCCACCAATGGTAAACTTGGCCTGCTTTGTCCTGCAGAGAAGCTGCTCATGGCTGCGTGGTAATGAAGCACCCAAAATAAAAGATGGCAGAGAAGACGGAAGGCTGGGGGATCTGAAGGAACTTCTGATCTTAACACAACTCAGGCTCATCTCCCTGACTTCCTGTCCCATGTTTATCTTTCATCACGCTTTCGTTATCCTCTTCTCCATCTTTTCCATTATCCGAATCAGTTCAGAGTCACTAAAATGAGCTGTAGAAATAAAGAAGTTGGAGGGATTGCTTGCATCAATTTGTCCCCATGGTGGTAGGGATTTTTGCCTGTTTTTAGGTATATTGACATGATCAGGCCTAGTTATTTTCACCAATGACTCTGATCTTGGAGTTGAGAACATGTGCTCTGCCGAGGTATGTGTGGCCTAGTTAAGTGAACTTGCATTTGGAGAAGAGATTTATAATTCTCTATGCCCTTGATGGAATGAAGATGTGGGGGAAGTTAAGAGACCAATAAGTAGTGGGAAAAGGTAGGGCACCCACAAAACAAACAGATCTAGGCCCTGGTTGCCTGTGTCTGAACCTGGCTGGAAAGATCCACCAGGCAAATGGGCATGATCAGCTGGAAGCAGGTGGGTGGCACAGCAAGCATGCCAATGGGGCGGAGCAAGCAGAGAGGAATCTCAGAGTAATCCTCCTTAACTGAGAGTGGCAGGGCATCTGTGAGAAGGATGCATTGGTTAGGGTCCAGGATGGGGCTTCTCTCTTCAAAGGCAATCTTACTGGGATAAACTGTGGATATTCTAGAGCGGCAGTCCTCATCCAGTGCAGGAAAACAAAATCTAAAGCAAACAAAATCTCCTAATACGTTGTGAGAATCTTATTGGTGTGTTAAAAAATTTCCAGCTTTCATGCCTGCTTATAGTAATTTATTCATGTCTACTTTTTCATCAGATTGACTAAAACGAAAGGTAAACAGAGGGTTGAAGAGGGTAGGAATTATGTGTACTAAAAGAGTTTTGGAGAAAGGGACCCCTGGCTCTGGAAATACATGTTATTTAGTCACGAGAAGAAACATGTTGAGTTTAGGCATGAAAAATACCCAAATTCTCTTTGCCTCTAGTGATGATTGTAGGAACTGTTGTACTACATGAAGGTAAAGAAATCAGCAGGTGGAAATGATGGATTAGGGGTCCCTGAAGGGATTATGGCATCCGCTCTCCAGCCATCTTTAAGAACACAACTCTTGCCTCAGGTGTAGTTTCACCCAGGACACAGAAGCACACGCTGATGTCATGTAGCCATTCTTCATGACTCTGCGATTTTTGTGAATTGAACTTTTTGGGAAACAACGTCAGAAACCAGAGATAACTGAGCTTGAGAAGCAGCTTGGATGAGAGACAAGGTCAAGGGTTGGGCCAACAGAACCTGACGGCAGGGTCTAAAAGTCTGCCTGATGCACCTGCCGTGATGCTACTGACCACACGGCTACGCTCACTTGTACGAGGCTCTGGCACTAGCACCAACTCATTGGGCAGAAAGCATACAAGAGTGTGTCTACATACCAACTACATCCAGGGCAGTCAACGGAAATACTCCAGCATTTGTTTCCATCATTGGATATGAGCAGGTCCTGCTCAGCCTCTGTAAGCCAAACCTCGGAGGTCACCCTGACTTTGTTGTATTCAGCTGCCTTCGGAAAGCTTCCTTGGTGTTTGTAGCTGCCGCCAACCTTTTTCAATATAAATTAAAAGTCACAAGGCTTTGCTGCTTCTCCCCATGTGTTAAGGAGTTGCAAAAAGCCATTCTGAGTTCACTTTTCTTAAAGAGTCCTTTTTATTATTCACATTGAAGCTGTCAATTGAAAAAAGTCTTTTTATAAATGGATTAATTTATGGCAAGATTGTTGATTGACAGGAAAAAGTTTGTTATGTATGGATTTGACATCACAACCATGCACAGCCAATTTTCCCAATAACAGCTTCTTTATGGAAGAATTCTTCCAGCCACATTGCATAAACAGCTGTTGGAAACACCTTTGCATCGATCACTTGTAATAGTTTATTAAAGTGGTACCTGGCAACATGTCTATATAGTTAAAGGCTTACTCATTACCAAATCCCATTTTTCAGGAGTTTATTACTCAAGCTTTTCAAATCGTATCAAACTCAAACCTTACGCGTGAGCCCCCACTTTAGGCATTGTTTCTTTTGTTAGTGAAGTTTCTGAAGCAGGGGCCTCATTTCTTATGGGGTGGCATGGACCATGATTGATTCTGCGTCAGATTTTTGAAAAAAGTTTCTCGTTTTTTTATCATCTTTTTTTTCTCTGAAAACGAATTTTTGAATACTTTTCTTCTCTGGAAATAAATATTTATAAGGAAAAGGATGTCCTAATTATCATAAAGGTGCCCTTATGATTTTTCAGCTTATACTTTCATGAACCTGTACCATATTGGAAGCTTATCTTGATCATTTAAATGCTTGCTATTTTCCCTCCTCTTTTCTTCCCTTTTCCCCTTTCCTCACAGAACAAAGCTTCCTGGACTTGTTTTCCTCTCGTCTTTGAGGTGAATGGCAACTCTCCTTCCTTAAAGGCTGCACTGTCTAGCAGGCAAGAAGATGGGCTTACGATTGACTCAGATGGAATGCCAACTCTTTTACACTCTATGTGATTCTAGGCAAGTTATTTTGCCTATGCAATCCCCTGTTTCTGTTCCTTATCTAAAAATATAGCAACAATAATAGTACCAATTTCTTAGGATTGTTTTAAGATCTAAATAAGCTAATATGTGTAATGGGCTTAACATAGTGTTTGGCACATAGTGAGAGCTTAAGAGACGGTTGCTGCTGCCCTACTAATGCAGAACAACGTAGAATTCGTAGCTGATACCAACTCTCTTGCACCCTTGGAATCCCTTCCAGCCTTCTTCTGGGGTCAGGGCACATTTTCTTACAAATATTGATAGCCCTTAGCTCCTCTCTAGGATACTGGGAGCTCCTTTTGGCAGCTTCAGTGGCAATGATGCCTCCTGCCCCAAACCTGGTATACGCTGGAGCTTCCTCACAGAGGGTAGGAGAGGAAGGTGCATAATGAACTGTGATACTCCATTAGCCTGGATAAGCCCCAGAGCATACACAGAGCTAACGGAGCCAGCTGGCTCCCCAGTAAGCCCTGGTTCTGCCAAGACCCACTGATTGCTGACGAGGAAGCAGAGAGGAAACGCTGGTGCCGGGAGGAGTGAGGAGGGCATTTCCCCCCAAGATCAGAAAGTTGTTGGCTCAAGCAAACCGTGAGAACTGCATGGGCTAATGACTGCTTTAAAATCCATTGAGAAAGATTCTATTAAAATCCATTGTATTAGTTTGTCATTCTAATCTCTCGGGGAGTGGGCCCTTGAACAGGACCGGAGCAAACGTTCTTGGCGATGATTTAGAGTCCCTGAACTGACTTCCAGATCATCCTCACACAGGCATGTAAAGCACCGCTCTAGGCTTCCTCCAAAATGATCAGACTTCCGCAGCTGGAGTCTTAAAAAAAAAGCTGATGCCACAAATGTTGCTGGTGAAAAAAATCATGTAGTTTCTTTCTTTTCTTTGCTTTCTTTTTTTAAAAAATTTTTATTAAGAGTGAAAAGTCCTTTGCAGCTTGACTTTACTTATTTGCCCAGATATTTAAAAGGAGATATTCATAGGCAAAGTAACTTTTTCTGGTCAAAAAACAGTCTTTTTCCTTCTGTCCTCATAAAAGTGTGCTCTGTGTGTCAGTTACAGAGAGCACATACCCTCCTTTCTTCAGAAAACGTTCCTTATGTTGCTGGAGAAAATAAAAATTCTCCTCCTACTATGCATGCAAATTCTCATGAGAATATGGTTTTGTTACCCAAAAATATCACAAAGTAGAAATTGAAAATGTCGTGACATATTTTCAGAATTAACCAAAAACGCTCATATGAAGCGGCAGGCAGTTTTTGGAGTCACCAAGAAAACCATATGCAGTATGCAATGCCCAAAATTACCATTGGACACTCTTGCTTTAGTAAGTGCACCTGAGAATCTTTTGTTCTTGTTATATTTTCGTAAGACTCAAACTTCAAACAAATAGAACTAATCAAACCAGACAGTTCTCATGCATTGCTTCAGTGTAGGCGGTAATAACAGCTGAGGGATCTTATTTGAAAGTACTGGTAATTCATGAGCCCTACTATCTCGATACTGTTTAGTGATCTACTCTCTTGTGATGTCATTCCCCACAGTGACCAAAGGCAGGAAAATCAATGTGCTTTGACATTATTCCAAAAAGCACTCAGGAAATAGTAAATATTTTGAGATGAGTTAGGTGGAGACGATTGGCATTTTTCAAAGACATAAGGGTACCCCTATGATTCTGGCAATACCACCACGCTTTGAATCCCATTTGGACAGGTTGGGAGGAAAATCATGGCTAATCAGAATATTCATCAATTTCATTCCCTTTAGCTTGGTGGATGGTCCAGTGTTTAAGCATTTGCTGATGGAGTCCCCAATAAGAGGTCATCTCAAAGTCTTCTGCTGAATGAAATCATTGCATTTGTGATTTTGGGTCACATTCCATTTTCATGACTATTTGAAGATATCCCAAAAGGCAGCACTGGGAGGTATTTGGACCAAGAATGATTGACAGTGTCTGTAAGTGCTTATTATGTCAAGGCTTCAGCTCGTCGATTGATGGGAAATGATGTATAATAAATTAGAATGATCACACATCATTTCCCATCGATTGAAATGCCAAATCCTTGACGGAGTAATGAGTTATGGCCAATACCACTCACTGTCTTAGGGAGAGATTGATTGCATATCCTTTCATCAATGTGATCAAACAACTAAGAAATCCTAAGTACACATCTAGCTCCCAAATCTTACCATCTTTCCAGTGCAGAGCATGAAGTTAGTGTTGCCTTGGTGAGCATTGCGCAATGCCATGTGGGTATTGGAGCAAAGGTATTCTTCATCATCTGATGCAGCGAGAGCCTCACTCCCTGCAGAAATACAGATGCGTCCTAAGTGCAGAGAGACTCAATGAAGCACCACTCGCCATCCTAACTACAACAGAATAAAATAGTAAAGCTCCCAAGTTCTCTTCACAAAAACAAAAGAAGGAAGTTGCCAGTAAGCTCAATGGAATCATGTTTAGTGTGCTCGTTTGCCAGTGGGTGGATATTTTTTCCTTTTTCTCTTGTGTAACTTATTCTTAGTATAATATGCTTTCTAAATCATTCCGGTGGATGAAACCAATTTATATTCCTCTCTGGTAAGAAAAGCAATTCCTTCTCATCTCATAGTTAAATACCCAAAATCATTAGTTGTGAAAAATTTTTATTTATTTAGATAGCCAACCTGTCTGTTTTTCCCAGTGGAGGCAGGAGAGCTGGCACAATCCGTGAAATTCACACTCTTTGCTCCTCAGTCAACATTTAATGATTATTTCTAAGGCCTTTTTGGGCTTGTTGTGTCTTCATAGGCATTTTAAAGCTAAACTAAATAAAGGTTCATTAAAACTTCATTAATTCAATAAATGTTTTTTGAGCAGCCTCTATGTCCAAGACATTGTGATAACCTTGAGAATATGTTTTCAGGAAACAATCCAACGTGAAAATTCTATCTCACTTAAGAAACAATAGAGGGGCCAGCCCTGTGGCTGAGTGGTTAAGTTCGTGTGCTCTGCTTCGGTGGTGTAGGGTTTCCTTGGTTCAGATCCTGGGCGCAGACATGGCACCACTCATCAGGCCATGCTGAGGCGGCATCTCACATGCCACAACTAGAAGGACCGACAACTAAAAAAAAATATAGAGAGCTGTATACCAGAAAAATAAAATCTTAAAAAAAAGAATAGAAAACTTTCATGGTTAGAAAATATAAACTTTTCCCCAACTTTCCACATAAACTTAAGCATTTGATTTATTCAGAATTTGAAGGCCACTAGACTGAAAGCCCTGTGAGGGTAAGGAATATTGTCTGTCTCATTAATAGCTGTACACTCAAAGCCAGAAAAGTTCTGGCATATGTCAAGCATTCGGTGAATATTCTTGAACAAATAAATGAATAAATGAGGTATTTGGAATCATAGATCCTTTTCAAATTGAGTGACTCAATCAGTGTTTTTAGAAATCTCCACCTTTTCTTCCCTAGTAGAATTATAGTAACCATTAGGATTACCTACAACATGGTTACATCAAATTTAGCTGTTGAAAGAGGGCGGGAGAGAGAGGGAAAGCAGGCAGATGGAACTGCATCTGATGATTCCCACCATATGCAGACACCCTCTAGGGTGTTTAGCACGTATTGTCTTCCTTACACTAATCCTGTGAGATAGGTGTCATCCTCGTTTTACAGATGTGAGACCTGAGGTCTTGAGAGGTTAAGTCACTTTCTCAAATTTACACAGATAGTGAGTAGAATTGTTGAGAGTCCCACCAAACTCAAGTCTACTGCTGAGCTATTTTTGGAGAACCCGATTTTCACATGGCTCTCAGGTAAGCATCTAGACTACCAGAGTAGAATTATGGCTTGAGGATTCCAGTGAGAGACTCACTGTTGCAAATAAGGTAGGAGGATACGGATAATGTAGGACCCATAGTCTCCTGTCCAACCAGTGGATACACAGAAACCACAACTACTTCTCAAGTGATTCACTGAATGAAAGGATAGATCAGATTAATGAATACCATGTGAGACTTCTTAAGCTGTCAGGAAGCTAAAACATCAAAAGCACAATGCTTCTCTCTCAATACCACTTATTCATGTAGGCAGAAAAGAATGATTGAGTATTGACTTGATTCACAGTTTATTCTTTAGTTAATATAAATGAATAATGTATTCCCTGCCCTCAGCAAACAGTCTGTAAACAAGTATTTATAAGGTGGTAATGACGTGTTAGTGGACGTAAGTGCATAGTGCCATGAGAGAGCAGGACAAGGAGCAAGTGAGATTGTGTTTGCGCTGGGAGAGGAGTGGAGGTAGTAGGGAAGACCTCATAGATTAGCTTGTACTTGAGCACACTCTAAGAGGAAGAGGAGTTCCTCTAGGAGGAAGGAGGGAAGGGTTCTGGGCAGAGGGAACAGAATGTGCAAAGGCACCAAGGCATACACACAGGCAAGTACAAGGCAAACTATACAGCATATTTAGGAAGCTGCAAAATATATACTAAAATTTATACCAGTATTTATGATTTCCTTTCTGGAAAAAACAGAATTGGATTGAGCCTACAGGGCTAAAATAAGCAGATTCTAATGTGACACAATGATAGTGGTACTCATAAGAGTTATTGCACACGCCCACACAACTGATTCAGTCACAGCTATTAATCGGCATGGATAGAAGCAGTTGAGATGATAAGAGTATCTGGACCATAGTCATTAGTTTCTTAGTAATTTCAAAAAGTGATTTCTTTAGCAATATTCACATCAGGTTGTAAAGAGCACCAAGGTTTAAGAGTGGAGTCATTGGCAATGAAGAAGGAAAAGGTCAATTTCATTGACCTCCTCCTCTTATTCAAACAAGCGGAATATTGTGTCAAAACACTATCGCATCAGATAAGCACAAAATAAGGGAGAACATCCAAATAAAGACGATCTGCACCAAAGCAGACTAGGAGCATGTCCATGAAACCAGGATTCCCAATAGAGCATCCTGGATAGAGCTGTTCATCATGACGAATTTTCACTAGCAGGCAAGTCCCTGATTTCATCCTTAGGAAATCTAATCCTGGTAGAATTTACAATATAATGTATATTTAATTGATTATACAAGCAATCCCTAACTTTAAGCAGAGTTGAGCTCTAAATATTTATTTAAACTTCTTTGTTTGTATTTAAAACACATTTCCCTGTAAAAAGAATGCCATGTGTGATGGTTGGGTTCAGAGGCTGTCTATAAAGGCTTCTTGTGTACATATTTGAAAACCAGAAGTATACGAGTGATAGCAAATCTTTTTTTTTTTTTTTAATAGCAACCAAGAATGGAGAAATAGCCCAAAGTAAACTAATATTTTTCTTTTTTTTTTTTTAAGATTGGCACCTGAGCTAACATCTGTTGCCAATCTTCTTTTTTTTTCCTTCTTCTTCTTCTCCCTAAAGACCCCCAGGGCACAGTTGTATATTATAGTTGTAGGTCCTTTCGGTTGTGCGATGTGGGATGCTGCCTCGGCATGGCTTGATGAGTGGTGCCCTCTTGGTGCCCAGGATCTGAAGCGGTGAAACCCTGGGCTGCCGAAGTGGAGCATGTGAACTTAACCACTTGGCCCTGGGGCCAGCCTCTAGCAAATCTTATTTTAACTACACCTTTTACACCTAAGGTTGTTTCTACAAGAACATGAATCTGAGCCCCACTTCTTTTTTTTTTATATTTATTTTTAAAATTATTGTTATTATTTTTATTTGCAGTAACATTGGGTTATAACATTATATAGCTTTTGGATGTATATCGTAATATATTTCAAATTCTGTGTAGATTACATCATGTTTACCACCCAAAAACTAATTATAGTCCATCCCCTCACATGTGAACCTAATCACCCCTTTTGCTCTCCCCCCTGCCCCCTTCCCCTACGGTAACCACCAATCCAATCTCCATTGCTATGTGTTTGTTTGTCGTCATTTTTATCTTCTACTTATGAGTGAGATCATACGGTATTTGACTTTCTCCCTCTGACTTATTTCACTCAGCATAATACCCTCAAGATCCATCCATGTTGTCACAAATGGCTGGATTTCATCATTTCTTATGCCTGAGTAGTATTCCATTATGTATATATGCCACATCTTCTTTATCCATCCATCCCTTAATGGGCACCTAGGTTGCTTCCAAGTCTTGCCTATTGTGTATAATTGAGCCCCACTTCTGAATGCCGGAAACCACTTTGCTCAGCAGTGACATCTCTCATAGCAAGAGTTCCTTCTTATTGTGCACCTATAGTTTATAAACTCTCTTTCCTTCTACATTTGCATAAAAATAGAAGCTCATGAGGTTATCCTTTTGCTGCACATTTTATTTTAAGGAAAAAAGGACAATAATCTTCTTGGGTATAGGAGCTAGTTCTTTCTCCACAGTTTATGTAAACGGGTTGTTTGTAATCCAGGGGAAGGCTGTGCTGAAATGATGTTGATACGCAGGATCACAATGATGTGTGTTCTGCCACATCTATCCTTGAATTGGTTTGCTCAGTATATCTATTCAATGTGTTCTTAAAAGCAGAAATTATAATATAACTGACAGTTGTCTAGGGATTTGTAATATATGAAGTACTTTCACAGCATTGTTCCATTTAATGTCAGCAACAGCCCTCTAAGTTAGGTGTTGTTATCCGATAAGGGTAAGTGAGACTCAGTGACGTGAAGTGACATACCCAAGGACCCAGCACTATTAATTAGCGGAGTTGTGATTCTAAGCCGGATCTTTTGATCCCCAAATCCAGTTCTCCGTCTATGACATCAGATTGGCATAGCAAAATTTACATTGTCAAAAGACTAAAGGTTGAGCACTCAAATCAAGTTAAAGCATTTGTACCAGTCTTTCTTTTAGAAAATGGAGAATCCTCCTCAGCATTAACTTGGGGTTTCTTTAAGTCCACCATTACCGAAACAATTGGATTTTCTGCCAAGAAACATTAAGGCTGATTTGACAAGAATGACGAGGCACTTTAAGAGTTGATTGACTGTTAGTACAAGGCTTTTAGAGCTTGCTGAAATTGCATCAACTATAAGTGAAAGAAATGGAAGTATCTACACAGAGTTTCGAAGGAAAGCCTGTGACATAAAGAACAAATGGAAGGATGGTCAGATATGTACACATTTATCCAACAGTTCTCCAATTCCTATAATATACAAGTTTGTTTGGTTCTTTGACAACTTTCTATAATCCTCACACTCAGGGACCCATTGAGGTCTAAGCTGACCCGCGTGACAAAATCATTTTGTGCTTACTGAAGGACTATCAGAAAACCTATTTAGCTAAAACTCTTGTTGAGATATGTTTTTGCAACTCTGTCTTGGGCCTTTCAATCTGAGGCAAATTTACCCTCCTTTCACCACATCAATAGGGTGTGGCAACATGAGAAATCAATGGAAAACAAAATCTTTGAAGTTGACAGCATCTCTGCTGAAATCTTCAAGGAGAGTGGTAGAAACTTCCATTATGAATCTATACTTCTTGAGGATCTATGGTGACAAGAATTATTTCAAAATTTGTTGCAATTTTAAAGAAAAAAGATGAAGCAGATTTTTCTCTCCATCTCTTTTTCAAAGAACACATCAAACTACTGAGTGGGTTGGTATAACTAACAGATTTTTCACTGCACTCCTGTTAAAGAAAGGAAAACAAACAAATGAAAAAACATAATCTTTTATGTATGGCTTTCTCTAATCTCATAAAACTCTGGCTTTTAATATTATTTTTTAAGAAGACTCTTAACTGTGGACTTTCCCTACTCTTTGCATTTAATTAATGATCGTTTATACTAGGATCTTCTCTACCTCTTTTAGGAATGAAGTTCCAAAAAGAGTATGTTGTCATCTATTCCTCGTATGACTCAAATAACATATTTGGCTATTGATAAGCTTAGCGTTTGGAAAAATAACCAAAAAATAACCAAGCCCAAAGTTAGAGAAAATAATCAAGTCAATGGTCAACTATTTAAGTAGACTGACCCACAGATAAGCCCATATTGATTTCCAAGTTGTATCACATTGATAATGCTAAGACATTTGGTAGTGTGAGTGAGAACAGATTTATTAACCATCCTTCCTGAGATAAGAAAAAATGCAACTGATGCTTAAGGTTTAGAAGATGAATTTTACATCAATAAACCCACATTAATTTAATTGTGAAAGTTGAAATCAATGGTGATCTTCTAGACTTTTCTAAATATTTTCCATCTTTTAGATGAATTTCATCAACCATTACCTGAGAAAGTCTAGAATCAAACTAAGCGTTCCAACTTCAATAGCCTAAAAAAGTAAATGTTAAAAGTTCTGAACTATCAGTGAAATTTGAAATTTCACTCCTGTGATACGGTGCAACTAGAGAGTAGAGCAGCATTTCTCAAAGCTGTGCTATTGACATTTTGGGCCAGATAATCCTTTGTTGTGGGGGCTGTCCTAGGCATTGCAGGATGTTTCACAGAATCCCTGGCTTCTACCCACTAGATGCCAGTGGCTCCTTCTCTTAAGTTGCGACAAACAAAAATGTCTCCCAACATTGCCAAATGTCTCCTGGGTGGATGGGTAGGGAGTGAGGAGGGCAAAATTGCGCCTGATTAAGAACCACTGAGGTGGAGGCATAGACTTCTAGGTTTCCACTCCTTTTCAGCTTATGTAGATATTAAATTTGAAGGTGAGTGGGATTTAATGATATGTCCTAGATCACACTACTGATTAGAAGCAGAGGTGGAACCCAAAGCCAGGTGTTATTATTCCTATAGTATCCTTCCAATTGTAGCATATTAATTTTGAATACTGCTTGTGGCAGGAATATTCCACTGAGCTCGGGACACTAAAGTCATTACCCAAGAACATCACGGGAGCAGCCTTGAGATGGTGTCCATCTGATTTAAGTCAGAAAGAACACATTATTTATAAGAATAAAATAGCAATATTCAGAAAGCTCTATGTGCTTTTATGGTTCAATTTGCAGATACTTTGGGTGATGATAACCAAATGACATCAAACTACTCATGCAGCGTGTATGAAGTTGTAACTGCAATAAAGTCAGTCTGTACAAGTCTCTTGCCTTCTGCTACCTTATTTGACCTAGGAATTTGTTGTAAGCGTCCTGACACTTTAATATTTTATAACTAAATGTACAAAAAAAGTGCCTGGCGGGAACAGTAAGCTAGAGACCGAATTAACAGCCAGGACCAGTCATTATGCCAGGAAATGTGTACTTAAGCTATTACAGTGGCTGTCATCTTGGATTGGCCCCGTTAGCCATCTCTGGTCCATCAAGGCAATAATGGAAGCCATTCTCCTCCTCTAAGGAGAGATTGCCAAGAAAGTGCACTGCTGTGCAACCAGCTGTTTGAGGCACTGAAAGGATGAAAGAGGGTGAGAGCAGGTGAGATATATTTTGCATTTCCTACTTCGATATGAATATGGACATATCTATGCCTTTTTTCTTTTTTTTTTTTTTTTAAAGATTTTATTTTTTCCTTTTTCTCCCCAAAGCCCTCCGGTACATAGTTGTGTATTCTTCGTTGTGGGTCCTTCTAGTTGCGGCATGTGGGACGCTGCCTCAGCGTGGTTTGATGAGCAGTGCCATGTCCGCGCCCAGGATTCGAACTAACGAAACACTGGGCCGCCTGCAGCGGAGCGCGCGAACTTAACCACTCGGCCACGGGGCCAGCCCCGTATGCCTTTTTTCTTTGGCACATTATGCTAAGCATTCATCACTTTCATACATCAACTTTATCCAAAGATTATGTATGCTCTTTGTGTGTTAGATTTACCCCCTTCTTTACACCACTCTTTACTGAGTTATTTGGTTAAAATTTATTAGCTTTTTGTAAGACATTTTATAACTTGTGTTGCATGGAAGATGCTTTATGTGAAGGGTATATTTGTTAGAAACAAAGTTTACAGTGTATGGTTTACTAACAATCCTACTAGGCTGCAATATAAGGAGGATTCAAGATAGTTAAAGGTAGTTTAGATTGTCCTGGTGCCGATCAGACTGGGGGTAAAATTATAAAATAATTTTTAAAATCTGATGCATAAGGAATATGTATTCCTTTTGTTGAGCTGGAAAATATAGAAAGAAGAAAAATAAAGAACAATAAATAAAGAAGAAATAGTAATTGTATATAGTCTCATCACATGGAGATTATATGTTAGTGTTCTCTGTCTCTCCCACGCACACATATGTATGTATGTGTATGTGTATATATGTATACAGGTATACGTATGTATGTGTATATATATATATATAGGGATTATATGGTAAACACTTTTGCTGCTTTTTTCACATTATTGTAATTGGTTTTCATGTTGTTTGATTATTCAAAAATGCATTCTAGTTGTACAGAGATACAATTAATTTATTTAATCATTCTGTATTTTCTTTTTACTTAACTTTTGTTTCTAATTTTATTTGGCTGTTACAGTATAAAAATAAAATACTATATAATACAATAAATCAATGATATAGTTAATTTTATGTTTTTAATTTTTCCTAGTTTATCATTTCGTAGGTATCAAGAGCTGGGTCAAAGGCCATAAACATTTATACAACTCTTGATACATATTGCAAAATTGCCCACCAAATAGATTTGTTGATTTAAATTTCCATCAGAAATAGATGAGGAAAATTTTAATTTAAACAAAAAGTGGAATTGCTGAATAGGAGGCAACATTAAGGAACTCAAGAATTTCTTTATCTGGACCCCCACCCCTGTTTTGGCATGATAGATGTTTTCTTTAAAGTTAACTGCTTTTAAAGAGTAGACGTGGATCAAAATTAAAAGAATTTGCCATGGGCCACCAAAAGAGTTTCCAATTTAAAAATGGCAGAATCATTAAAAATATATAAAATATTAAAGATGAAAGGACGTTAGATATTATCAAGCTCGATTTTCTCCTATATACAAAATTTAGTCATTTATTAAGCAAATATTATATGTCACCTCTGTAATTTTAAATTTAGTTGGGAAGACAAGAAAAGTGCAAAATTAACTGTAATACAATTCCATAAATGTTAAAGAAAATAATGGGCAAAATGCAGTGGAAACATATGGGAGTGGGGAATGTTTAACGTTTCTCTGGAGGAGGGAGCCAGATAAAACTTCGCAGAATAGGTGATTGCCAAAGAATGAAGTTTTTTTCAGGGGAAGGAGAAAAGGGTTTCTGGGACAGAGCAGCATTAAAGAGGCACAAGGACATGAAATTGTACAGTTTGCTTGGACAACACCAGTAGTGAGGTATGGCTAGAAGATGGAAGGCTGCAGATGTAGTGTTAATGTCAAATTTTCAATGTCATATTAAGCAGTGTCTACTTGTTCTGAGTCAAAGATTAGCTGTTGAAGATTTTTGAGCAAGGAACATGATTCTTTCTCTAATGTATTCAAGTTAGACGAGACTGGAGACAAAATCGCTAACTATTAGTGTACAAATGGGATGATAAGAGCTTGAACCATAGCAGTGGTGGAAAGACTACACATGAGAGGATAGAATAAAATGCATATCCAATCAACCAATACACAAATATTGACTGAGGGCAAGCCACGTGTCAGCACTCTTGAACCTGGCGATGCAGAGAAGATCAAGATGGCAAGTCTTCCCCATAATTCTTCCAGTTCTTCAAGAGAATTGGGCAATAAACAAAAAAATATTTTTTAAAATGCTGAAAGTGATGAGCACTATGTGAGTAAGGTCTTCTTAATTAGGATCATATACAAGCTGCCCCATGAAGGATGAGAGAAGAAGTCAGCCATGTGAAGAGCCAGAGTTCCCTCATTTGCAGAGGGGTGAAAAGTGAGAAGGCCTGCAGTGAGGAACTTTCTGAGGGAGCAAAGGTGACTAATTGGAAAGGCCGTATAGGAGAGGGGACAATCGTATAGCCTTTACAGTCAGATACCCTGGACCACAAATCCAGGCTCTGCTGCTTATCCTTCTAGGCTTCAGCTTCCCTTATAAAATGAGAATAATAATGCACACATTACAAGATTACTGTAAAGATTATATAAAGTAATATATGTAAAATTTAGCACCTTGACTTCAGATAATAAAAACTCAATGGAAAGTAGTTGCTGTTATCATCATCATCATCATCACCATCAAGAAGAATAGGGAGAAACGGGGCCCCTTGAGTTTCTGTCTTAGGTGACTGAGAAGTGAGATAGGCAGCTCAGAATAGGAGCACGTTGGGGGGTTCAGATAGTGAATCTGCTTTGAGGGACCTATTGGAAATCCAGTGGACGTTTGAATCTAGAAGTCAGAAGATAAGTCAACAGATAAGGCATGAGGGAGTCACTGCCCTTGCCCAGTAAAAAAAAAATTTAAAAACTACAAAAATCAAGGTGAGAAAACTGTGAACTTAGCACTTCATGAGGGTAATCATCTCTTTTTTAGAAATTTCTAATTGTTTGAAAAAAATTTTCTTTTAACGATTTGAAATCTATCAGTAGTATACGTCCCCTGGCCCTGGTCAAACTTTCTGGAAATATGCAGAATAAGAACAATCACTATTCAAGTAATAGCCTTTCAAACATTTGGAAAAAGATATACTTGACTCCCTAGTCTTCATCTGGGAAAAATGGTCACAAATATTTCAATCTTTCCTCAGATATTGGGGTTTTTATATCCTCTCATCATTCTAATGATGGTCTTGCCCAGAACTAAACCCAATATTCCAAATGTGATTTGACCACTTTGTTAGTTTCAACCTATCATTTGTGTCTGTCAAGTCCCTCATCATCTTGATTCTGTCATCTAGTATATTAGTGATTCCTGTCAACTTTGTATCATATACCAATTTGATGAGTAGGATTTCCCAATCTTTATCCAAGTCTTAGACTATTCCTGCTGTGGACTAGTAGGTGGGCATGAAACCCTTGGCTTCATTTGAGAAGAGCGAATTGTTGTGTTTGAAAGTTAGGCTTTAAAGGGTTGAGTGAGAGTAAGCATAAGGAAGCCAAAAGCAACAAAAAAGAAAAAAAAAGAGATGAGATAAAAACGATTTGACATAGAAAGTGAGAGCTATAAAATCTTGAGATGTCTTCAGTAGGAGTTATATGGAGCCACCTCTATAATTTCTCCTTGATGATGATGATGATGATAACAGTGATGGTGACGGTAATAATAATAATATTAATCAGTCCCTGGGCACTTATTTTGTGTCAGACCCTATGATAAGTGCTGAAACTCAATTTTCACAGAAACCTTAGGAGGAAGCATTATTAGTATTTTCATCTCCATTTTCAGATGAGGAAACTGGACTTTAGAGTAATTAAGTAATGTGCCCTGAGTCTCACAAATAGAAAATGAATGAATCTGGGATTTGAATTCAGGCAGTATTATTCCAAAGACACTGTATTATACTGCTCCATTTTATGACTAGTAAATACTACTTTTTAGTCTATATCACTTTCAATACCAGTTACCTTAATTGTAAGGGATGTTTTCCACACAGAAACAAAGATATTTTACCAGATACATAGAAGTGATTCAAAAAAAAAGCTAAGTTAGGATCAAGATTCTGAGCGGCTGGCTAGGCTCACTTATTAGCTAGGTCATTCTTCCTACATATCAATCTCATAATGGACCTGAGCAAAAATTATAAAATAACCATATCATGAACCTTCAGAATAAATCTTGAATAGTCAAAAATCAAATATGTGAATATCAAGAAATTATTGTCTCCATTTTTGGGGAAATAGAAGAAGTTTAAGTTATAAAGACTCTTGCCTTACAAAATTCTGAGTATTTACTCTTGTTTATGTCTTACGGTTCAGATTGCTGAAGCAAGATCACCAGCACTTTCAATGGCCACCAAATTTGGAAAGGCATGCAACCAACTAACAAATACTCTATTTTATTGTATTAATAGAGTCCAAGAAACACTTAATATGTACTCGAAGATTTAGTGTTCAAATGGATTTATTGACATATTTAAATGAGTTAACCCACAAAATTTAAAAGCAAGTTTTGTAAAGATACAATGGACAAACCAGAAATGTCTATAAGTAGGGGTAATCCTATTTTGCTATATAAATAATTAAATGTACATGTACCTTGTAAATGTCAGTACTTAGAGACAATTTTCCAAGATTTCAGATGGATACCATATTTATTTGAACAAAAGGAGAAGCAAGCAATGATCTAGTCCTTTTTTCCCAAAACTCTGGTGAACTAAAGAGAGTATGACATTCAAAATGCACATCTAAAAGCTTCTAGGTGGAATTTAAATCACTTCATTATTTTTACCTTTTTTCTTCAAACGACCCCAAATATTCTGTCTATACTGTGGACAAATCACTTGGCCAATTTTCTATGTAATTAAAATCATATGCCTTCAAAACTATTTGTAGGGGCAATGATTCTGAAAGACCTTCCTAGCTGTATCTTTTTATACTTGTGTAACTTAAAAAAAAAATAACTTTTTATACTTGTGTAAAAAAAATGCAGAGGGTTTTTTTTCTTTAAATTGCTTTGCCAAGTTTCAGCTTTGAGCACATTTTTATGACTGATTTATTAAACCTGGAAACTAGAAGTTTATAATGGAAATTCTGATAAAGCCTGAACTCTAGCACTGCTAGCAGGTACGCTGAAGAATGGGACGACTGGTGGACCCTCAGCTGAGGCATTTCTGGAACACAACCTCAGGAATTTGGTCACGTGCTCATTTATTTATTTTTAGGTGAACAGTCTTCACCATCCCAGCAGAAATTCTTGTTCTGTTGACAAAAAGGAAGCACATAGTAGTTTAGCTTCTGTATACCTTCTGTTGTCCTTATTAATTTTAAAGACATATTCAAAGAAGCTTCCTCCATAATGTTGCATTCTGGGAAAAGAAAAAAAAAAATGCGTGCTTATCATTTAGGCCGACGGAGGAGATTTATTGCAAATAAAATGATTTCAAATTGACTGGGGAGATTTATTGGAAATGAAATTATTAGAAATCCCCGTTCCTTTTTAAGATATTTAGAAATTACACCTAAGTGGAACATTTTTGCTTTAGTTTCAGAAATACAAACTTCTGGCATTGCTCATCATTAGAATTTTTCCCCGCAGGCTTTGGCTTTATTAGCAGCTTAAGAGTATATTTAGCACTGTCATATGTGAAATCTCTTCACTGTGTTAAACTAATATGGGATAAAATGTCTTTTTTTACAGTGTTACTCATTCATTATATAAAAATGAAAGCAACCACTTCAGTGTGGATCCAGAGCTACTAACTATTTTTATGACAAAAGAGAGGTGACAATACATATCCCGTAGGCACATGAGAGTATTATATAAGAGTCATTAGTATAATTGATATCCATAGAAGGAGTGTTTTATCCAACATGATTAAAATATGCAATACATTATGTAGGTTCCAGCGTTCCAGCTGCTACATTGTAATCTTTCCTTTGATAGATATCTAGTGAAAAATAAAATGATCCTCGTTAAAAGGATAATCTTCTACTACTTAAGGCTGTGAGAACGTGAGACGGTTGCCTGCCATGCGCTTCAACCATTGCCATGTGATTTTCGCCTGTGTGTTGTGTTTGCTTGTGAATTCCTCAACCACAGAAAGACAAATAGAAGAGGTCTCTTTAAGAAAAGACTTCTTTCCTGGTGGATTAGGACAAAGCCTGGGTTATAACAAGACATATGCCTATGTCTTAAATTTTCCTTGTTGAATCCACCTTTAAATGTGTACAGTTGTGAGGCTGATCAGAAAGCTTAAATTTTTAAATTGGCTTCAAGTTCAGAGTAACTTCTTAAAGGCAAATGACTCAAATAATTATTTTAAAAGGGTGTTTCTGTACACAATACATGCATGGATTGATTCATTCATTTCAGAAGGATTTATTGATTACCTACTCTGTCCTTAGCGCTTAGTCAGGTGCTGGGGACCCATAAAACCACAAGTCCACAGATTTCATTTTAAAGAGTGAATCAAGGAAGGAAAAGCAGGAAGGTATCAAGCAAGCCTTGTCTTCTGGGTTCAGTCGTCAGAATCACGCGTTGTTGAACCATGTAGCGAGAGCAACAGGTAACATGGCGTTGACAATGTGCATCTGGAAGAAGCGAAAGCAGAGAACCTACTACCCAAACACCTGTAATAGTGTTTCCGAGTTACTGTTATTTTTTCCCTTTTGCATAAATGTGTGATAATAGCAATGCTAAAAGCTGAGAAAAAGGTCACTTGCTGGGGATACTGCAACATATCCAGGGAAGGAAAGTCAACGGCATAAGAAGCAATATGTCTCATTCTCAATTAAGTGCCTTACCTCCGAGGGCAAAGAGGTCTGTCTGTTGGAAACTGCCCTGGTAATCAGGGGTTCCACTTTCTTCTCTTCAGCTGACCTACAGTATTGTTGAGAGGAAAGAATGAAATAAAATATGTGAAACTGCTTTGTAAACAAACCATAAATTACTTCCTAGATTGGTGACGTCATTTTAATTTTTGTCGACTACCTCCTGTAAGTTTCAGGCCTTGTCTATAAATAGGGGATAGATAGCACTTTTGCTGCCTGTCTAAACTACAAATGTGCTTTAAGTGGAATGAACTTTCAGCTGCTTTCAAAGATCCTGGATACCAAGAAATATCAAAATGATTAAAATCTGAAAATTGTGTAAGTAAATGAGTTACTTAGCAATTCGACGGTCTTGTCTGTCTTTGGTAGTATAGTATAGTTGGTAAGGCATCAGTGTTTGAGAAGGTAAATTATCCTTTAAGGACAGGACAGCAAAAAATAAGAGGCAATATGAGATTAACCACATATCTAGGTAAAAACTTTATCGAGTGAACTAATGATGGACCAAAATGTGTCCTAGGGAGATTGACTGGTTTTTCCCTGCTCCTCATTTGTCTGTACATGACTGAATGCGTTCATTTATGAATAAGAAACTAATGTCATGATATAGTATTTCTCTTGCTTCCCAAGATGGTCAGATTCTGTTAGGTTGATAGTGGACATTATTACCTCCACATTTCCCCCTTATATATTATTCTTTTCACAACGCTGGAATAGTTTGCTGGTGCACCCCCGCCCCACGCCAGCATTCTCTCTCTCCAACTTCTCCTTCTGATACCTTCTATGTCAATTGCAGTCCTGGAAGAGAGTACCCGATCTTCCATACCAATATTCTAGAAAGTGACTTTAGCCCACCTAATATTTCTTCATCATTGTCCACAGTAATTTTGTGTGATTGCTGTTGCGTGCTGGTCCACATGATGTCTTCTTGCATCTTGACATGGTGAGATTTCCTCGGAGATTTCAGAATTTTCTGTATAGCCTTCTTATTACAAAGATTCAGATATGCCTGTGGTCTTAAAAAAAGTTACAGTGATGAGATTGTGATTCTAATTCTACATAAATATTGTTGTTATTAGATGGAGTAATAATAATAGATGAAGATAATAATAAAGACTGGCATGTTCTTTTCCTCAGAGTTTTCAGTGTTTCTGCTGGCACAATCGGCCGTATCGTTCAGTATACCAAGAAGATATGTGATCGCTTGGGAGCCATTATCGGCCTCTGTTAGAGCCTTTTCAAATCCACTGCTTATTGTGTATGTTATGAATAAGAGAGCATGAAAATTATGCATGCGGGGCCAAATTCTCATCTTGCTCTGGACCCCCATGGACCTCTCTTTGAAGTCAATAGGAGCTCGGCAGGGAGTGGAACAGGATGAGAATTTGGAAAAGGAACGTGAAGAAAAAGGGATAATTTTCCCCGACCATATCATCATTTGGTGTGCATTAAACGCTCACACACTGCCTAACCCCAATTCCTTTTTACTTCCGTCTCAATAAAATTGCACACCACATTTTTTTGTGTGTGTCTCTGTGTGTATATACTGTAGGTCATTTTCAATGGGAAGAGAATTGGATAACTTCAATTACTCTCCTGTAAGCTGTTATTATTGAACTCAGCCCGAAGTGCTTTATTTTCAATAAGGAAATATTCATATAATACAACTTTCATGCTAATTCAGGTACTATAGGTTTTCAAAGATTCTCCAGAAAGGACATTTTGCACTGGCCCAAATAATTAATGACTTGTCTTTGTGCCCTTGCTTTCATTCAACGAATTCTTAAAATTATTTTGTCTGCTGTGGGATGCCTGCACAAATGTGTGCTCTCCCAGGACAACGCTGTTTGCAATCCACAATGCAGTTTTTGTTTCTGCCTTCTGATATCCAACCCCCTCTTAGGACTTGAATTGTTTTGTACACACAATGGTAAATGAATGTCCAGAGGGCAACTTTGAAAAACAACCTGCCTGTGAGCGAGATGCCACACCTTCCACATTCAAGGGGATGCCCACCCTTTGTCAAATTGGCACATGCCTTTGGAACAGGGCCTGCCCTTAGAAACTTGGCTTTCAAGATAAAGCTCATTTAGATGGCACCCTGTTCTCTCAGTAAGAAGCCAAACTCCATCAGAATTTCACACCTGGATGTGTGTTGATGAAATGTCCTGTAACTTAAGACCATTAATATTCATGGGACAGCTAACATAATTCATGATGGTCTATGATATATGATAGTAAACAATATCATTTATACTCAACCTTAAAAATGTTGACAAAGACAAGTTCCTAAACACTGATGAAACCTTGTATTTTGTGTTACGATTTCTTGGTTTTATACTTGGCACAGTTTTTCAATTAACTGCTCTGTATTCAGAGCAATTATTCATTTATTATAGTCAGTTTAGATACGGTAAAGATTAGAGGAATAAAACAAATCATTTTAGTGACACTGGCTAGTGATGCATTGTTATTATTCTGATTTTTATTTATTTATTTTTTTTATTTGGCTCTCGCATGACAGGATTTATAGTACCTACTTTTGAATGCTAGGTCTTTTTCCTTCCTGGTCTCTATTTTTATAATTTTAAATAAGCGGAAACAGCCATAAGATTTGAACTAGAGTTGCCTATCTGATTTATCAAACGATAGATACATGTGTAGAAATACTAATTCTCACACACACAAAACCATTTTTTAAATTATTTTTTGTTCAGTGACAAGATTTTCTCGGTTATGTGAAATAAGTATCTGGTCTTTTTAAAGTGTGAAGATTCCCAGAAGTGTTGAAGACAGAGCTGAATTTATATAGTACATAAACTAGGCATCAATAGATGAAGAATCTCGTAAGAAATAGCATGTAATTTTGAATGCGAGTAAACCAAGGTAACTACACATAGTAGACATTTGGAAGTTAATGACACGGAGCACAATGCTTCCCGTCAAGCCTGCAGCGTGGGTTTTCCAGTGTACTGCAACGACATGCCCTGTAATGTGTCATTTTGCTTCTAAAGGGGTTTACATGCTTTTAAAAGTGCCTCAGATTTTGGCAAAGTTTATTTTATGCATTATGCATAAAAGTTGTCATCAGGATTTAACAAAGCATTTTGCACAGAAAGATTAGAAATAAAATCTCTGCACACCAAAATGATTTGGAAGGTTTTGCTAGATGGTGTGAACTTAAAAAAAAAAAATTAGCATGTATCTTACCCTTTTCCCAAATTTCAAAAAATGAAAAGCCTCCATAGTGAAGAGAATTTTAATGTACAGAACTGGAACTGAGCCCACCACTGCTATTTTGTTTCCCTTTCAACTAGTATTCTCTTGTTTATTGATTATAACATTAACCATTCCAATCCAATGGAGCTACAACATTTGGACAAGGAATTGTCAGGTCCAGTAACATATACAAGGTATCTCCTGTTTGAGAGGTGACGGTATTGAAAGATGCAACCTATTTCATATGTTTGGATTTTCAGATGTAGGACCTTCAGTGAGAAAAACAGTGTTTGTTGAGGAAGAGAAGAAATTGATGGGACAAACTGATAGAAAGGAGAAAATGTTTGGATTTTAAGCTTAAAATGACCCTTTTACAATGTTTTCTGTATTTTAACACTTTTTAAAGCTAGGCATATGTCAGTTCCTTCCCCTTCCACGTTTTATTTATTTATTTTTTTTAAAGATTTTACTTTTTCCTCTTTCTCCCCAAAGCCCCCCGGTACATAGTTGTATGTTCTTCTTTGTGGGTCCTTCTAGTTGTGGCATGTGGGACGCCACCCCAGCGTGGTCCGATGAGCAGTGCCATGTCCGCGCCCAGGATTCGAACCAACGAAACACTGGGCCGCCTGCAGCGGAGAATGTAAACTTAACCACTCGGCCACGGGGCCAGCTCCCCCTTCCACGTTTTAAATGAAGAATAACGTTCCACGGGAGTGAGCAGCACCATGACGGATCTTCCTGGATCGGCTAAGCTTCTGAAGAATTCTATTTTTAAAGGCATATGGAGAAAGAGTAACATATATATATTTTAACAAGAAATGGACTAATTGTGTCTTGATACGTGAGCCTTGAAATGGCTCTTCTGAAGTTAAAATGAGTGTCCTGACTTCCAAGTTTATCTCCCTGTGCTCCTGGGGTCATGTCCAGTGGTGAATGTTCCCTTCATGTGTGTGTCTTTACAAGAACAGTCATTCCACCAGTGGCGTTACTGAGGCTATTTCTGCCAGCTGCTGATACATCAGTTGTACTAATTGACTGATAGCCTCACACCATGCATAGATTGAAGTCCCTGCTTTTTATTAGTATTTTTGGAGGTGCTGTTATTGCAGAATTTAGGGTGCAGCCCTTGGAAATCCATTTTTTTTGGTTAACCACCCAGCAACGCTCCTTGGATTGTCCCTGCAAACAGCAACGAGATGAGTCAACTGCGAGCAACACGCACAGGAACCCAGAGATCTTGTGCCTCCCCAGTCACTCGAGTGTCTTATGAGTGTTGTTTCAGGTAGCAATTAGCATTTTGTTAGTAACGTCATTGCACATTATTTTTTTGGTATACAGACTTCAGTGGCTTTTTCAGCACTGAGAAGGTTTAAAAAATACATATATAACTTGCTCTTTTATTTTTGGCTCCTCACTTCCAGGAAAGTTAATTGGAACTGATTGGTTTTATTTGCTGACTTACCAACTACCACAAAGCTGGAAACGAATGAAGAAACATTAGCTTTCCACTGTCTGCATTAGTTTTCTAACTCCATTCCTCTCAGCTTGTCTTTTATCCACAAACCATTTTTTTTTTTTTAAGAACACCAGTGTCTGAATAAGAGGAGAAAATTGAATTGAAGGATCATAATCATAATAATAATGCTTTATACTTGCATAGATCTTTAAAATTTTTTTCGAGTGTATTCATTTCTACTATAATTGGATTCCCATAACAGCCCTTTAAAATAGGAAGGAAGGAAAAGAACATTTGTCGAATATCTTCTGTACAGAAGGCGTTCACCACATTATCTCATTTAATCCTTGCTATGGCGCGCTGAGGTAAGAATTATCTCCCAATTTCAGGAGGAAATATGGGCTAACAATGTGATCTGCCCAGACTTTTACAGTTAGCAAGTGGGGAGGTCCTGGGTTTGAACACTGCTCTGTGTGGCTCCCAAACTTAGTTCTGTCCACTTTGCAGATGCGAGTGGGTCAGATTATTATTTCATTTTTTGGTCATTAACATTTGAGATACAGGTAAGTGATTTGCTTGTAGTTATTCACTAAGCTAATGACACCAACCAAACCTGAACATATATGTTACATATCTTTTTGTTTGTTTCCTGGGCTTGCATACTTTCTGTTGCTGCTGTCTGCCTCTGATGATACATCAGAAGTTGATGAGGCTTCCCTGTCCAGATCGATTCCTCAGTTTCTCAGTCTATGGAGCACCCCGCCCCGCCCCCTCCCCCCATCCCCCGCACTGCTGGATGGCCCCTTAACAGACCATAGAGAGATAGTGAAAGAGACAGAACCTCAGGGGAAGAGCCCAGATTATGCTTGTCTTTGCTTCTGTGGGTTTACAGATTGCATTATTGCAGGGTGGGTTTATGTTCAATACCGATTTGAGTCAATGTTGCATTGCAGCATAGCATAGCTAATATTTTTTGTGAGTGCTGCCTCTAAAACTCAGATCAATACAATTAAACTTTAAGCCAGTGATTTTAATGTGAATATCTTAATCCTCGGCACCAAAGTGGATATTTTAAGTCTGATATATTGGAAAGAATAAATATCTTACAGGAGCGCTAATGGGAAAAGAGTTGAAATCAGGTAAACCTGATTTGGATAATAATCAGCCAGTCAATTAGGCCATCCCACGGAGACTGGGACAGGGCTATATTTCGTGTCTCATGTGCCTCGGAAACGTCACTGGATGCACATTATAATGACACCTTCTGGTATTCAAAGCACTGTTACACACATTATTTCATGCTTGAAGTGCAAGGATGACAGATCATTTGACTCTTAGTGTACTTTTGTTTTGGTTTTCCTGAATGTTGGATGGGACTAACAAAGTCTAGTACCAATTTTCAAGGCTTCCTTGCTTTGTGTTACTGACAGCAACTGGAAAGAAAAAGAAACCTGAAGAAGCCCATTAACTAGAGAGATACCTTTTCTCTCACTCCACTTCCCTCAGACGTGTCCATCTCACCAGTCTGCTGAGACCCCGTATAGGAGGCAGGATTGAAAAGAGCTTCCGAATGGAGAAGAAGGTGAGGTGTTCTTCTGGACAATTTTCCACTTTTTTCTGGATCTTTCTTACACCTCATTGCACCGTCTTTGTATCCTCCACCGCACATCGCTCAGGACCTTCCTGGGTCACATCCCCTATTTTTCTTTCTATGCTCGAGTCCCACTGTCTTAGGCAGGACCTCACCACTTCTTCCTCAGGCTGGTGCAACAGCGTCTGGAGCGTCCCTCTCCTCCAGTCATGCCTGTGAATGCAGACACCTGCTGAAGCTTAGATGAACATTGCTTCCTGCCAAAGCGTATGCAATGGGTTCCAATGCTCAGATGGAGGATGAAGCAGAGATTTCTTGATCTGGCTTTCAAAGTCTCCATGATCAATGACATCTTTGGAGAGTAGCAGAAAAGCACTATTAAGAGTCAAGTTCAGGAGGCTGAAGAGCTCTGTGACTTTACTGTGTGACATTGAACGTGATGCTTAACCTCTCTAAGCTTAGATTCCTCACTGTGGTGGGAAAAAAGTGAGACGGTGTATGTAGGGCACCGAGCATGGTGCCCGGCTCCCTCAGTTAGTGTTGTTCACCTACAGTCTAGTCATGTCTCTCTACTTACCATCCAACGTATTTTGGGCATTAAAAACGTACTAGGTATTGTGCTAAATCCTTCAGATGTTCTATCTCACTTAATACTCAAAATAATAAGATAGGTGATTATATTATGACTGTTATATAGATAAAGAAACTTGGGATCAGAGAGGTTAAGCAATTTGCCTGAGATCACACAACTAGTTAGCATCAGAATCAGAATTCGAAGCCAGGTCTCCTGACTCCAGACCCTAATCCCTGAACTAGAGCACCTTTCCATCCATGCTTCCTGCCTTTGCCCATGTAAAACCTGCAACACTTCTGCTCCATTTCATGTCTATGAACATTTTTTACATGCTTCAGGGCCCAGGTCAAATGAGATCTTGAAAAGGGCATAGCTGGCAACAGAGATAGAGAAGAGAAAGACAGAATAGAAGTAAACATCATTGCCAGAGAGTTGACAGAGAGTGTCAAAGCATTACTTTCTTATATTTATCTTAATAGCATCTTGAATTAAAGTGGGCTCATAGGTATCCATAGTTTTGAAAATGGTGAACTCTTTGAGGACCCCAGTTTTTAATATATTGAATCAGCTCCTGGAGAACCTATGCAGGAATTTCCTTTCCGCGGGACAAGTGATTCAATAGTCTGGAATGCCAAAATGTAGAAGGACGTTGAGGATGTCGAGAAAGGGGTTGTTCCTTTGAGTGAAACTAAGATCTATGTTACAGGGGTCCCATGTGGCAGTGGGAGAGGGCCTTCCAGGAGGACGGGAGCCGGGAGACTGTGTGTGATTACGGGGGCAGGGGGGCGGGGAATGGAGTTTGGGGCAGGCAGAGTAGGCTTGATTCGGTGTCAGAGGGGCCTGCGAAGTTAGAAGGTAAGTGCCAGGGGTCAGATAGACAATAAGTTGAGTGCAACTACAATCATTTTGAGGTCCATGAATTTTTAGGTGTTTGAATGGTATTCTTATGTGAAAAATTTGGAACTGCCGGTAGTAAAAAGAGCATGAGACTTAGTTTCTAGTCTCAGCTAGGGTACTATTGTCTTGTCACTAAATATGTTTAAGTCTCACTTCTCGTATCTGTAGTATATGAATACCTTTAGTACTCACACTGTGCTGGCCTACCTCACATGATTATTGTGAAACTCAAATAGAAAGGAATATGTAAGGGGATTGAAATTTGAAAAGCTGTTTTATGGTTTTCCCAAGCCTTTTCACAGGGGCAAGGAATTGCTGTTCCTCTTAGTGAAGACTGGGTCAATACCCTGCCTTTGAGTAGATTTTGTGGTGGTGTTGAGATATGGCACCCACACTCTTAAGAAGGCAAGACCGTGGGGCTTTAATAGACATTCAGAGGACAGAGAGTTCGGTATAAAGCAAATTGTCCGCTGTCAAAGAACCTTCAACATGGAAGATGAGACTGGAGCTGGTTTTGAAGAATGCATTGCAAGTAGATAGTTAGAAAGGGGGAGTGCGGGGGCCCAAGCTGTGAGGAACATTGGCAGGACATATGTAGACTAGACTGTTGAAAGTGAAGGGCCTGTGTTGGAGCAGTGGGGATGGGGAGAGGCTGGGGAGCCTCGGGAATCAGCTGTCCGTGCCTGTGAGAAAGCGCTGATGCACTAGGCGCTCATTTCCTCCTCCATGAGCACAGCCTGGAGGCCTCAGCATGGATCCCCAAAGAAATTTAATTTATTCTCTTCTCCTTTGTTACATTCTCTTGGAAATTTTGTCAGGAAAAAATTAGTACTATATATTTTCTAAGGCTAGAAGCTTAAATTCTATCACCTTAGTGTTGGTGCAAAGAATAAGATGGTATGAATATTTGATATGGGGCCAAAAAGAGGTCTTACAGATTAAGTATTATGGAGAGCTTAAAGTCCTCTGAAAACTAATTTTTGAAGACCTTATTAAATTGTGGTGAGAGCCCTCATTGTTCTTATTCTGTTGTGAGTCTTGAACTGCAATTTGGAAAAGCACCGGGCAGGGTAATTACACAAATAATAATCATTGGCTCAAGGTTTTTAATGGTAAAAAGATGACTTGATTCTCTGAAGAAGCGAACAGGCAACATTTTCTCATTGCTGTTAATTATAATTTAAGACAGACTCAATTTTGTATTAGTCACAGATGTTTCATTTCTCAGTTCATATATAATGTGGTACATGGAATGTCTCCAAAGAGATTTTAGAAGTGTTTGCAGTGTTGTCCATCTCTTTACCACTTGGTGTGGTCTTTTCCAAAAATCATGACATTTGAAAAGAAACTTAGAGAAGTTTTGAAGACATTTTCAAGACATTTTGCTTTCAATGATCTCTAAAAATATTCCTATTGAAAGTGAAAATTGGGAACATGCTCTGAAAAACAAAATCAAAATGTATATTGTGTTTTTGGAAAGCCTGGTTCCGGGAGTGGCTGGGCTGTGTTCCAGTTGTGCCGGGGGTAGGGGTAGGGGCACAAAGGAGAGATTTCTGAATTGATGTTAGTCATGGAAACATTTAAGAAGCTCCGGTGTTCCTATCACTATTAAGCAAAAATGTATTTCAAATAATTAGACCAAGCAGCTAGTTCTCAAATTACTCCAACGTGCATTGTTCTAACCAGGCAGAGCTTATCAGTAGGACAAATCACTCGTGAAATTGTGATAGGTTTGGAAACGATCCAAGACATGGCAGGTTTGGACTGCAAACCCTTGATGAGCCTGAGAAACTTGGGTTGTGTCTGAAGATTGTTGAGAATTAAAATTTACCTTAACATCAAATCAACCACAAGGGCAATTCAAAACACAGTAACACTTGTATCTTCTGCTATCATAGTATGAGTCTACTTGGAGAATAAAATAGAATTACCATAAACACATTACAGGGAATTTTTCTTGGGTTATACTGATAAAAGTTGGAGTTGCATGCTATATGTCAAACCTTTCCACAAAAGAAAATGCTAAACTGAAAGAGTATCTCAAGCATAATCAAGTAGTTTAATTTTTTAAATTTTTGGTGAGGAAGATTGGCCCTGAGCTTGCATCTGTTCCCAATCTTCTGCTCTCTCTTGTTTTTCTCCCCAAAGTGCCAGTACACGGTTGAATATCCTAGTTCTTAGTCATTCTAGTTCTTCTATGTGGGATGCTGCCACAGCATGGCTTCATGAGTGGTGTGTAGGTCTGAGCCCAGGATCCGAATCAGTGAACCCTGGGCTGCCGAAGCAGAGTGTGTGAACTTAACCACTCGGCCATGGGGCCAGACACCCAAAGAGTTTAATTTTAAGATGAGCATTTATGCAAACTTCTTTTTGCTAAGAACGGTATAATTGTGGTACCTTACAAATATGTGAATGAAACTGAAACTGGCCTCCATATATGGAGGGCAAGGACAGACTGAAGAAAGAAGCAGACTATTCCAGATGGGTAGGTAGCAGTTTTAATAAGCAAGGGAACTTACATACAAGTCTCATCTTGGGCAGCCACAGATGAATAGATCTCTGCACCTGCCCACCAGAATCTTAGAAGTTATACAGAGGCCTTAGTGGGGTTCAGTTGTGTATACTGCTCAGATTGTCTCAACAACACTTCCCTCTCTCAAGGCTGGATCCTTGAAATGGCTCCCACTGTGGGAATGGTGAGCAGAACGTTTATTCTAAAGACAGGGGAGGGAGAGAGGAGCCACTGATTGCCAAGGTCCAGCTTGAAGGTCAACTGGCAGTCACGTCCTCTCAATGACATCCTCCAACACTGACACTATTGGAGAAAGAGCTGGAGACAGAGTAGAGAGGCAGGGAAAGGACGGAGGAGCAGGATAAAAATATATATGTTCTTAAAAATGAAAAAGATTGTAGAAATGATTAAGTGGGGGCTCATCACAATTACTCGTTTGTCAGGTGTGCACCTCTGGTCCAGAAACAGCGTTTTCTTTTCTCTGGAGAATGGAGTGCTAGTATTATCTATTGCACTGTTTTCTCAGCATTGAACATCCAGTGTTCATAGCAAAAGAACTGGGCTGGACATTGGAAGGTCCAAATTCCTTTCCTAGTGTTGCACTTCCTTTGTTTAGGGATAAAACCACTTTATATTTCTGGTCTTCCCTCCTTAGACTATAAAATAATGATGGTAACACTGACTTCTTCAGAGGGATAAGTAAGCTTGTGTCTGTGAATTGTTCAGGCGAGAAGAGACTTCATTTTAAGGTAATGGAAGCAATGAGGAGGGAGGATTTTGAAGTTCTTGAGTGGAGGCCTTGGTATCAAGTCAATGAGAATGACAGAGCAATCACATCATTTATCTTATTTACAAAGAAATGCCCTTCCAACCCATTGCAGCTCCTGACTAAGAGGACATCTCAGACACCTGCTTTTCCAAGACAGCAACTTAGTTTAAAGGCAGGTATAGTTCAAAGTCCAAGAAATGTTGCCCACTACCAGATTCAAGTCTTTGATGTGGTGCGGCAGGATGCTGAACTTGTGCCGTATCCTGCCCCCCATCGATAACCATCGAAAGTTTGGTGATTTGGTATTGGGATGTTCCGTTTCAGAGCTTCTGAGGGGCAAAAAGTCTGAGAGCTGAGTGGAATCCTGTTGTTTAAGCAGCCCCAGTGCAGGGGAGCGCATAGCCCACTGTCTCTAAGTTGGGTGGTCTATACAGCCTTCAGTCTCAGGGAGGCTGTCAGAGAAGTTTCTGGGGGGTCCTTCACAGCCGTTCTCATTTCTAGCTGGATCCAGGGTGTGAGTTCTCAGCAAAGGTACAGTTGCTTTGGAGGCCTAGCTGCCCTTACTGCTCAGCTTTGAACAACTTTGCATTAAGGTTCTTTCCATTCCTTCAAACTGTCTTCCTAGCTTTGCACGTATATCTATTTGGTTAGGAGAAAAAAAGAGGGGAGTGGAATGACTTTCAGAAGAAATATTTGCTAGCTCGATATGGTAAAATGACTTTTAAAGAACATTCCAAGTTAATATTTTTTTTCCTCAGAATTTTCGTAATATATTACTACATAACCCCACAAGAGAATTTCTGTACTAACAGATTTCAAGAGTAATTTTGGGCATTGTGAACTCTATTGTCTGGGCTTTTATTAACCTCCAATCTCTATGTAACTGTACTTCCATGTGTCGTTTATCTGTGGCAACAAAAATGTTGTGTAACCAACAACTTCAAAACCTAAGTGGCCTTCTACAGTAACTATTTCTTTTTACTCATGGATCTCTGGGTTGACTGATGTCTCTGCTGATCTGAACTGGAATTGATGAGGCTCTCTATGGCCAGCAGCAGGTCAGCAACGCAGCTTGTTCTCTGACATGTCTGAGGTTTTGGCTGGGAAAATTGTGTTGACTTGGCTCTGCTCCACCTATCTCATCCACCAGTGGGCTGGCCTGGGAACGTTCACGTGGTGAAAGCAGAAGAGCAAAAGAAGAAGCCAAAATGTGCAACTTCTTTTTCAAACCTCTGCTAGTGTCAAGTTTGCTCCTGCCCAATTGGCCAAAGCAAGTCACATGGCTGAACCCAGAGTCAGAGTAGGAGGAGCCTAGAAAATGACAGGGTGACGGGTGTTAATACAGGAAAGTCACTAACAAAATTAATCTGCCACTTCTGTCTATGGTGTAATGATCGTTTTATAAAAATAACCTTGAGATTCATCATGATCTAGAAGTACACTTTCAATGAAAAAAAAAATTGTTAATTTTGATGTGAAAAACATTTGATCATGTTCTCATTCTTCATAAATTGCTAGCCCATTGATAGATATCATATGTTAACATGATGATGAATATTTGGCTAACCACATACCCTATTTCATAGCCAAATCATTTGCTAAGAATTTCTATTATACTTGGTATTGTTAGGCTTGGGGCTTGAATAATCACGTAAAACTATAAAATTTTCCCTAATTTAATTTTAACAGCTTGAGCAAAAAATTACCTTTTAAACAAAAGAAGAATCACATTTGTGGATACACTGGTGTATGATTAATGAATAAGATCTTAATTAGGTACTTACTCCAGGCACTAAGGCCAGTATGATGGAATGAGGCATTAAAAAGAGGCCAAGGAGAATACAGTGAGTGGGCAGTCAAGATGAGACATGAAAAGTTAAGGTCAGGCCAGATGGGCATTGATACTACTTATGGAGTTTTGTGGCATATCCCCCTCTCTGTTCCACCTTTGTCTGAGTCTTGTAAACACGGTGCAGTTGGCGTTGCAGACTGTGGCAGTAATGAGTTATTGATGGGAGCGAGTGCCATGTGAATAACTATTTCTTTGAAGATCTCTTCAGCCTGTGGTAACGGGAAGCAGCACAGAAGGAGAAATTGATGGCCCATATTCAGCTTTTGAATGGTAAAGCTTGAAGAGCTTTTAGGTACTGAACAGCTTGAGGAAAGGCAGGATAATGGGACGTAATTGTACTGATTATGCAGTTGAGGTATGTTAAAGAACAATCTGCTAATTCTGCTAAACTGTGGCGTTTTGTAGTTCCTGTTAATATTTTTAGTAGAGGAACAAGAGAGGAGTTTATTGAGCCTTATTCGAAAAGAAGATCTGTTAAATTGGCTCTGGCACCTTGGTGTGTAGCGGTTCAAGACGCTTCTCAGCATTATTTTGCTAACCCTTCCAACATCTCTGCGGTGTATGTGGGTGTCACACGTTTATGAATGGGAATGCTTAGCAAGTAATAACAAGTGACTTGCCCAAGGTTACGCCAAAGTAAAGCATTAATTTCTCTTCTGTGCTAAGCCCATCTCAGACGTTTTTTTTCGTAGCCCACATTATCTCAGGAGGCTGTAAAGCCTGCTGAGACAGAACCTTCAGAAGTAATGTAAGAACAAATAATCTAAGCTCTAAACCATTTCACCCAAGAAACTTTTCCAGAGTAAGACCTGTCCTCTGGGAAATAGAAGATGTGGGAATGGAAAAATTATTTTTGCCAAAATATAATAGTGATTTGACATTTCTCTTTGGAGTGGAAGCTGTTAGAAGACTGTTCTCTTACATTTTACTGGTTTTGTGGAGTGCCTATAATCTAGGAACTCTCAAAGTATAAGTTGACGATGGGAAGGAAATTTCCTCCTTTGATTTGGCCACGTTATTTTATCATTTATTAAGTCACTATATCCTTTTCTTTAAGTTCTCCTCTGTGATAGTGTTGTTCATCAAGTATATCCAGCTATCCTTCTGGACATATGGTATGGTCGCATTTCCAACCCTCTTAGAGTTAGATGTGGCCATGTGGCTTGCTTTGGCTCGGGTGATGCATGTCGCTTCTGGGTAGATGCTTTAAGAGCCACTGTATGATTCAGCATGTTCTCTCTTTAAGCCTGGAGTGGTGACTAGCAACTTTTTGTGCTAGTGATTGGGACCCCAAATGATAGCAATCAATAGATATCCCAGACAACCTGCAATGGTTATGCAGCAAGAACAGGAAAAAGCTCTCATCCTCCTCCCCTGCCTGCCTTATTTTAGCCACTGAGATTTGGAGTCTTTTGTGACTTCTGCGTAATCTAGTCTACCCTGACTAACGTGAAAATGAGTACCTGGAATTTTGGATGCTGCTCTAACAAACAACCTAACATATGTGGGGCTGGGTAGCATGGGGTTGGCTGCTATTGGGCATGTTTGACCAGGCATTACAAGAAAGACTAATTTATTTAATTTTTTTCTGAGAGATTTCATATATATGCAAGCAGGAATAAAAAGGTATAGAAAGAGTCCAAAAACTCAGAGACTCGCATGATTGGTTTTCAATCCAAACAGTAAAACATAAAAATGAGAAATTCTTATAATTGTTGCAAGGCACGCGTATTATTAAAACCTCTGGATGGATCAAGTTGACACCCAGCAAATACTTTCAGCTGGACAAAAAGGGCTAAGAGAAAAGAGATTGAAGTTGTGAATCTCCCAGAGAAACCTGATATCCCCAAAGTACCAGCAATTAAGATGAGAAGGAGAAGTGGGGGTAGCAATAAAGCAAAGGACCATAGCAAATCTAAGAATTCTGTCCAGAAAAGAGCTATAGGTACAATTATTGGTGTACCAAAATTACTAGAAAAAGTTGATAAGAGGCCTACTAAGTTTTTAAAAATCTTGTACTGCCAAAGAAATCATAAACCTACAAAAGCTCAAGATTTAAAATAACTCTTGGAGTTATAATTGTCCAAGGTCAGGAAGTAAATTGAAAAAGCTACTCAGCCCCCAAGGAGGGCTTATTCCCTGATGCCCGTTTTATGTGTGGTCAAAGAGTATAATGGAAATGAACAAACTTCCAGAAGACAAACCCAAGGACAAGGAAGCAATCAGGGCCCAATCGAAGAGCACTCATCACCTCTAGCATAGGGACCCTCAAAACATCTGCCCAGGATTTTAGACTTGTTATGGACCAGTAACTCCTGTGTGTTCTTTGCTTTCCCTTTCCTGCATGGTGCGATGATGAATGATAAAGAGACCACTGCACATTATCCTGAGATCCTGGGCTTTGAGTTTGATGCTGTAATCATGCAAAATTTTCAAGTTGTTCCTCCTGGACTAGGGTGAATATATTTTTCAGGCAAGAATGAGAATGAACCAAATGTCAAATAATCAGAAGGGCAGATTGTAGTCATCATCAGTTCTATTTACCAAATTTTTCTGGTTCTCTTTTTAGACACATGGTAGGCTTATATTTTCTTACTTCCTTTGTCCAAAGACACGTCAACAGAAATTACTTCTGGGTAAAAGCTGAAAGAGCCAGGGAGTAGTTAACTATGCTCTCTCCTTCCTTTTGGTATGGCTACTAGCACCTTTCAAGAGTCGCTTCATCACTGTGGACTATTCAAATCTGAGTAGACTATGAACCTAAAGCCTGCAATTCTGATTTGCAATGAATGGTAGTGTGTTTGGGAAGTAAACCATTGTAGTTTTAAACCACCACTATTTTAGGGGTCATTTATTACTGCAACATATTCTAGTCTATCCTGACATGTACATCCCCAATTGGAAAATGGGGATGTTAAATGGATATTGATAAAGTGTATAAATTTAAAATATTTCATTATACTATTGAATGTTAGTATACATTTTTTTTCACAAAACAAAATGACAATCAAGAAATCCTTAAGTTCCTCAAAAGCAGTTTTACCCTCTATAGGAAAAGTGTCTTGTTACCTGTGATATTATATAGTGTCATCTTGGTTGAACACTAGTAAAACTAAGTAAACCTATGTACCTCTGAATTTGATCAGGGATAAACATAGGCAGAGTTTAGAAATATTAGTATTTGTAAATATATAAACCTATTTTCAGAGTTAGCCAAATTTCATTGTTTCTAATCGTGGAGCTGATTTCCTAATGGGATTTGGAAGAATTCTACTCTAAACAAGTCACTAGGAATGTAATGTGTGTATGTGGGAGAGGTGGGTGAGGGTGTGTGTTGAGATCTACTGAATGACTAGGCATAGGCTATTCTTGGAGGCAGCCAAGACACTAGATTTGAAAGACTTGTTCTCATCTGATATATAAATGCTGTGGTCCTCAATAATTATGGATATGTGAATGGAAATTTCTCTGACATGAGCATGAGCCCAGATTCCACCCTTTCCTTCAAAGCTTATTAATAGTGTTCAGTGCTCGGAGCTTGTACTTAACAATACAACTGTATTAGGTTTTGTACTCATACTTACAAAGCAATTTTGTAATGTCTCTTATTTACTTTATGGTATCCTGCAATGCCTAGGGAACAGTAACTTAGACAGAATCAGCCAACCACAATAACAAGCCAGGCATATTTTATTATTGCTGTAATGGTAGACTTTATATTCAATTACTCAACAGTTGCCTAGTACTTGGGTTTGTGACTGCTTTGAGCAATTGATTTCTGCCTCCCCCATGTCCCTCCACATGGTCTAAGCAGTAATCATTTGGTAAATGCTAAATTTCAGAATAATAAAATTGATTTTGGCCACATCCTTGAGCCCTCATTGACCAATGCCAAATTCATCTGAAGAAAAATTGTAGAGTAGTACACAGATTTCCAAATCTGATTACACATTGGTATTACCTGCAGGATTTTAAGAGAGTCTAATGTCTGAGACTCACTCACAGAAATTCTAATTTAATTGGTATGGAGACTTTTGAAAATTCCCCCAGGTAATTCTAACATGTAACATAAATTTAAGAATGACAGGTGTCCTGGTTAAAAGCACAAGCTCTGGGGTCATACAGATCTGGATTTATATCCCTGCTTCCTCCTTACTGGCTGTGTAACCTAAAGCAAGTATTTAAATTCTCTAAGCTTTAATTTTCTTATCTTTAAAGTTAGCATAAAATGTTATTGTAAGTTTTAAATGGGTTAATACACGTAAAGAGTTTTAAGAGTACCTGACACGTAGAAAGCACTCAATAAATGTTTTAACACTAGATTAATTATTAGTTCAAGGTTGGGGGTCTTGAAAGCAGGATAAAGATTGGCCTGCAGAACAAGGATTAGACACTTCAGAGAGAGGAAGCAGTATGTGTAAAGGTTTTGAGTTAAGCAAAGGCATGATGCATTCTGGGAATGATGTGAAATTCACTGAGGCTGGAACAGAGTACAGGTAAAATAGACTAGAGAGAGATGAAGCTGAAGACATTGCTGGAAGCCAGATTTTGAGAGCCACGTATTCTAAGTTTTGGAGCTTGATTTTTACCTTTAAATTAACTGTGGTTTTAAACCATTAGTATTTGGACACACTGATGCTTTGCAATTAATTATGAGTTATGTTATGAGTAAAGCAGAAACTTAATTCATGTTTATTCATACTGTGACATTACGCTTCCACTGGTATTCTGATATCTTTCCTTGAATATGAGAGAATAGGGTAGGATGTAGCAGATGTGCTGGAAATTACTCATCACCTACCACCCAGCAGCTTATTTTAGGCCCAGGCCACACTTACTGATGGAGCATTATTAGTTTTGGGGATTGAGAATTATTTTTATGTTGTGAGATGTGATTTTAGAGCTATATTTACTATCTTTATCCATGGATGAACATGCGCTTCAGGCCATGATGGAGCAACTGGTGCTAGACTAGTCCTCCTGCCATAAACAATGAGTAAACAACTAGAAAAGTGGGCAGAGGTCTGAAATAACTTTTCAGACAGTAGGCAAAAAGCAGCACAGAAGATCCACAGAAAGTGGCCCCAGCAAAGGGAGGGGAAATCAAGCAGAATCCACTGGTCTTGCTGAGCTGAGACAGAAATTAGAGGTTGGGGAAGCTGAGGCTGCCAGAATTTGTAAGATGGAGTACTGAAGATTAGGGAGCTATGCAGAGACAAAGCTTCAAAAATCTGCATGGAATACCCTTGAGTTTTTAGCTGAATAGTAAGTTGCATGTGTGTAGGGTAAGACTCCACAAAGCTTGGCAAAGAACAGTTACTGGGAAAGAACAACTACCAGGGAACTATAAACTGAACAACTGCTAGGGGTCAACAGAACAAGGAACCATTTGATACCCAACCTGCCAGTGTAGAGACTTCATAGAACACCCAGGGTACTTGATAAAGATCCCAGAAAGCCCAAGCCTTAGGCCTAAGACCAAATTAACTCTTGAGTAAAGACTAGTCTAGACCCATCTTAACAACAACAACAACCACAACAAACCTCCAAATAATGAAGCTGATCACAAGTAAATTAGCTACACACCAGGTTAAAGACTAACATTTTTCAAAGGAAAACAACAAAGCCCAGACACTGAACATAACATTCACAATGTTCAGCTTCTAACCAAAAATACATATGATGTGAAAAAGCGGGAAAATGTGAACCATAACTGTAGAAATAGATCCAGAAATGAGAGAGATGGTGGGTTAGAATACTTCTTATACCTATGTTAAGAATTTGAAGGAAACATGAACACAATAAGTAAAGAAATGAAAAGTATGAAAAAAAAGAATCGTCTAGAGATAAAAAAATACAATAACCAAAATGGGAAATTCACTGGATGGATTTAATTGCAGATTAATCACTTGGGAAGAAAACAGCAAGTTTGGAGACTGGAAAAGAATTAATAGAACCTTATAGACCTGTGGGAAATATCGAGTAATTTTGCATATATTTAACTGGAGTACCAGAAAAAGTGGAGAGTGGGGCAGAAATAATATTTAAGGAAGTAATTGTGAAAATTTTCTGCATTTGACAAAAAATATCAACTCACAGATCCACGAAGCTTAACAAAATCCAAGTAAAATAAACACAAAGAAAATTCCACTAAGGCACATCATAATAAAATTGCTGAAAATCAATGATGAAGGAAAATCTATGAGCAGCCAGATGAATAAAAGAAAACACATTCCATACAGGCAAAGATATGAATGACCAGAAACAATGCAAACCAAAAGACAAAGGAATAAATATAAATCTTTAAATTGCTGGGGGAAAACAACAGCGTCAAAAAATAGAGCAAAACAGAACAAAGCAAAAACAGCTGACATCATGGAATTCTATATAGAGCAAATATATCTTTCAAAAATAGAGATTAAATAAAGGCATTTTGAGACTATCAAAAACAAATAATTTGGGGCCAGCCCAGTGGTATAGTAGTTAAGTTCACGTGCTCTGCTTCAGTGGCCTGGGGTCTGTGGGTTCAGATCCTGGGCACAGACCTACACACTGCTTGTCAAGCCATGCTGTGGTGGCATCCCATGTAGAATGGAGGAAGACTGGCAACAGATGTTAGCTCAGGGCCAATCTTCCTCAACAAAAACAATTAATTCATTGCTAGAATATCTGTCTACAAGAAATGTTAAAGGAACTTTTTTAGGCTGAAAGAAAATGATACAAGATGGTAACTCAAATTTACATAAAGTACAGAAGATTATTGGAAATAGTAAATATATAGGTAAACATAAATCTTTCTATTTAAAATTTTTCTCTAATAAACAATGTACTGGGTAGTCTAAAATATAAAAGTAAAATGTATGACAAAAAGAATGGGACATAGGAAACGGAAAAATACAGTTGCCTAGTTCTTAAATTATTCACATAGTACGATAATATTGTTTGAAGGTAGATTGTGATAAGTTGATATATTGTAAACCCTAGAGCAACAACTGAAAAACATAAAACAAAGAGGTATACCTAATAAATTAAAAGAGGAGATAAAATGGGATACTAAAAAGAAAAGTCAATTTTCCCAAAAGAAGGAATGCAAAGAAAGAAGGAAGAAAAAACAGACAACAACAGCAGGGTTGTAGACTTAAATCCAACCATATCAAAATTACAATAAACTTAAATAGCCTAAACACATGTAGTAAAAGGCAAATAGTGTTAGATTGAACAAAAAAACCAAAGCATGGCTAATTAATAAGAAATAGGTATTCAAGTAAAATAATGAAAAAGTTATACCATGCAAATAGCATAACAAATCTGGAGTGGCTTTAGTCGTATCAGACATTGTAGACTTTGGGGCAAGAAATATTAGCAGAGCTTTAGAGGGATATTAGAAGGATCAGTTCATTAGGTACCTATAACAATCTTATATGTGTATGAACTTAATAACAGCTACCAAATAGATGGAGAAAAGTTGATAGAACTAAAAAGAGGAAATAGAAAAAATCCACAATAATAACTGGTGATCTCAACATTTTTCTTTCAACAATTGATAGAACAAGTAGACAGAAAATCAGTAATGTAGAAATCTTAAAAACAGTATCAGCCCACCTGATCTCACCAGCGTTTGTAGAATACTGAACCCAACAGCAATGCCACACAAATCCTTTTCAAGTGCTATCCTGGAGCTATATTCACATATTTAGAAGAATTTAAATCATACAGAATATGTTTTCTTAGCATAATGGAATTAAATGAGGTATTAAACCAAAAGATATCTAGAAAACTCTCAAATACTTGAAAATTAAACAATACACTTCCAAAAACCTGGTGGGTCAAGTAAGCAATTAAAAGGGAAATTATACAATATCTTGAACTAAATCATTATGAAAATGCAATGTATGAAATTTTAAAGCAATACTTTGAAATTTACGGTAGCTAAAACCATCCTTCAAGGGAAATTTGTAGCATTAGATGTGCATATTAGAAAAGAAGAAAGGTCTCAAATCAATGATTTAACATGCCGCCTTAAAGGGCTAGAAGTAAAAAAGAAGGTTAAACTCAAATTAAGTAGAAGAGAATAAATAATAAAATAATTTGAAATGGGTTATAGATCTAAACACAGAAGCTAAAATTGTGAAACTTCGAGAAGAAAACATAAGAGAAAATCTTCACCATCTTGAGATGGGCAAAGATTTGTTATATAGGAGACTAAAAGCATGAACTGGAAGAAAACTAATGAATTGAACTTTATCAAAACTGAAAACATCTTCTCTTGAAAAGACACCGTTAAGGAAATAAAAAGGCAAGATATTGACTGGGAGAATATATTTGCGATACATATAGCTGTTAAAGAACTTACACACAAGATATGTAAAAAAACTCTTAAAACTCGATATTAACAAGTTAAATAATCCAATTAAAAATGAGCATAGCATTTGAGGATACTTCAAACAAAAGAAGATATATAAAATGTCAATAAATGTATGACATAATGTTTAATATCCTTAGTCATCAGGGAAATGCAAATTAAAGTCACAGGAGATATCTCTAGACACACACTTGAATGGCAAGAATGTGAAATAACCAGAATTGTCATATATTGCTGGTGGGAATAAAAAATGGCACAACTACTTTGGAATACATTTTGTCAATTTCTTGTAAAACACATCCAGTTAACACAGAAATTCAACTCTTAAATATTTATCCAATAGAAATAGAAAAACATGTCCACGCAAAGACTTAAAAAAATGCTTGTGGTAGCTTATTATTATTATTGTTATTATTATTAATTCCAAACTAGGAGCAAGCAAAGGTCCATTGATTAAACCAATTGACCATACTACTCTGAAGGAAGAGACAGATTATTGACACATGCAACAGTATGGATAAAATTCAAAAACATAATGCTGAGCAAATAATTCATACACATATACATACACCACTCGTATACACATACACTGCATGCTTCTATTTATATGAAATTCTAGAAGGGACAAATCTAACCTGTAGAGACAAAAGCAGACCACAGGTTGCCTGGGGTGATGGGTTGGAACAACTGACTGGGAAGAGGCACGAGGATACTTTCTGGGGTGATAGAAGTGTTCCATGTCTTGATAAGGGTGGTGGTTACACAAGCACATATAGTTGTCAAAATGCATCAAAGTGTACACTTAAAGTATACGTATTTTAAATAAAGAGGCAAAGTCAAAAGAGATTACGAGAGTTCATCTACATGTACATTGTAGATATAAGCAAGAGCAGTGCTAAGAGATATTTCTGTACTGATGACAAAATTACAGTGATCAGGGCACAGGCATAACATGTCAGTTTTCATAAATACCAAGACATTTATATAAATTTTAGTTTTAACTTTGTCGGGAAAGATAATTCTAAACTGTAGGCTATAATCCTCTTTAAAATAAATACTTAGCTACAGTGGGAAGGTGTTTAACATTACTGTATAAAGTTTAACAAATACTATCTCTTCATCACAGTGTTTGACGTTTTCTGTGGTGTCATCAAAGTCTGTCTGCATCCAAGGGAGTGTGTTTTGTCCTGGAATGACATCTATCATGCCAAGAGGCTGAAAAAAAATAAAAGGTTGAGCATTGGATGAACATATGGATAATTCACTGATTTGTAAGCAGTGTGATCATGTTCTTGATCACATTCTTTACTGAAAAAGAAACTCTGACAATAATGTAGGCTAACGCAGGGGAGGGATGCCCTGGTGTCAGGCAGACCAGCGGAGGCTACTGCAAAACTTCAGGCAAGATATAATGAGGCTTTGAATTAAGGCAGTGGAGTGGAAATCAGAGAATATGTTAAAGAGATATTTGTTATGGTTTGGCTAGTCACAAATGTAATGACCTACAATGGAATCTCTTGGGTGTCCTATCTCACTGAAAATAAAATTTGGTATTCTCTTCAAGGCTTATAAAGTCTTGCATTATACGTCCTCTCCCTACTCCCCAACCTGTCCGTTGCCTTTCTATGAGCCACCAACCAGTGACCTTCTCCTCTTCAAACACAAGGTCATTGCATCCTCAGAGACTTTGCACTTGCTCTTCCCTCAGCCTGAAATGCTCTTTAGCCATATCTTCTCATGGCAGACTCATGATGTATTTAGGCCTCAGTTTAAATTTCAACTTTTTGGAAAGTTCTTTCCTAGCTATACCTCTCCTCAGCCACTCTATCACATTATCCTGTTATATTTAACATAGATCACAATCCAAGATTATTTGTTTATTTCCTGTCACTGACACTGCTACTACAATGTCAAGTTTACAAGGGTACCTTGGATGTCTTATTCCTCAGTGTAATCCCAGTGCCTAGAACAGTGCCTGGTGTAAATATTTTTGGGATGGATGAGTCAGGGTCTATTTGCCACATATTTGAATGTTTCAGAATGACAAAGATGATGAATTAAAAAATTGTCAAAATACATTACCACAAAATTTGCAAATACATATTCTGATAATATATATACATGGATATTCTGATTATATATGTTGGATTATTTTAGATTATTATTATTATTTTATAGGGCTCAATGTAAGAGTGACTCAAAGCAACAACTGAATGGATAGATATCATCATCTTCTTTATTCTCATATTACACTTCTCACTACTGAATCTGCTTTCTGGATCATTCGTTCACTCAGCACTTACTGAGAACCTCTGGGCATATAAAGAAGAAATTCTCAATTCAATAGGTGAAAAATAAGATGCATGGGAAAAGTACTGTGGAAGTACTGAGATTGAAGAAATAATCTGTGTTGGAAGAGGAGCTGAAGAAGTGGGAAAGTCTTTGAAAAGGACTTGACCTTTCAGCTTGGTCCTAAAAGATAATCAAAGTATGTTAAGTAGATAGAGGAGAAAGGGCTTTCTGGGCAGAGGGAAAAAGGAGCAAAGGGGAGAAGTATAAACTGAGAAAGTCATTTGTGATGACTAAAGTATAGCGTATGTTGGAGAGTGGTAGAGAGTGATGTTGGAAAATATGTTGAAGTTTGATAGTAAAGGACCTCCCATGCCATGCCAAGAACTTTATCCGATAGGTAATTGAGGAACCATCAAAGGATTTTATCTAGGAATGTGACATGACCAGATTTGTGATTTAAAAGATAATTCTTGCAGAGGTTAGGATGAAAGAGTGAGCCGAAAGGCATGGAGATTAGTTGAAAGACCATTACGATTTTGAAGCAAGAAATGAAGCCGAAATTAAGGCAATGGCAGTATGAATAGGGAGGAAAGGACTGATATCAGGATTAGAATTGATGAGTTTTGGGACCTATAAAGGAGTGAGGGAAGAGGGAAATAGAGCTGACTCTGAGTTTCTGGTTGGGAGTCTTGTAGATGGGGCTGTAATTGATCCTCTGTGACCTCCGATTGATTGGCCCTCCTGGTTCACCTCATTTCCTTCATTGACCTTTCTCCCCAACTTTAACTCCAGGATAGAAGTTCCCCTCTACTTTGGGCTCATTAATATCTCTTTTCATTCACCAGGTGTAGAACCTGCTAGTTAATCAATCCGCATGAGTAACCTTTCCTTTTCCTCTGCGTCAGCAGCTGAGTATCTTACAGATTGATTCAATATGCTCTCAATTCTGTCAAAACTGTTTCAGGATACCTAGAGAGCTATTTTACTACCTTGTAGATTTGCACATCTTCTAACAACCCACTGTAATACTTTAATTCATTCAACTTTTTATTATTATCCCCTTATATCAGTCCATAGATGATATCAACTCCATCCTCATTGGTCTCTAATGGCTTGTTCTTAGTCCTTCAGTGAGATGTAGATTTCTGACTGTGGATTCAATATTGAGACAAGTACTATGGGGGAAGAAACAGTGTATAAAGGGTGGTTTTTTATTTTTCAGAGCTTACAACCTAGATGAAGAGATGAGACTCTTTATTTCTTCTCTCTTCCTTTTATTCCTTCCTTCCTCCTTTCCTCCCTCCTTCCTTCTTTCCTTTCTTTCCCCCTTCCTTCCTTTCTCCCTTCCTCCCTCCCTCCCTTCCTTCTTTCCTTCTTCCTCAATTAAATTAAATAAAATATAAATACTGTGAAGACAGTACGAGAGCAAATATAAAAAAGATATGACTGTTTCTGATCACACAACAATCAATAATTGAGTGACAAATTATATGGCATCAAGCTGACGGCTGGATGTAACAGGGACGTCCTCATAGAGAAACTCATACACATTTAAGGAATATCTACGTTTAGTAGTAATAGGTGTAAGAACTCTTATAAGCATAGGACATCTTGATTTTAGGAAGTTAATTAGCACAAAACATCAGGATATTAGTGTGGATAAGTTGAAAAATGTGGGCTAGATATTGGTATAGTTGGATGGATTCAGGGTGGTTTTTGAGATTATGAATAAACTGGGACTGTGTCAAAGTGAGTAGAATTTTCCAGGAATATGTGGTAAGAGTCTGTCTTTAACTCCATCTTATTCATCAGTGGTTGGATGAAGTCATACAAAGCTGACTTGTCTAAATTATAGACGGTGAAATAGAGCTTTATTAGATAGCATGTTACATCAAGGTTAAACATGTACATGGAAGTGTAAAACTTCTGAGTCAAAGGTAAAATAAAATTGAATTTAGTTTCAAAAAATACACTAAGGTGGCATCAGCACAGCCTGTGTTGACAGGTGACTCATGGAAAAGTTTTTGGAGATATGGTTGTCCATGAGACCTGTGTGACTTGGTGTGACATTGCTGCTAAAAAGCTAATCAAATACCTTATTCTACATCAATGAACAAAGGTCACAGGGGGCAAGCATCTCCCTGAAAGCAGCATTGGCTAAAATGCGTATAAAGTCAAATGTTCCGTTCTGTGTTCCTTATGTTTAGAAGGTCATGTACAAACTAGAGCATGCCCTGAGACTACCGTTCCTGATGTTCCAGAAACCTTGTCACATGAGAACTAGACAAGAGACAACTATAAGAAAAATCTGAAAAACTACTTCAAAACTTTGAAAGATCATGAAAGAGTGAATAGGTTTGTTCTTCCTTGTTCCAGAGGGCAAAAACAGCATCAATGGCTACAAATTTCGGTGAGGTGAATCTGGACTCAATTCAGAGAATTTTCAGATGGTTATTCTAGAAACAATTGAGGTAGTCTCCATCAATTCCACAACAAATGCTCATCCACTGAGAGTACTCTGGCAAAGTCTAGATAGATGGTTCTTGTCAGAGATGTAATTAAATGAAAACCCGTATAGGTGGAGAGCTGGATGAGACGATCTAGAAGCTTTCTTCCAGTGCCGAGTCCAAACATAGCCTTATTTTCGTATCTTCTCTTAGTAAAGGAAGTTGCACAAAACATTGGTTAAAATAATATTAGAATTATGGGAAAGGGGAGTGGAGAGAAGAATATTGGATATTCTTACTACTGTATTGTAAAGGATGTATATTTTCCTAAGAATATAAGGCAAGTTTTGGTAGACATTTTGGAAGTTGTTTTGAACTGATTTAAGCTAAGAATGGAACTCTTTACTTCATTTTAGAATCAAGGTGAAAAGGGAGCCAGGAATACATTCCATGGATCCTTTCGAAATAGTTCATTGTCATGTTGCCTAGTGTGGAAAGGATAAAAAAAACACCTTGTTGTTAGGCTTCTAATTAAGGTATTTTACTCCACACATACTAATGCTCAGCATACACCTGCCATTTTATATTTTTGAAGTTCTTCTTTAAGAATTATTAATTTGTCTCCACAACTGTGGGAAAGCAATGAAATTATATCTTTGCTTAGTAGAAGAAAAAATTAAGGCCACAGACATGCAGAGTCACCAAGTCTATCATTTTTCAAAAGGTTTAAAGTTTTTTTCTCTTTCTTGGTTGCCTCGATACTCTATTTCCAGACAGTGAATCCCAGGATCTAAGGAGTTGATGTCATGCATTTGTTAACACTGCTCTAAATATCAAGCTGACTCTTTTTCTGAGTCTCATTCTTTGGGCTTTAGCTGATAATTTTATAGTTATTGTAGGAACAATACATTTTTTATTTGTAACTCATTTTTACAGTTTACAAAGAAGGTTTAAATTATTATATCTCATTAACAGACACAATTAAATAAATATTCTTGATTACCCTATATGCCTCAAACACCTGTTTTTATAAATCCAAGGAAAAAATCCAAGTAGGCTTGTGTACCATTGGCTGAATAAAGTTAAACTCTAGATGATATAGTTCTTATAATCTATTACTTGGCCCCCAGAATTATTTTAAATTACTCCATTAGTGCTGACTCATTCAGAATAGCATCTGCTAGAAGACCACCAACAGAATCCTAGGGATTTGCTGCAGCCATTACAATGACAATAAACAACAAATTGGCAGCATCTAGGGCTGGCAATTTTATTAAAACATAATATTTTTTCAAAACCTCAACAGAATCTATACCAGTTGTCTTAATTTTTAATAAACCTTCTATATATCACTGCTGCTTACTTCATATTACTCAACATTGTCAGGCACTTTAATTTTTACTGGTCTGAAGGAGATAAAGTTACATCACATTGTAATTAGTTGCTAATGTAATTGCTAATCTTTTCAAATATTTGTTTACTATTTCTGTTTACTTTACTATGAAATACTTCTTTATGTCTTTTGCCCATTTTCTTTGGGTTATTTGTACTTTCCTTGTTGATTTGCTGGATTTTTAAATATATGATGGGTAGTGAACTTTTTTGGTTGTGTATATTACCTACACCTTCTGTAAATTTATGGTTGTTGGTTGATTGTTTTTTAAAATTTTCTTTATGAAATCTTTTGCAAATCATTTTTGGAATACATGCTAATAATTTACTAAGTAACAAAGTCAACATTTTAGAAAAAAATTTAGGTAGCATGTTCTGCCTAGTCATTCAAATCATGCCTATCTAGAATAAAAGCCTTGTTCTTTGCCATATAATTTACAATGGCAGATAGCAGGTTAACCAAAAAAGTTAAAGTGGGTGATCATAAAACATGACATAATAATAAGTACAACTGGAAGAACTCAGATTTGGGAACAAATTGAAATGGTTTTGGTAAATGCAGCTCAAATATAGAAAGACTGGAGACAGGTCACTGTCATCTGAAAGTCGACCTGTAGTCAGTATGTTCTGCTGAGGCGCGTTCTGCTAATCATTTCTTAATACGAAAGCCGGCAAATTGATCAATCTTGCCCTATATGGGTTCTCGTTTAAGAAATCCTTCTCTACTAGGAGGACAATCTCTGTATGACTCCTCTCATATGAGGAATTTAAAAATGTGGACAAAGAGAGCAGATTAGTGGCTACCAGGGGAAAGGTGGGGTGGGGGGTGGGCACAAAGGGTGAAGTGGTGCACCTACAACACGACTGACAAACATTAATGGACAACTGAAATTTCACAAGATTGTAACCTATCATTAACTCAATAAAATAAAAAAATTTTCAAAAAAGAAATCCTTCTCTATTAGTGGTAATAAAATTACTCTCTTACATTTCCTCTAAAATTTTGAAAGATTTGCTTTTCACATATATGTATTTAATCCATTTAGAATATACTTTCATATATAATATAGAGATCCAATTTTGCTTTTTCCAAATGGATAATCAATTTTCCTAGTAAAATTTATTGACTGATCTGTTTTCACTAATCTGCTGTGTCACTGTAACACGTGGATATATTGGGTTTGTTTCTGGACTCTTCATTATATTTCTTTGATTAGTTTTTGTATATTTGTGCAAATACATCACTAGCTTAATTATTACAATTGAATAATAAACTTTGATTTCTGGTAGGAATAGTCCACTTACCTGGTTCCTCTACCCTCCCTTTTAGGGAGTGTCTTGGCTATTCTTAGTACTTTGCCCATATACATTTTAGAATTTAATTACTAAATTTCTCAAATATTTGGTTTGGATTTTAAGTGGAATTCTATTCCATCTAAGATTAACTTTGAGGAAAACTGCTATCTTAACTACATTAAACTGTTCTGTCTATAAATGTGGTATATTTCTCAACTTATTTAGACAGCTGGAAAAGTATATTTCAATATATGGAATCGTTTTTCTGCCTAAAGGATATCTTTTTGTATTTTATTTAGTCAGGCCTGAATTAATTTTTTCCTTGTCTGAAAATGTCTTTATTTAGTTTTCATTTTCGAAGACTGTTTTCCTTGAGTATAAAATTTTATGGCAGCAGATATTTTCTTTCAGCATTTTGAAAAACCATTCCATTGTTTTCTGGCTTTGATTATTCCTGTGGGGACGTCAGCTCTTAGTCTTATTGATGCTCATTGGAAGATGAGTATCTTTTTTCTGTAGCCAGTTATAAGATCCTTTGTTTTCTTGGGTGTGGTATTTTTAATATTTATCTTGCTTGAAGTTTCCATTACATTTGGAAATATGGCTAATGTCCCTCAACAATATTTTCAGTTATTATCTTCTCAAACAATACTTTAACTTCATCCTCTCCCTCAACTCTTCTGGGACTTTAATTAGACGTAGATTAAACCTTTTAATTGCATTGACCATATTTCTTACACTCTCTTCTGTTTTTCATCTTACCCTGTTTCCTCTCTCTGCTTTATCCTGGATATTTTCTATTAACATATTTTTGTTAATTGACATTGATATTTCTACTGACACATTGATATATTTTCTAATATATTCTGGATATATGTCTATAATCTAAATTAGAAGTAGTTTCTTTAGTTCTGTCTATTCTGCAGTTAATCCTAGCCATGGAGTTCTTAAGTTCAATTATTATATTTTTCAGTTCTAAAATTTCCATTTTATGGTTTACATTCTCTGCTAAAATTGCTAATCTTGTTTCCTTATTTCTTTGAAAATATGAAGCATAGTTATTTTTACATTCTTAGTTACTAATTGCATTACTCAGATTCTCTGTGGATCTGCTTCTATGATCTATTATTTCTCTTAGGTTTTGACTACATTATTTTGCTTAATTATACGCCTGGTTATTATTATTTTTTTTGCTCAATACTAATCACTTCATATAAAAAATGTATAGTGATAACTTGAGGCTTAGAGTAATGTCATCATCCACCAGAGAAAATTTATGTTTGTCTCCCACAGGTGGCTAAGGACATTTGTAATCAAGGTTTGCTTTAATTGAAATAAGTCTTTAGGTCATTTGAGACTCATTTATGTTTTGTTCACCCTTATTCCAAACCTGAGGAGATTTGCCAGTACCTCCTTGCTTGGTAGGTTCTGAACTTGAATTTCTTTCCATCTAGCTTCGTGTGTCTGTTAAAGCTCTGCTCAGCTTCTCAGCCTCTCGGCTCTTTGTTCTGGAAATAGCAGAGGAAAGCAGATTCAAATGTAGGTTGATTTCTCTGAGTGTTTATCTTCTTCTGAAGTTTAACTTTGTAGTTCTTTACTTTCTTGTTATATTTCCAGTGAATTCAAACATATTGTTTAAAACATCTTGCCCAAATTTATTAGTTGTTTTAAGCTAGAGGATTGATCTGGAATATCTGGTCTGTCATTATTGGAAGCAGAACTCCTTTCCATTCATTTTGAAAATTCAGTATATGTGTGTGTATTATTCCAAAATATTTTATTTAGTTTCCAAATTGGACTGGTCATTTTTGATGACGTCTTGTTCCTTGCTCACGTATCTTGATTTTCTCTCTCCAACATTTCATTCATAATTATTTTATATTCTATAATGAATACTTTCAAAACTCTAAAGGCTTAGGGGTTTAAACCTGTGGTTTCTTTCTGCTCACTCTCATAAATGGTGGAGAATTTCTTCATGTGCTTAGTAATTTTTTTTTTTTATTATTATGAGCTCAAATTTTGTTGAACTTCTTCTGTGGGAATCTTGAGGCCTAACTTGGGGGTACTTTCCTCCAGAAAGAATTGATACTTGCTCCTGGTGGGTACTATTGCATGCTACTAAGTTGATACTACTCTACTGTGATACTTCAGCTTCAGGTTTGGCTGACTGCATGGATGGTATACATTTGAAATTGTGACAATGATAGCAGCTCTTGGGGCCAATTCTTAGGAGAAACTACTATAATTTGTGTGTGTGTGTGTGTGCTTGTGTGTTCATGTGTATATGAGTGTTTTTTATCTAGAGTCCTGATGAGACAGGTTCCTGATAAGTTTCCACTGCTATTATGTAGATATTTTCAACACCTTTTTACTAGTTCTGCAGCACCTTTGAGGTCCCAAATTAATGAAGTGCACATCTCACAAGTCCTTTACTGCATTGTTGCTGTGAATGCAAGTCCCGGAAGTGTTAGGTAAAGAAAAAAATACATCTAGTGCATTCAAGAACAGATAAAAAATCATATTAATAGAAATATAAAACAATTCTTTAAGCCAGGAATAATACTTACAGAGGTCAGGCAGATAATGTAAAGGCATGACATTCATAAAAATAAGACAATAAGAGGTGGTGGGCACACTGTCTGAAAGATTCAAATTCAAATTTAAAAGAGAAGATGACCAAGAAAACATCTTCCAGAAGTACTTGACCCAGAGACTGCCATTTTTTGATCTCTGTCTACATCCAACAAATACTTTGGTAATATACTGTAAGTAGACTTTAATATGTGCTACTATTTCCTGATGTACAGTGACAACCTCCGATTTCACATTTATCTGTGTTCTCCAACAGTTTGACTTGCTTGGGCTTATGTATTTAAAACTATGCTTGGTATAGCCTTTGTTCTATTTTTTTTTCAAGATGCAGAAATATCTTTAGCATATATTAAAAATAATGGTCACAGGGCAAGGATTTCCTAATCATAGTAAATTGAGGGAGTTTGGATAAAGGATCAGTTCTGTAAATTAGGGATTCCAGAAGCTAAAATTAGCAGTATTCATGATTTAGAGAACAAAAGTTACTATTAAAACACTGTGCATAAAATGCTTCCACCGCTAATCCATATTATATGATGATGAGAGAAATGAGGTGAAATAGAAGATTAATGAAAAAATCAATGATAATTTCTGTCTTCTTACTAAATAAGAGTCGATTTGTATCATCACTATTAGCATCTAAGTATAAATGGGAATAAGATCAGGTCTAGAGGGAAAAGAGTTGTGCTGAATTTTATGGGTCAATGTAGGCAAAGCGTAGTGCTTAATTCCACAGCTTTCCACTTATGGTGTGACCACGCACCTTTTTTTCCATATCCAGACTAGATATTGAGCAAACTCTTTCTATACATCAAGAAAAAAATGCTGCGGAAATATATTTCTTATTTAATTTCTACTATTCTTTTAAATGGCAGTTTGCAGAATGCATCTGGGTGTACAGCTAATGACCCATGAGCAATAAGCAACTGTTTAAGTAAAATGCACTATGAAAAAGCTTTTACCAAACAGCATTTTAATATTTTAAATAGATTTTCCATTGCAGGCTCTTTGTAACTGGATTAGTTCTCTGATGTGTTCTGACAGAGCTGCGGTTACGGATACTCCATTAACTTTGTCTGTCATCTTATTTTCCCTAGTATCCAGCAGAACACCCTTATATTTCATAATTTGTATTGCTATCAGTGCTGATTTGTAAATGTGCAAATTATAATTAACAGTGGCTACTACTTCTATTAAATATTAAATCATTCTTGCAGCTTGTATTTTCCACAGCAGATGGAGCCCTGTGGTATGCAAATAGACTTCCCTTACATTGTCAGCAATTTTTAACCTATATTTTAGCTTAAAGAATACATTTTTTCCCTGTTTGCTGTCTGTTTTCTATAGCATTTAGGTTAATATTTATTTACCGCAGATCCTCTTTCTACCAATAAGAATTTCATGGACTATTACATCCCAGCACTGTGGTTTTGTTTCCCTTCATTAATAGCTCCTTAATCATCTAGCTTGCATGTAAGTACAAGAGCTTGTGATGCTGCAGGATGGCATAAGAAGCATTTAGTTATATTTTAATGTGTACAGCAGAAGCAAAAATGTTGGGCACACCATCATAGGTTTTAATTTGAAATCCAATCTAAGTGCACATTTTCCCCCCAGAATAAGCAAAAGCATTTAAGGTTTTATATTGTGTCTTAAACATTCTATTAAATGTCATCAGCCGATTCAGGAAAATGTATTGCAAAAATATTAGAGAAGTATAAAATGTGTAAATGTAATAGATGCTTGGGACATGGAGAGGAATGTGAAAGTGCAACATTTATCAGGTAACCATAAACCACTAAGAAACATTGATAGGAAGTAACATTCTTATGATATACAGTATCTTAAGCATGGACTCTTATTTCTGGTATTTATTGCAGTGCTGTTGTATTAAAAAACACTAATCCAGAATTATTGCAACCTTTCTTAGCTGTAGATTCCTAGAGTCTGAATATTTTGGTTGAGGAACGAGTTCTAACTTTCTTAACAATGAAAGGATATACACTCTTTAGGCCTGCTGGAATCAGAAGGTTGTTTCCTTGACAGGTTTTTAATGGCAAGTTAAGACTGCCAGGGAAAGCGTAGAACTCAAAGGCATTAACTGACAAATTAAGCAAAGAGTAATGAAAACTTCGATGTGTTTGAATCATCATTCATTGAACTGTAATTGCCTTAGCAGCAGAAAATTAAATTGTAACAAGTAAGGGTCTTGACACTTCCCGCAATTTCTAAAAAAAGTTTGTGCACGCTATGGAGGATAAACAGCAGTCACATGAAATACTGGATGTGAGTCTTTTTAATTAATTAATTATATTTATTTATTTTTTGGAATCAGTCATTCAATGCGACAGGCAAGGCTATTGTAACAGTCTGCTTTTTGGATTCTTTAACGTTGAAAAATTATTGTCTGTAGCAGATGATGCATTTATAAGTAGGGTCACGTTCAAGGTATGGGGCCTGTTGGTTTATGGAAACAATTAGAAATGACTTGCCAATTATATGATCGCCTTATCCCCCCACATTCTGGGGGAGGAAGAAAGATCAGGAACATGCAGAGACAATTATTCAGAGTTTGCCTTTATGGGTGTCATTTGGGGGTCCAATTGAAAGCATATTAGTTTATTCGAGACTGGCCAAAGAAAGCAGTCTCCAGGTAGTAGGTTTCTTTTCCTTCCAAGAATATCTTTATTGTTGTTGTTGTTTTTAAATGGTATGAATACCAGAGGGAGTACAGGAGACTCGGAAAGAAAAGCATATCTGTTTTTCTGTGGCTATCCTATAGGAGTCAAAACAGAGAGGACACAAAGCCTTTATAAAATAAAATTTTGGATTAATTGAAAGTTATAGCTATGGAGCCCACAAGAACAGCCTGACCACCCTTTCTGAGGGCTTTAGAGATTGTGAATTTCCCAACAGATAATGCTTCAGCTCCGGGTGGGAAGCTGTGACGAACGTTTGAGTGAGAAAATATGTGTCTGAGTTAGAGCATCTGCTTTCATTACTTAGTTTTCAAGAGGACATTGTGAGTCAAGGAAATGAGTGGGTTTTATCCTGGAAAGGATCCAGGGGAAACTAGATCTTCTTAAGAAGACAAAGGAAGAGCAGATTTTGGCAGCTCTGAGGAGGGAGCTGTGGGCGAGACTGAGTGGTCTGAGGACTGGCCGTGTTGTTCAGTGTTGAGCTCTGCTCAGGCTCCCCCAGCAGCACAGAGACCTGTTCAGGGCTCAGGGTTAACCCGTTTAAACTCCTCCCATTAAAATCTTCCAAAACGAGGTGCCCTAAAAGAATGCCTTTGCCTCAGATAGCTGTGCTTGACGGGGATTGCCTGGAGAGAAGGTCTCCACAGGACATTCACAAAAGCCTGGAAGAAGGAGCATAGTGGGAATGAAAAGGAACTGGACTCAGCTGTGGAACTGCAGACTTAAAGTTTAGGGAAGCGTCTCCATAAGGAGACTCAGTCTCAGAGTCAAGTAACTTCGTTAACGATTCATAAGTCATCTATGTTCAGAAAGAGAGGAGGGGATTTGCATATTCAAATAATCTATATATTTCCACAGCTTGAAAAAATAAAATGTAGGCCCGAGTGCAATAGGGTTGAATAGGTGTATGTTAATATACACATGAAAATCTGCACAGCAACGGAGACAATCAGACTAGTTTCTATCCTCTCTTTATCCCAGGGCAGAGGCTAACTAAAGATGGAGGTGTTGGGTAGATTGGAGAAAGAAGGGGAAACGAGACCCTTCTGGATGAACCAGATCAAAGGCTATTTTTGTTTTGTTTGCGCTTTGAATGCCTATGACAGGCTCTGGGGACCTCATACTATCAGTTTCTTCTCGCATTTACTAAAGCCAGTGTCCTCTCTGGACACTCCTCCCTTCCCTATGTATCACTATCTTTAGCCAGCAGCATCCACACAACCAGGTTTAGGTCTCTTGGCTTTTCTTCTTACTGTTTCCTATGAAAACTCCAATACTCAAGATCCATCATCATGGCCACCATAAGGCTAAAATGTAAAGCAGACAAAAGAGAATTCAAAGTTCTTTCATTCCCATTTTACCAGATCCTTCTTCCTAATACCTTCCCGTCACCTCCCTCAGTGACTGCAAGTAGAGCTGTCCTCCCGACATCCTTCACCCCTCAACCATCTTCTTCTTGGCCTCATCTAATTGTATAAGCTCTGTGGCCTGTGTCCCCAGTACCTTGTTAGGTTTATTTAATCTTATTTGGTAAATAAAATTAAGTAAGATGCTATTAACTGATAAAGGTCTTTGGATAACAATTGCCTTTTGATAGAAGTTTTCACTTGCAAGAGCCAAAGGAGGATGTTAGAGATCCTGTGCTAAGATGGTAGGACGGGAGCATCCTTTGTTTCCCTTCCCGTCATCAGTTTAACTACTTTGCCTATGAGGAGCTCTGGCCTTCTACTTAAAGTCCACGAGACTGCGTAGGGCTCCCAAACCAACGCCTTGTTTTAAAAAAAACCAGTGAAATAAATATCAGTCTTTTAGCATATCCTCCAAAGTAGTGCTTGGTCAGGATCTGTGGGCTTATACAAACCTAGTATTAGGCTTAAAATAAATAAACAGTAAATCTAAGTAAAATTACCCTGTAAGGTATTGAGCTTTACAAAAAATGTGAACTCTCCTTGACTTCTTCATGTTCCTGGGGTTTTACTATTTTTATGGATTCTGCTTCTGAAGACCCTGAATGTATTTTTTACAGACAAACATGTTCTCTGGAAAACCTGACTTGAGAGAAACTCCATGCAAGAAGCTTTGTTTCTGGGGTGGGGGCGTGCATGGTCCAATAAATTTGCAAAATGCCGTAGATGCTATCTAAATTTTGAGGATTTACAATGTGCGTTAGTGTAGCGAAGGTTCTGAGAAGTCCTGTAGTGAAAAAGCCTGTTTGAACTTGTTTAACTCAGCATTTCCTAAACGTGTATACTTCTTTCATGCACAACCTTCTGGGGAACTAGTTTTCCAGTTAACACAATTGTGAAGGATGGGGTGGTCCATGATGCTGTAGACATCTGCTTGTACTCTGATTATTTTAGCAGAAAAGAAGAGGGAATGGTGTCTTGGAAGACAATGTGTGAAGCACCTGTAAACACACCCATTTTTTAAAACTCATTCATTTATTCATTAAGAATTTACTAAGCACTGACCATGTAAACAAGATTGAATAAGGTGTTGGGGAGCTCCCCTCAAGAAACCTACTCCTTGTGTTGAGGTGTTCATAGGCATATTGGGAGACATTTAGATAATAAAAGTGGTCTAGATTGCACGTATGTGACTGAACCAATGATTGATGGTAAGAAGATTCTTCCAGTTGTTGAGTGTTGACTTCTTGGGATTTGCAGGGAGTACTGGTTGGTGATGACTACCACCCCATCTAAGGCACATCTGTGCAGACATCCAGACTCAGTAAACAACTGACCAAACAAAAAACATCATGCCAAAGATCTTTCATTCTGTTAAGGCCTTGAGTTGGAAGTAATATTTCCTTTCTCTATCATTAAGGAGGGAGCAGAGGGCTTGGACCCAGAGGACCTCAGTTTGAATCCTACCTCCATCTTTCATGGCCTTGTGGTTGGATACCTCCCTGACATGGCCAAGGCGCAGACGCTGAGGATCCAGTTATTCATGTTTTCCTGGTGTGAATCTGGGAAGATCCTGGGAGGATCTGATGAAAACAACTGTGTCTTTCATAAAGTGAAAAATTCTATGCAAATGTTAGGTATTGTTTCCGTTATTCTTGCTTTTATTATTCTTGGACCAATCAAAATAATTAAACAATATGCAAGGCATTACTTAAATGCTTTCCATTAATTTTCTCCCTTAATCTTTACAACAACCCTAAGTTTGAGATACTATAACTATTCCATTTTACAGATGAGAGACTGAGGCTTACAGAATTTAAATCAGGGGTTTAAGTAAAAGATCTGCCAGTTTTTAGTGTTCTACATCTTTGATATGTTCAGCAACTTTGGAATTCATTCTTTCATTCAGCCGGTATTATTAAGCACCTACTATCTGCTGTGTATTGTTTCAAGTTCTGGGTATACAGTAGTGAACAAATGGACTAAAACTTCTGTTCTTGTGGAATTTGAATTCTAGTGAGGGAAGAGACAATAAACATAATAAATATGTAAACTATGTAGGATGTTAGAAGGTGATGAGTGCTATGGAGGAAAAATAGAATAGGATACGGGGTAAGTGGGAGTGTGGGGAGAGGAGGTGAAATATAATTTAAAATACTTTGGATAGGGCTGCTTGTTGAGAAGGTGACTGTTGAGCAAAGATTTGAAGGAGGCGAGGGAATGAGTCATGTGGATATTGGAGAGAAGAGTGTTCTGCTCGGAAGGACAAATAGTGCGAAGGTCCCAAGGTGTCAATATGTTGGCATGTTTGACAAACAGTGTGGCCAGCAGAACTGGAGTACAGTGAGCAAGGGGGAGCGTAAGAAACGGATCAAGAGCAGATGGTGGAGGGGCCATAGACCACTGGCAGGGCTCTGGCTTGCTCTATTCACAGAATGGGAGACTCAGAGGATTTTGAGCAGAGAAATGACATGATCTGATGTATATTTTAAAAGGATCGCTTTGGCCATTTTGTTGAGAATACTCTCTAGGGGTTAAAGGTGGAAGCAGGGAAATCAAAAACTGCTCATTCCTGGTACAGAATGAAGTGAATTAGAACGTGCTTCCAAATCTCATTTAGTGTACATTAAACTCGGTTAGTTCATTTTCCATATAGCAAAATGAGTAAGCTGAGGAGGCCTGTTTGAATACCTATTTATCTTGGCCAAATACTTTCTTCTAGCATCTTGAAGTCATTTATTTGGTCATGTTGGTGCTATAACCAAAATGAGTTTTTCTATAATAGTGACATAAATCCTGGAATTCCGATAGAAGATTGGATTAAATAGGACCTTTTTTTTTTTTTTGGTGGGTGGTACATTCTAACTACTTCTTATCACAACTGGTATAATTTCTAATGCAGACTGGGTAGTGATTTGAAATCACGATCTATCCAGGTTCCATCTGAAGGTAGAATATAGGATAGGATCAGAGCCACGATCTTTGGAAAACAAAGCATGGAAAACTGAGACAGTGGGAATTTGAATCCGTTTTGAATAATCATTGATATTATTATCCAATCCCTAGTCTTTGGATCCACACGCTGAACCTAGATGAGGAATTCGATGCTGCTGTTCTTATTGAGCTGATAGAACTGGAATCACATATACTGTGGTAAGCTCATTTATGGATATTTGAATGACTTTATGGACCATGCTTGGGTTAATGATAGGGCAGAAATTCCATTAAAGCAGAATACTATTAGTTAATCCATTGGTGACATGCATTAGTGATACTTGAAAAGTTATACAGTAGTGGGGACTTTTATCGTTTTAGCTCATCCCCCTATTAAGATTTGTAGGTGTTTTATATGAACTTAAGATTCTCCCATTCACCCTCAGTGACTCAAATCCTTTTAACCCACCAGGAGACACACCCAAGAAAGCTTTCTGTTAATGCAACAAGACTGTCTTGTTTTCTTTCAAAATGCAATACCGTTACTTGGAATTACAAGTCTACTGTGTGACAAGCAGCATCCTCAGTTGAAATACAGATTGCACAGTTTATTGGAAATGTGAATCATATTTTCTTTATTTACTCAAGGGGTCGTGATTGGGAGTGGAAGTGCAGCAAAGAGAGGAGACTTTTCTAGAAAGTATTAGATTATTCTGAAGTCCTTCCTCTTCACATCTGATTTATCTCTTGCTGAGAATTAACCAATACGTGCATGGGAGATATGCTCAGACAATGACAGTCAATTACCCGTTAGAAATATCTGTGGCGCTCACCCTGAAGCCCATATACTAAAAAATTTGAATGATACAGATTATCATGGGCCCTGCGCAAGGATGACACACAAGTTTGTGAAGCCTTCCATATTTTTAAACTAAGCTTATTGTGGAAGTCATTTTGCAATACATATACATATCAAATCATTAAGTCGTATACCTTAAACTTCTACAATGTTATATGTCAATTATATCTCAATAAAATTGGGGGAAAAAAGAAATATTTGTGTTTGGAGGGAGGGCCAAAGGGACGGGTAAGGCTGTCCTATGTTTTAAGACTGTGGTTAGGAATTTAACAAGAAATTGAAAATGCAAATACTGTATTAAGCCCGTGTGTAGGTACCTGAAATCTGGCATCATTTTAAAACAAAGTGGTTAAGAAGGTATAAATGTTAGTATTCCATTGCCATCCCTGCCACCACAAATCTACAGCCTACTATTTTCCTACCATACGTTTCCTAATGATGCTTCTGTTGATAGAAAGCCCCAGTCATTTTTTATTAATGGATGCTGTGACTTCTTCCCACTCTCTTTCCATTGGCACAGCATTTACTGATTAAGGATGCTGGGTGAGTCAGAATATTCCTTGCATAATGATTGGTTACTTGGAATGGGGACCAGCTCTTCCTTTGTGATAAAGAACAGTGTATATAAATAAGGGTAAGAGATTTTCTTGATGTTCAAGGTCTTTGGTCTCTGAGTTACAGACTATAAATTTCCCGGGCCACATTCTTGATGCAGAACTTCCACTGAAGTCAACAGAAGTTTTGTAAAAAAATTAATGGCAGGAAAATGCACTATTATTATTTATTATTATTTCTTTTTGACTGCTCTGAAGATAATTTGGTGCATAAAGTATTGAAGTTTTGAGTTTTTCCAATGACTCATTTTCATGCAAATGTTTATCACATTTCTGGGTATTGTTTTCCTCTATCATATATATTTCCATCTTCCATGGGTAAATCAACATCTTCATCCATATTGCACATTCAGCAGCTGTAAATTCAGCCTGTATTCTCATTAAATGTTACGAATATGTGATTTTCATTTATGATTTTAGTGGGTGTTTCTGAAATTTCCACGGCAGCATCTGGCTGGGAAACAGTGTCTGTGAATCAGAATTACTACACCTAATTTTTTTTTCTATGTACTCGTTTTTCTATTCCTTTGCCAGCAAACAGGAGGCAATTTGGATTCTTTTCTACCCTAATTCTCAGAGACCCCCTCCCATGTACAGACTTTAGGTTTGCTTTTGCTTTTCCTCTTATACATGGTTTAGGGAACAATGGAAACAAATCTTGAGTCCCCTCCCCTTCCTCGCTGTCAACACTCACATTGAAGCCACCACTATGGTGTAATCAGACCAGGGCAAGCGCCTCTGAAGAGGTTTTTCACTATGTTTGGTTTCAGTCCCCTCTAATCTCTCACTGCTCCTGTTAGAATGATCAAAAATGCAGAGATTACTCCACTTCTCCCTGCTTAACCCCTTCTCATTGTCCTTGGGATAAAGACCAAATTCTTAAACACAGCTCACAGAGCTCTACATACTGTGCTCCATACCTGCCTCTCCAGACAATTGTTCCACCCTCTCCCCTCTCTATGTTCTAATTGCAGGGACCTGGGTTCAGATCCCACATCACCACTTTCTTTCACCTCTGGACCTTTATGCGGGCTCTTCCCTTTGCTTGGCCCACTATCCCACTCCACACACTCTTGAACATATCCTATTCATCCTTCAAGTCTCACCTTAAACTCCCCTCTTCTGAGCGGCCAGTCCTACTGCCATTGATGGGCTCCACATTCCCATGGTATCCTGCCCTCGACTTTTCAAAGCAGCCATCACAGCTGACTTTTTGTTTAATGTCTATCTTCCCCACTAGATCACTTTCTTTATGAGGCTGACGACCACGTCTGTGTTGTTTATTGCTCTATCCCCAGCACCTTGCATATAAAAGGCGTTTGGGCACCACATAGGTATGTAATAAATGTTTAGGGACTTTACATTAGTCTTCATTCCACTGCTGTCCTCAGTTACTCTTCTCCACTGCTAACATTGGGTGAGTGTTCATCTCTTTCCAAGGAGATGGTGAGAAAAGCCCTTCTTTTGAGATTGCATAGATACTCATCTTCTTTTTCTGTCCTCTCTGGAGCTACTTCCTGATGGTAATTTTCACCCTAAGAGCTCACTCTTCTTTGGAGCATCTGAAACATCCACATGTGAATGGGAAATCACTAGCCTGGGAGATGGGAGGCTTGAGTTTGAATTTGCCTATGATATTAGCCAGGCTTTTAACCCTGGGCAAGTTGCTTAATCTCTCTGGTCATTATTCCTCTAGGCCACAAAATGTGATGAACAGACTAGACTGAATCTACAGGCTCCTCCGTGATGCTAAGAAGGCATTTCGTGCACTTTAGGGAAGAGTTCGCCCACGGTCCTGGAGTATAGAAGAGAAAATGATTGAAAGTGGTCAAATGGAAATTCAGCATATCTTCCTAGAGGAACTGTTAGATTTTGACCTGGAGAGGGCCGAGGATAGGCTGTCTGTTTCCTCCAACGTGCGCCCTCCTTCTCCCCATTCCTCTGTGAGTCACAGCAACCCTCGGCAGTGGCTCAGAGAGTGAACTGATGGCGGACACATATGAAACATTCTCTCACATGGATTAGTGGCAACCCAGGACAGTGTAGGGCCACATGGTTGAGGGGTGTGTGTGTGTATGTGTGTGCGCACAGAAGGGGGGTGTGTTGGGATGATTGGTATTGCCTGCCATCTAATCATAGTGTCTTTATTTATAGAATAGCCACACTCCTAAAGAATGTTTAATGTATAATTAGTGAAAAAGCATAAGATTTAGACTGACCAGGGTTTAAATTCTAGCTCCATTACTTTGTTGTGCATGTGCGTGTATGAGAGAGAGAGAGGGAGAGAGAGGAAGATCCAAGGAAATTAATTTGATTTCTGTGAGTCTCAGTTTCCTCCTCTACACATTTATGGTAGTAACTATGTCATGGATTTGTTTAAGAATTTTTCTCTTTTTTGGTGAGGAAGATTTACCCTGAGCTAACATCTGTGCCAGTCTTCCTCTGTGCTGTATGTGCATTGCTGCCACAGCATGGCTGACAAGTGGTGTAGGTCCATGCTTGGGATCCAAACCCATGAACCGGGGCAGCTGAAGTGGAGTGTGCTGAACTCAACCGCTAGGCCACGGGGCTGGCCCCTGTTTGAGAATTTTTAAAAGATAATATTCATCAGATGGGTTATTTGTGTCTATGTAGAATGCCTTCCCTCTCCCTCTGATAACAGTTCACTTCTACTTAGATCATGTCTGTGATGCGAGGGGCTGCCAATCAAGTAGGAACTGGTTGCTCTACAGAAACCCAGCTCCACTCTCCTCGCAGCAAGGGACCTGCAGATGAACTGAACCGGGCCAATCAGGGCATAGCTTTGAATCGTTGAAGTCCAAGCTGAAGCTTTCTGGTAGTGAAGGTGAGAAAATGCAGACTCAGAAGCTTCTGGCAGCTGGGGTCCTAGCTTCTCGGAGAATCCTGATTAGCAGTAAGAGAAGACATGGATAAAGGCGAGGTAACGACTGGGGAGGAAGGATCCTGGTACCATCAAATCTTTGGTTCTAGTCATTACTAATTACATTCTTATTCTTCTTTGTCATATGAGTCAATAAATTTGCCTTTTCGCCTAAGCCAGCTCAAATCGCATGCCTGTAATTTACATATCAAAGAGTCAGAACTAATAGAGTAGCATATTGCAGATCCTGAGGGGACCTTAGTTCTCTTCTTCACACAAATATGATCTTATTTTGTGTTTCCTCTAAGGATAGGCCCAGGCATCATGGATTGAAAAAATCAAGAGTTTCTATATCCTGAATTCCAAGTTTTTAGTAAATCAGTGATCGCTCCTTTTACTTTCCACCACGGATTTAACTACTAATCCAAACAATATTTTTTTATATTTTGGGCCTTTAAAAATATAACAAGTGTGGATACTTAAATTTGTTAATGTATACTGTTGCCGGAGTGTAGCATTCACACAATATTTCTAGGTGGTGATTTTGTAATAAGTATCCAAAAGTTTTGCTTAAATTCTTTCACTAATCAATTCCACTTCTAGTATTCTATCCTATGGAAGCAAGCCTGGTTGTGAACAAAGATATATGTGCAAATTTGTTTGTTGTAGTTTAATTTGTAAGAATGAAAAATGAAACAATTTAATGAATGTCCAAATCTTAGGGGTTATTGAAGTCCTATACAACCTTTTAAATAAGTTTTAGAATATTTGATGACATAAGAAAACTCTGATGATATATTTTTCAGTGAAAGATAAAGAGGTTATAAAAGAGTATATACAATATAATTTTGATTTGTAATACACACACACATACAAAAAGACTATGTGTGTGTTTAGAACCATATAACAAAAATACCAACAGTGGCTCTTCCCTTTGTTGTTGTTGGTGCCATTGAGACTGTTCCAACTCCTAGAGACCCTGTGTATAGCAGAGTTGAATCCTGTCTCATCATTTTGCACCATCCTCCGACCTTCTGCTATTATATCAGACAATGGTCCACTGCTATTCATAGAGTTTTTATGGCCAATTTTTTCAGAAGTGCATGGTCAAGTCCTTCCTAGTCCGTTTAGTCTGGAAGCTCCACTGAAACCTGTCCACCATGGCTGACCCTGAGGGTATTTGAAATACTGATGACATAGTTTTTAGCATCATAGCAACACTAGCTGCTACAGTATGACGACTGAAAGATGGGCGGTCTGGGAAACGAGCTCGGGCCACAGAAGTGAGAGCGCCTAATCTTAACTACTAGGCCACCAGGGCTGGTGGCTGTTCCCTAGGCAATTGGATTGCTGGTGTATGGAAGACATTGTGATTGACTCCCCAGTATCCATCCCTTTATCCCCCCTACCTCCACATCACGTCCAGTAGCCATGTAGTTTGGTAAGGTTGACCTTCACCTTGAGTTCTGCAGGTAGTCCATCATTGAGTGAAGTCAATTAGCACAATCCCATCTCTTTAGTTATGGTTATTAGGTTAGAGGTGGACACATAATCCAGGCCAAGTCATTTAGTGCAAAGCATTTCCTTGGCATTAATATCTGGTTCAGAGCTAGGCATATGATTTCATTTGATCTAATCAGAAGGAGTTGAAAGATTTTTATTAAATAGTTTGGTGGGAGGACCCATTCTCTCTCCCTGACCCTGGATGAGGTAACATGGAGTCCTAGGTGATGTTGGAAGAAATTTTGTGACCATAGGGGAAAGCTGGCCTTAAAGTGAACTGACACACAGGAAAAAGAGCAGAGGTGGAATGAAACCTTGTATCTGGTGGCCTTGTCACATCTCTAAATCAAAACAGCACTAAAGCCTGCCCTAATTTTAGAATGCGCTAACATTTACCAAATTATTTAGGCTAGATTGCATTGAGGTTTTAATTACATGAAAATGAAACAGATCAAATTTAATTAAAGTGGTTTTCATTTTATTCTTTATGTTTTCTAGTATTTTAAAAAGACTTTATGCACTTAACATATATTGCTTTCATAATTAGAAAGATTATTTATTTTTTAAAAATTACTATTAGCTAAAAACTGAGACCAACAAAGACCCATTAAGTCAGTGTGTATTCTCTCTTTACTCACTCTCCCCCTTCTTCTGAACCTGATTCAATTCTCTTCCCCAAATTCCCACCAGAACCCGAGAAGCCAACAAAATGTCAAAATTTTGTCACTCCATTAATTAGGAAACTTGAATTGGGTGAGGCACAACCTACATTCTGTGAAATTGATTGGCAAGTGACTGGCAGAGCTACCCTCTAGCTAACAGGGCAATGGCAGACATGGGATTGATTACCCCTGTTTATCATCATGTGGCTCGTTCTAACATATAGAAACCTGGGAGGATTCACAGAGACACTGGTTACTGAATGCTGACTGAAGAAGCTCCAAAGCCAGGATAAAAGTCACTTGCCTAATTCAGTGTGGTCAAAGGAAGAAACTCCAGGAGCAATGTGAATCGCAAAAGCTAGAAGTAAATTTAAACCAGGCACATATTCACATCTAATGAGTTACAGTCGTATTAAACTGGTTAGAACATAAAGCACGATGCATTGGAGAGAGGGCACTTTTTGAGGGAGATGAGCCTTCGGCAAACAGTGGGTAGAGAGAAGCAGTCTGGAATTCTATCGAGAAGGTGATTTAGGAATGGAACTGGAGAGGAACAAGGGAGCCAGTGGCCAACCATCTTTAAGATATCAGGTGGACAGCTATAATAAATACTGCTTTGAGGAAGAAGAATGCTCCATGGTAGAATCTAACGATGGCACCCTTACTGCTATTTCCCTGCACCCCATTGCTTCTGGTTCCAGATTATATACACTGTGGGGCTGACCCTAACTAGATGTGAAATCTTAGGCTAGCCACTTAACCTCAATGTCCTTGAATTTTCTCATCTGTAAAAGAGCTGAGAGTAGGACTGAGTACGTGTAAGGACTCTGCCTACTTTAAAATTCTACAGTTCTACAATTGGTCTATCCATCTGTCTGTCCTCACAAATCAGCCAATGAGGAGAGTCTTAGAAGCCAGCGCGCTCTGGAGCGCAGTGTTGTTTCCCTGCTGGTGAGGAACGCATCCTCCCACAGCGGTGCTCTCAGAGAGGCAGGGGGCTTTTGAAGTCGACGCGGCTCTCCTTGCAGCTGCTCTGCAGAGGGGAAAAAAACCCTGGGTTTTAAAGAAGCAAATGGTCGTGTTTTTTTTTTTTTTTTTTTTTTTTTAAAGAAAATTAACTCACAGCTGCAAGCAGCACAATGAAAGCACATTTTAAAATAATCAGATGCTTTTCGGGCCTCCTTCTGCTGCCAGAACAACTTCAGTCCGAGCTGCTGCCGGCTGCCTTTCAAGACTGCAGCCTCAGGCTCCGACTGTCCAGGGGTGAAGTGGGCTTCAAGCCGTTGGTGTCAGAAAAGAGGCAGGAAGTTTTGTGATCTCGGGGACCCTAAAGGCCTCAGCTGTTTGTTTGTTTGTTCTGTTCTAATTAGGATGCGCTATATATTTTTTGAAAGGCATCCGACAGCTAATAGGTTGTTTTTAAAGGGTCATTTCATTAAACACTTTAAGAAAATGTTTAGTGATCTTTTAAATTCCATTTAATCAATTAATCTTTTTTTTATAACGGTAAAAAATCTGAGCCTCAGCAGTCGCTGCAAGGTGCTTGAAGTGACCAGGGTCTAAAACCATGATAGTTTCTGAATTTCCACTACTCTCGGTACATTGATTTTTTAGGTTAGGATGCTATGTATTTAGAAGGTTAAAATAATCTACTTCACCATGATGTATCTGGATGTGAATTCCTGCATGTTGTTCAGGTGGCTGAATTGACCTTAGAAAAAAAGACATAATGGCATTGAATATTTTGAGAAAAGCCTAATCAAATACTTAACACATTGGAGAAACCGACTTTGCCTGAGAGAACTAAGATTCTCCATCATGAAGAGCTGAGACCAGGAATAACCTTGATCACAGGGCTGGGCACAGGGACTTATAGTCAAGTGACGTCAGGGCAAATCGCTTCTGGGCCATCTGTTAGTCATGTGACCCTGAGCAAGGCCTTGCATCTCCCAGATTTCTTGCCTGCACAGCAGACTTAATGATCACTACCTTACCTAATGTCGTGAGGACCAAATAGGAGTGTATGTACAGAGTGGGCATACTGTCTGCTCATATCAGGAGTCTAGTCTGACAATCATTTATTGAGCATCTACTATGTTTTCAATAAATGTTTCCTTTTATTTATTTTAAAGCACAAGTTTAGCTATCAAATCTCAGGAAGATAAGTGGGTTTAACATGTTGTGAAGACTGAAAAAATAGACCTAGGGCAAATGAAAACCAATACTGGGTAGAAAAAGAATGAACCCTTTCACCTCAAAATTGAAAGTATCACTGCCAAAGCAATTTTGAGAAAAAAGAATGAAGCTGGAGGCAGCACAATCCCTGACTTCAAAATATACTACAAAGCCATGGTAATCAAAATAGCATGGTCCTGGCACAAAAACAGTTACACAGACCAATGGAATAGAACTGAAAGCCCAGAAATAAGATCGCACATCTGTGGATAGCTATTCTTCAATAAAGGAGTGAAGAATATACAATGGAGAAAGGAAAGACTTCAAAAAATGATGTTGGGAAAATTGGACAGCCACAGGCAAAAGAATGAAAGCAGACCATCATCTTACACTATATACAAAAATTAACTCAAAATATATTAAAGACTTGAATGTAAGACCTGAAACCATAAAACTCCTAGAAGAAAATATAGGTAAACTGGACTACATCCAAGTAAAAAGCTTCTGCAAGGCAAAGGAAACCATGAACAAAATGGAAAGACAGCCCACCAACTGGGAGAAAATGTTTGCCAATCGTATATCTAAGGGGTTAATTTCCAAAATATGTAAAGAACTCATACAACTCAATAACAAAAACCCAAAAAAATGCTATCAAAAAATAGACAGAGGCTATGAACATTTTCCAAAGAAGATATACAGATGGCCAATAGGCACATGAAAAGATGCTCAACATCAGTAATTGCTGGACAAATACAAATCAAAACTACAATGAGATATCACCTTACACCTGTCAGAATGGCTATAATTAAGAAGACAAAAAATAACAAATGTTGTAGAGGATGTGGAGAAAAAAGAACCCTCATTCACTGCTGGTAGGGATGCAAACTGGTGCAGCCACTATGGAAAACAGTATGGAGATTCCTCAAAAAATTAACAACGGAAATACCATATGATCCAGCTATCCCACTACTGGGTTTTTATCTAAAGAATGTGAAGCCAACAATTCAAAGAGATTTATGCACCCCTATGTTCATTGCAGCATTATTCAGAATAGCCCAGATATGGAAGCAACCCAAGTACCCAACAACTGATGAACGGATAAAGAAGATGTGGTATATACATACAATGGAATGCTACTCAGATATAAAAAAAGACAAAGTTGTCCCATTTGCAACAACGTGGATGGATCTTGAGGGTATATGTTAAGCAAAATGAGTCAGACAGAGAAAGACAAATACTGTGTGATTTCACTCATACACACTGAAGATAAACACGTGGATAAAGAGAACAGATAAGTGGTTACCAGAGGGGAAGGGGGAGAGGGGTGGGTGAAAAGGGTAAAGGGGCACATATATGGTGACAAATTAAAATTAGACTATTGGTGGTGAGCACGATGCAATGTATACAGAAACTGATACGTAATAATGTACACCTGAAATTACACAATGTTATAAACCAATACGACCTCAGTAAAACAACTGAAAAAAAAATGGAAAGTATCACTAAATTCAAAAAAGTTTTTATGTAAATTAAGGGATGTTCTATATTTAGCAGGCTTTAAAGGAAAACTAGGAAAAAAAATTTGAAGCAGGTCGAACCTATTGAGATTGCTGTTCTCAAAGTCAACCATATCTTTCTATCAGAGTCAGGAACCTGGCTATGATTCAAAGACAATTCCTTCATCTTCCTTATTATAATTGATAATGACGATGCTATCTTGTTTTGGATTTTGAAGACAGCTGGACTATTACTGTCATAATTAAGAGTACTGGGTAGAACCACATCTTGTTAAGGCCTTAGCTGGTCTTTCTTTAATCTGACAATTGTAACAGCAGTGACATAATTATTAAATACAAGCAATGACAATAATAATGTCAAATACTATTCTAAGCTCTGTACATATAATAACTCATTAATTGTCGTAACAACCCCTGTGGTAGTTTCTTGTTTTTGTTCCCTTTTAAAAATGAGGAGACTGAGATACAGAGAGGTTAAATGAATTTTCCAAGGTCACACAGCTTAATGGTAGAGACAGAATTGGAAGAAAGGCAGTTGGCTGCAGAGTCTGCACTTAAGAAAATATAATCATTTTCTTAACTCTGAGTTGTGTTGTTTCATGCTATCCTGAAATATAATATACCATCTTAAATACCTAAAATCTGGGCTATATATTATAGTTTAGAACAAATATCTTTCTTGAAGTTCTTTGTGTTGTTTGCAGTTGGTATCTAGAGGAAGGTGTATTTAAGAATTTAGTATATTCTTTCGTTAAGCTTCTGGGCTTTCAGGCACAATATTTTTTATCCTGATGTGGCTGTTTGGTTTCTTTGTAAGTTGGAGGGAAGTCCATCATGTCACATCAGCCAATCATAAGTCAAAAATCCTTATCCCCGAATATATCTGTTACACTGTGAGCGCTGTACAAGGTGTAGTTTCAAGGAGTAACAAGAATTTCCCTTTGACAAACATTCACTCCTGTCTTCTAGAAGCACACGTGTTAATGAGTTATGTCACCTAAACACCGAAGGAACAGAGAAGCGGAAGAGCAGGGAAATATGCCAATGTATACCTTAAGTATAATCCATTAAACTGTTCTGTTCCTAAAAATTTTTCAGATCCATTTCCCCTGCTCTGCCCCCACCCTTTACGTCCCCAGTCCAGACTCAGATACAGCCGGACCTACAGCCTTGCAATAGCCTCCAACTTGGTCTCTCTCGCTCCAGCATCTTCTCTTCCATTCCATTTTACACGCCCTCCGCAGGGGATCTTGCTGAAACAAAAAACTGACTGCAATCCTGTTCTGCTGAGAACCCTCTCCTCAACCTTCATGACCAAGTAATAAAGCTTGAACTCCCTGGGATGACATTGGCCCTCCACAAAATCCTCTGCCTAGTTGTCCAGCCTCTTCTCCCCTGATGCGCTGTGCCCTTCATGCTTTGCTCTTTCTAGCATGTGGAATGCCTTTTCTGCTCTTGTCTGCTGAGAGAAACCCAGTGAATTCTTTCAGACTGAATTTAACCAGCACCTTGTTGGAAAAATCCTCCTTTGAGCACCTCCCTACTTGTCCCTTAGTCAGAAAAAATTCTCTCACTTCTGTGTTCCCAGAACATTTTAGACAGACTTTTATTATAGTGCTTTCTGGGGTGGTTGATATTCTTTGGCTACAAGTCCGTGTTCCTCATCGGAGGGAGGGTCTGTAAGGTAAGGATTGTGTCTTCATCTCCTATCTGGAGTATCTATCATAGAGCCTGGTACAGAAAAGGTGTTCAATGAATGGTTTTAGATTGAACAATGAATGGAGAAATGAATGATGGAACAAATCCTGTTGCTCAAGTAAAGGGAGAATTTTGGAAGTTTTCCCTGTTTCTTTAACAAACTCACCAAAATATCAGTTCTGTTGGTGTGGAGAATATAGCATGGACTAGATGGCACAAAATTTGAGGTCTAGTCCCAGATTGTCCCTAATTAGCCCTGTGGCTTCAGACAGACCACTTGACCTATTAGTGCCTCAGTGACTTCATCCAGAAGATGAGGATACAGATATCTAATTGCTGTAGGATCAAATAAAAATTCATGGTCAAAATGCTTTTGAAAAATACAAATAATAAAGCATTTCAGCAAAGCTTCTCGTGACCAGGCCTTTTCTGTCTAATTCCATGCCAGGGAGGCGTAGCATATATATGTCTCTCTGCTTGTCATCTTAAGGTCATCTGCTTGTCCTCCCTGTCATTGCTCTGGGTCATCAAAGAGGCTCTAAAGGGTTATTTTTGGTAGGTCAGTGTGCTCACAAGCAGAACCTGGAATTGCAAAGAGATTCTTAGAAAATATAGTGCACATTCAGTACAGAAAGAGCATGCCTGCATTAGACCATCAAAAGTCAAAGGCATAATTTGAAATGATGAACGTATCCATTTTAAGTTACACATTACTTTGCATAGTTAATATCACTGTAATTAGTCATAGTTCCTATAATTTATTGAAAAAGATGCTCATCCCCTCTGGTGTACTACAGTGATGAATGTTGGGAGAGCAACTTTGGAAGCTGGAATCAAGAAAATGAGTAACAGTTGGAGAATTAGTATGTAAATCAATAATACCCTTTCTTCTTCATTTTGAAACCAGGATTTTGATGACACACGGCGAAATCAGAGAGCTCCTACAAGTTAGAGCTGTCACCGCACCCCACAGAACTAGGCAGGCCGCTTCAACAGTAGGAAATGTTTAAAATCCTCTCAAACATTTGAGTAAATCTCTAGTAAATATTTAAACTCTGTATAACTAGTCACAAATAAATTAAGCTGATTTTATGCAGTCTCTCTAATTAGAAGGGCACAGCATTTGTTGAAACGTGATTAGTATTATTCATTAAGCAAAAAATTCTCATTTGTATCTTATTATCACTATTCTGCATAAACCAACACAATTTGTCATGAACTCCCTCATTTGCTGTATCCTCAAAAAGCAGATTATGCTTATTTTTCATTTGGACAGTGGAAAATCAAGCCAGGTGTTTGGCAGCACCAGAGTGTTCAGGTGTAACTGTGCCAGTGATGGAACATTACGAGCAGCGTGGATGAAGAATGAGGCATGGAGAATCTTGGGACCGAGGTGCCTTGAGGCCCATCCCTTTTGAGCGCCCCTGCTGATGAAACAGGTGTTGCACCGGGCTTCTGCGAGGGGAGGGGGAAACAGAAAAGAAACTTTTGTGTAATGTCAGATCTTTCCCGTTCTATCGGAACGTGGAAAACGCTTGCTCGAATGAATGCCTGCTGTACTTGATACAGGCATGTGCGATGGAAGACCTCCACAGCGGTACCTTTGTTTAAAATATCTCCAAAGCAAAAAATTCAGCTCCAGGATTTGTCTAGAACGGTCTGTCTGTCTAGACACATGAGCACTCCACATATGTAGCTTTTCAGACTTACAGATATTGACAGATAAGACAAAGACTACGTTCTATTATCTGGAGGAAAGGGGACTATGGGCTGCTTTTCGTCCTCTGCGATCTATTCGTTTTGTCTTTAAAATCTTCTTTGTTCTCTAGCTCAGGTTAGAGACTCCATTAGGGCTTGTGACTGCAGCTGCTTTATGATTCTGGCAGAAATAGGGACATGAATGCAATAGGGTCCATAAAATAGTGGCACGACGATAGGAAATTATTTTTTTAAGGTAGCAGTGTGCTTAAATACACTACTTCAAATCCTGTCTATTCCTTTGGGACTTTAGAGCTGTGGGGGGCTGGATGCTATTTGGCATGTACCTCAATTCTCTTTTTTGTCTATTTCCCTTTGTCAAGTCAGTATCGTCTCTTGTTTTTGTAAACACTCTGCGCTTCCCAGGCCTTTCTCCCCACTACTCCTGATGTGGTTGATTTTCTGAGACACCAATGATGTGGAACAGTGTGGAAAATATATCCAACGGGACAATAGTGGAAAGAATTGGGATATTTATCTAGAAACGTACACAACAAAGGGATGAGGTATAATGGTATTCTTCAAAGGTCAACAAGGTGCTTAAGGCCAAACTAGCACTATGGAGTGGCTACAAAAGCTGCTCTAAAGCAAGCAGGGGGAAGATACAAGAAGGTAGATTATGGCTGGGCCAGAGGAGGCACTCTCTAACACTGCTGTACAGACAGGCAATAGGTTGGCTTGTGAGGTGGTGAGCTCCCCATCACGGGAAGTAGTAAAGAAGAGTTTGGCCAGGGAGCTTGGACTATGTGAGTTCTAGATTCCTTTCCATCACTACTATTGATGATTTTCTCTTTTGAAAAGGCTGTGCTCAGTTGCCTCCATTGAGCAAACTGGGAGAATTACCATGATGGTAGAATTTCAAAATATTCGGGAATCTCAAGTCCTTGTTCTTCTGTGCCTCACATTTTCTGAAGCCTGCAGAGCAGGCTTCCTGCTACCACGTGTTACCTGGCAAATGCTCTGTTAACGCCTGGGGCTTCTGGTCATGCTGAGAGATGAGTATAATACATGACACTTATAACTCTTGTTTTAAGGTCCCCTTGTCAAGATTTCATACAGAGGCCGGCTCCGTGGCCGAGTGGTTAGGTTTGCTCACTCTGTTGCGGCCGCCCAGGGTTTGGATCCTGAGCATGGACATGGCACTGCTCGTCAGGCCATGTTGGGGCGACGTCCCACATCCCACAACTAGAAGGACGTGCAACTAAGATATACAACTGTGTACGGGGCGGGGGGGGGGGGGGGGGGCGGCGTTGGGGAGATAAGGCAGAAAAAAAAAAAAACGGAAGATTGGCAATAGTTGTTAGCCCAGGTGCCAATCTTTAAAAAAAAAAAAAAAAAGATTTCATACAGAACCTTGACTAGTAGACTGAGGGACTCTTGTTAACTGCTGTGTAGCCAAGGTAGAGCCACAAAGAAGTTAATGGTCCCTCCAGAAGCCGTCCTTTGCTTTCACAGCATTTTCTTGTCTTCTCCATGAATGAAGGTTAGTCCAAACACAGACTTTGGGTATCACATTTTGGATGTAAATAGTTGATCCACTTTGGAGAATTTTACAAAGTTAAAAGATATTCGAGAATATATCTCTGTGAGGTATAATTAATTATGAATTAAAAGGACAATTATATTGTCTTCCCAAGTAGGAAATTAGTTGTAAACCTAGTTTATTGGACAGATGGAGTGAAAATTATGAAATGTTTGAATGGGGTTTCTTAAATTGTGGTCAGGGACCACCTACATTTTGAAACACAGATTCTTGGGCCCAGCCCCACAGCATATTAGTTTTTTGTTGCTGTGTAACAAATTACCACTACCTTAGCAGTGTAAAACAACATCTATTTATTATCTCATCACTCTAAAAGTCATGCGTCTGGGTGGCATGCCTGGGTTCTTTGTTTAAGGTGTCACAAGGCCAAATTTAGGGTCTCACTAGGCTAGGTTCTTGTCGAAGGCTCTAAGGACAACTCCAGTTCCAGGCTTACTCAGGTCATTGGCGAAATTCAGTTTCTTGCTGGCTGTCAGCTGGGGGTGGCTCCCTGCTCCTGGAGGCCACCCACATTTCTTCCCACATGGCCTTTTCCATCTTCAAAGCAGCAAAGGCACATGGAATCTTTCTCACGCTTGGAATCTGACTTCTTTTGCTGTTACATGTCAGAGAAAAGTCTTGGCTTTGAAAGAGCTCATATGATTTGAGAAGGCCCGATAATCTCTGTGTTTTAAGGTGCACCGACTTGAGACTTTAATGACATCTGCAAAATCCCTTCCTAGCAGTAGCTCGATTAGTGTTTGATTGAATAAACAGGGTACAGGCGGGGTATCTTGGGGCAGGGGGCCTCTTTAGAATTCTACCTACCACACCTACTAAATCAGCGTCCCTTCAGTGAAGCCAATGAAATCTGTCTTTTTAACACTACTCCAAGCAATTCTGATGAATGATAAACTTTGAGAACTTCTGGCTTAGAAGGATAATAAGAAAAGCAGTAAATGTTAGGTGTTAGACGAGTGATGTAGAAAACAACTGTACAGGAGTTCCAGATGAGGGACCACTGAAGACTGAAGATGCCAATGATTGCAGGGCTGTTCATGGAGAAACTGGACATTCAGAAGAGAATGGTTCAGGCTTTCCAGGCAGGGCTGAAGGTTTGAGCAGAGATTTGACCGTGGAAAAACATAACTAGTCTTTGAAATAAAATTAAATTGAGTCTGGTTGAAGTGGAGGTATATAATTGTGATTTGGGGGAGAAGGTGTGAGGCTGGGGTTGTATTAATGTGTAAGACCTTGATTGCCAGGTGAAGGAGTTGAATAAAGAGAAGCCATTGAAAGTTTTTAGGAATAATTATGTTTACAAGCAATGTGATTTTATTCCCTTTCTTACTCGCCGAATTTCTCTGCAGATGAGAGTTATATTTTGATTTACTTTTAGTAAAGTCAAAGTCTTGGTTGGATTTCAATGATGGCCAAACATTTTTATTATTTTTATTGATAGGAATGAAGAAGGAAGGAGGTTTTCAAGTTGTAAGAAATGAGCCGACATATGGGAAAGGGTGAGATGACCCAGGGTTCAGACTCTGGTTGAGGGAGAGTAAAAGCAGCAATCTGAGTCTCTTTTAGAAGCATCTTTCTACATATTCTGATTCCTAAAATGTTTTCCATTCACCATCCTCCAGGTATAAATGTATTCCAAAGATTCAAGATCCTTAGTGAGGAGCTGGGTGGGGGGGATTATTACTCACTACATAGTCATTAAACTTGAAAGATGAGAGTCAGTTTTGTAACTTGGAACAGAAGGTGGACTACCTTGGAGCCAGGTTCAATAGCTTTGAATACCAGATGAAGATTGCAGATACAGGAGGGTATCATTTGACAAGCATCTTAAACAGATGGATGACAGAGTGGGTGCACTGGAGAGTGTTGTTAATTTAATGACTCCAGATAATGCTTCTTTAAAATTGAAAGCAAGTCACGGGGAAACAGCCAACAAAGCTGTAACTTGTGGGTTTCTGGCCTCCTGGTAGATCTAGATGGGGGAAAAGTGAGGGACATATGTAGTTCTAAGTTCTGAAAAACTGAAAAACTGAAATTGCTTCTCAGAAGAAGCAGTTTAGATCTTACTCAGTGGAATTTTTGAGGGTTCAATTCAAATTCTCTTCTCAGGAAAATGGGAGATCATTTTAGCAGCAATTCTAAATCTTATGTTTAAAATATCAAATGAATTATAGAAAAAGTCATATAGGCTCTTCCTTCCCCACCACTGATGTGGGGAAATTCTCCTGAATTTCTGTATCACTGAGCCATAACATGTAGCATTTAGTGATGCTTTTCTTAGAATCAGAGACTGTAGAAACTCAGGAACTCTGAGCCCTTAAAGTTCATCTAATCTCATCATTTCTTAATGTCATTATTTTACTTATTCTTTTAATGATCAAGAATAGCTGCATCATGCTATGTGAGGTTCTAGGAATAAAAAGATGAAAAAAATGTATCCCTGTCTTCACGGAGCTCACACTTTACTCTAGGAAATAAAAAACAAAGTGAGGTCTTGCTCCAAGCTAAGCCTCCACTGTCACACCAGTAGCAATGAGACTTACAGGGATGGTGAGAGGAGGGCCTCATCACTACTCCACCCCTTCACCAATGTTAGTAGGTCCCAGCAGGGAGTTGAGGCTCCTTCCCAATCTAGAATCAATGAGACTGAACAAGTTAGAATGAATTACTACTCATCAGCCCTAGGCTTCTAACCTCCTTGATACCAGTGGGGCACAGTAGAGAGCTGAACTGAGCTTATACTACAACTTGAAAGCAATGAGGTGGTGTGAGTCAGTACCCTACTTTAAGCAGGAAGGTGCCTTAAGGGCTGAATGGGTACCTGAACTTCCATTCTACCCATCTGCAATAAGGCAGTGTGAGTCATTGCTCCATTTTTGCTTGGGTGATGTCAGTAGGGCTCAGTAGGAAGCTGGACATAGACACTTGCCTAGCCCTTATATTGTACCTCAGCATAGAAATTGTCTAAAAAAAAGGTCATAATAAGATCTAAAATCCAGTAATACAATATACAAAATGTCCAGATATAATTTAAAAATCACTTGTTATCAAGATCCAAGAAAATCACTACTTAAAAAAGAAATGATAACCAATAGACACCAATACCAAGATGAATCAGACGTTAGGATTATATAACAAGAACACAAAGCAGCTATCCTAAAAATAGTTCAACAGCAATGACAAATTCTCTCGAATCAAACAAAAAAAAGAGAGAAAATCTTAGCAAAGAAATAAAAGTTATCAAAAAGAATGAAATGGAAATTATAGAACTGAAAATCATTAAAAGTAAAATAAAATACTGGTTAGGCTCAGTAGTAGAATAGAGATGACAGAGGATAGAATCAGTGAACTTGAGGACAGCTCAATAGAATTAACACAATTTGAACAACAGAGAGAATAGGCTTAACAAAAAGGAGAGGAGAGAGGAATAGAAAAAATACTTGAAGAAAAAATTCCTGAAAACCTCCTAAATTTGATGAAAGATCTAAACCGACATATTCAAGAATCTGAGCAAACTGTAAGTGGGGTAATGTTGAAGAAATCTGTGCCAAGATACATCAAAATTAAACTTTGAAAATTAAATACAAAGAAAACTTGAAAGTAGCCAGAGAGAAAGGACACATTACTTATCTATTGACTTGAATATCAATTTGAATTGAATATCAACTCAAGTGATAGCGAATTTCTTATCTGAACCACAGAGACCAGAAAAAATTGGCACAGAAGAAAAGAACAGTCAACGTAGAATTTTATATCCAGCAAAAATATCCTTCAGGAATGAAGACAAAATCAAGACATTCTCAGACAAAGGAGAACTGAGAATTTGTCACTAAAAAACCTACCCTTAAAGAATGGCTAAAGGAAGTTCTATGAATAGAAAGGAAAAGGAAACAGAAGAAGATTTGGCACTTAAGAAAGGAAAGAACATCAGAATGGGTAAAAATTAGGGTAAATGCGATAGATTGTTCTGATGAATTTCTCAAATTATATTTGATGGTTCAAGCAAAAATCAATACACCTTCTGATGTGGTACTTAATGTATGTAGAAGAAATGCGTAAGAAAATTTATTTTAAAAATGGGGAAGGTAAAGTGATCGAAAAGGAAATAAGGTTTCTATTCTTCACTTGAAGTGATAAAGCATTGAGACTAGCAAACTATTAAGTTATAGTCTGGAATGGAACAAAGGTGTTTTCCTCAAACTAGAAATCTACTCATCAACCAGAACGTTCTCAGTGGAAGTACACTGATGAGAAATACAATTTTATTGGGTTCACACACATACACAAAGTCATTCCAGTACTTATTGGATAGCATTTGGATCAGAGAGATCTCTTTTGGCAATGCAAGTTGGAGATAGAAATAGAAGTAATGAGGCTTTAAAAAAGTGGATGACTTCCAGTACCTGAATTCCTTCATAAGTTCCTCAACAAACAGATTTCCAGCTCAAGTTTGAACTCATCTAAGGAAGACTGTCTCTGTCTTCCCTAGGTATTTTTACTTTTGATTTGCAGTAATATCTCTAAGCAATTGAAATCCAATCCTAGCTTGGGTTCAGCCCCACCAACAGGCAAAAGCAGGAATTAATTTTGTTGTCAGAGGCCTGGTGTCTGGTTTCCCAACTATAAGTCATAAGTAAATACATCAGTAATGGATGGAAGCCTTCCATTTTACTCTGTCACACTGTGTAATTACATAGATCTCCATGGAGAGGTAGCCAAGATCTAAATCCAGCTCAGGCAGCCACTGTGACCCTAGAACCTAAGCATGATTTATGATACAGTGTCACTTTGAGTAAACAAGTTGTAATTTAGGCCTTTGCACTAATGCCTGTTTTGTCCTGCACTTGCGAATTAGGTTAGACTACACAAAGGCTTTCAGAACTGCTTTTACCTTGATCTTGAAATCCCTTTCCCCAAGCCCCATGTGATGATCATGGTCTTCAAGGACTTCTCACTTTCAGAGTGAGAGAAGGATGAAGAAGGCAGCCTGTCTGGGGTTTGCAGGTGAGCTGACTAAAGCAGTGTTTCCACTTCCCTATGTCTCTCGGGTCCTGCTGGGCCTTGCAATTAGACCCAACAAAGGAGCAACATTGGAGGAAGGTAGGAAAGAGCAGAGTAATGTGAACCCATGCACGTAGGGACTCGGAGGCATGGCAAAGAAGCAGGGATCGCTCTTCACTTTTTGGCTGCTTGTACCCAAATCTCCTCCCCTAGTTATCATAGCCCAACTGTGCATCTAGAGGGACTTCATTATGTCCTTGGATTTTCCCTCTTGGAGGGTTGGAATGTGAAGTGAAGGGCTTAAAACTCTTCTACAGCTGTGGTTTTAAAACTTCAGTGGAGCACTGTGCTGGGCATTCTGCTTGGAGTCAAGGAGATTGACATTTCTTCAAAGAAAACAAACATACGTTAAAAAAGAAACAAATAAGAAACTGCTGTTGAAATGGGAGATAGGGATCCAAAATTCTTAATTTCTCAGCCTTCTCCTCCTCAGGGCTCCTATGAGTCACCTCTTAGATCATGATGGCTTTACACAATACAACTGGAAACTACTAACTAGAGGTAAGACAATATGGTAAACACACAGGCCTGAATTTCTACTGTCTCATCCTGATGAGCATTGCAGGCTACTTCTCTAGAGGCCTGCTCAGGATACCAGCCAATTACCCTCTAGCTCATGTAAGGACTGGTTCCACCTTGCTTTCTGTCAACCAGCTGTTGACTGGGGTCCTGCTCCCAGTGACTGATCACTTGAGGGTGTATAAACACTTGCCTTGAAGAATTGCCCACGTCATATTACTACTGCTGTGCTCACCATCCTTGGCTCTGAGTTAGCACTTAGGACTTTTTAGTTCTCAGTCAAAGGCCGCTGGTCAGTTTCTCCAGATCTCGACCCAGCAGGTACCCATGTCATTCTGTCCTTGAAGGTGTCCGGGCATGCTTTGTGCGTTTGAGCCAAACCATGTCCTGATAGCCCATTCTTCTATGGATAGCTCTCTGTGAGCAATTTATTTATAATACTGAGGCAGAATTTACATCTGAATGGTCCTAACTGTGCTCCTTGAGAGCATCATGGAAGAAGATTAATTTCTCTCTCACATGACAGAACCCATGTCTTCAAGTATCTGAAGATAGACCTCATGTCTTCACTGAGCCTTCTCTTTTTGTATTATGTTTATTTTTTCAGGATGCATTTATTACTTTATTTTTAATACTAAATAGTAAAACCTGTTTATCTGATCACCTGCAGAAATGATGTTTTCTTTGTCTTAAAAAGAACCCCAAACCTTTAAGAGTCAGGACTTCTATAAGAAGTTCTGTAGGAATGTCAGAGTAAGATGCATTTTCTTTGCACCATCATCCTTTTCTTCCCTATTTGGCTACTGTTCTGGACCTGGAGCAGTAATTGATCAAGAGGTATGTTTCTGATTCCTGAGGATTTAGATACAGTATATGTATGTAAGGGGAAGGGTCAGTTGGTAGTGACCTGCACACTATCTGAGATAACCCTTCTGCTCACTGCCACCCCTACCAATGAGCTGTGCTGTTGGCTTCCGCCATCACGCCTGGGCTCCTTTCCCTGGCTCTGGAAGGAACATATATTAATCTTTGTTCATCCTTATTCTCCTTATAAATGCATATCCTTCATTTTTGTCTCTCTAGTGCCTAACACAGTGGCAAATACAAAGTAAGCATTTAATGAATAGTTGGTGATTGAATGGAGAGGTAAACAAAATAAGAAAAAGCCCCCAAACCAATCTCTCTTCTTCTTCTCCTTCTCTTTTCTCTGTTTATCTCTGCATCTCTATCTGTCTGTCTGTCTCTCTCTCACACATACATGCCCCCACCTAGGAGGGTCTAATTACACACCAAGGCCATGCACTAATTCTTCCCATCACCAGTCAGGATTTTAGCATCATGTCACCCTGGCTGCTGGTTTTATTTGGCAGTGGATGCTGATCACAGGATCTGAACTCTTCTGCTGTTCTGAGTGGCTGACTCCATTTATTCTACTTACAAAAACTGATTCCTGTCTCATGCCTCCCACCCCTCTCTGTCCCACAATTTCATGTCTCCAGCAAATTGTGATCAGGAGTACTCTTGGCCAGGGTCCCTGCGACCTACAGTTAGATCTCTCTAGTCATAACCACCTAAGCCCCTGCTCATTGCCTCAGTTGTCATTCATTCATAGGGCAAACATTTACTGTATGCTTACTCTATTGCTGAGAAGACAACAATGAATAAAATACTGGTCCTTTCTCAAGAAGCATAGTCTAATGGAACCCCACTCTCTTATGAAAGCCTTTATCTGTTGTCTTCTCCCAGGACCTCCCTTGGGAGTTCACCTGGTTCCCAGTGAGTCTGTTCTCTGAGTCCTGGCCCCATGCTGTTTCCCCTCACCACCACCTCACTGCTGCTGCTGCTGCCTGGGTCCTGTATCTGGCCTTGTGAGTCCGCTTTGGAAGCCTATGCTCAGTGAAGTCAGCAGAGTGCTTCCATGGCTACCTACGACCCTCTGGAGGCACCATCACATCCCATGTAACTGACAACTTCCCCTAAAACATGCGTATACACACACATAGACATCCACACACACACACAAACACGTTTATAAACCTTGCTCTATTGTACTCCACCAGAAAATAGGATTTTAGTTATGTCAGTATGTCTTTGATTCTAAGACTGCTTGTTAGATGCCCCCACACCCTTAGACTTGCATTGATAACTAGGTAACTGGGGACTCTGACAGGATTTCCTGGAATATATGGTGGCAGGTGCCTAAGGTGCCAAGCTCAGCTCACTGGTTCTGTATCTGAATATGAATAGTGGTGGTAACAAGGACACAATTTTTTCTTTTCTCCCTGATTCTATATTATCACATTGAATGTATCAGGGTACATATTCATTGCCTTAGCCTCCTGGGTTGAAATGCTGTGCTCATGCATAATCAGATAAGAGAAATAGGCCCCATCCTCCTTTTGAAACTCAATGCACCTGGAACAAAGAACTTCTGATTCTGCTTACCATCTGTTGGGGGAAGAGAAGGCCTCCCACTGCCCCATTTGCCACACTTAAATTGAAGGGTGCATTCCCAGCAGGCGGTGGAGAGCCTGTCTCCACAGCCCTGGTGTGGATTTCACCCTCAAATGCCCCAGACGGAGCTGTGGGGGAGTTCTCTGACTTCCCACGTTTGGGAGTAGAGTGAAATTTAATTTTGGAGTAGGAGAACTAGTAAGGAAGAGTCAATGTTCTGTAAACTGTAGAATAAAGACAGAGACAAAAAGACAGACAATAAGTATATGTTTTATTTAATAACGTTCTCAGTAGTTTCAGTCATTTTTCTGTAATTTTCATGATGAATGCAAGCGATACTTTTCTGCATATCCTTAGTGTTGAGAAAACAGGCTGGGGAAATAATTTTTTAGTCAAATATAAAACTGTACATGATTCTAATACCTTGGAGGAGATTTCCTTCTACTTTCCATTGTTCTGTAAGTGAAAAGTAAATTATGCTTTGTTAAAAAACTTTCCGTTGAATAGTTTTATAGCAAATGTTTCATTCACTTCAATAAATAAATGTACAATATTTTTTGAAAATTGAGACTCAGGCTTTGTAAAATTTAACAACTCCACCAAATTAGTCTCTCCAATTCTTATTCTGCGACAGAAAATTATACTTTTTAACTTTTAGTTAAGTAGCATTTAAATAAAATGTCTAATTCACTTTCGAGTCTTTGTGAAGCATTAGACCTGAGATGCACAAATGTAGTTAATGTTAGAAAGCGAAAGGATTTTTAATGATTATGCTCCACCTTAATGAGAGTGCCATCTTAACAAGTGGCAGCATGCCTGAGTGGGTAGAACACTGCTGTAGAAATTAGGCTTCTGGAGGCCTCCTTGCAGGACTTGCAATATGTCACTTTGTGGCTCTTTACTTATGCCTTAACCTCTCTGGGCATCTGATTTTTTCTTCTATAAAATGGAAATGACAAATGCCAGTATCCACAAAGCTCTCTGAGATCCTTGAAGAAGTGGAGCTTTTTACACGTAAATGATATAGAAAATCATGGTGGACCTACCTAAAGTCTACAAGGGACATTCAGCAGACTTCATTTGTGAGACCACTAATCCAAGTTCACAATTATTTTAGGTCATCGGCTAATTTCTTTCTTCCATATTTGTGGTATTGCTATTTTGATTGATCTTTGCGAATGGACGTGAGGGAGGAAAGGAAGAGGAAGAACTGAATATATCAAAACAATTATTTTTGCTTCTAAATGTAGAATTGCATTTTAATCAAAACAGTTAGTAGAATTCATCCGCTGCCCTACGTGATATGCCATGAGAGGTCCAGAATCTTCTCAGAACCTCAAGGCTGGCTTTAGACTTAGAAAAAACAATTTTGTGGGGGAGATTAGGCTACTTCATGTCCTTTTGGACACTTTGTAAGCACAGAGCAAGCCACCCTCTATTCTCTTGATTCTTACACAGCAACAAAGAAAAGAGGAGGGGGATGTTAGCTTAAAAGTTGTGCCTTCTCAAAACTGTACAATCGTGTTTGGTCAAACACGGCCAGGCAGCCAGTTTGGATGGGGCTGGGACTTGGCACTGATTTCCTTATCAGCAGGGAGAGGAGCTATGGAAGCTGCTTTCTGGAAGGCCAATGCCTTCTGGGGGTAAATAGTCTGTTATGGTGGCTGGGAGAGGTGGAGGAGATGGTTGACAGCCATGGGGAATCTGGAGTATTGATTCTTAGAAGGACCGGCAGTGGGGAGGGAGCGGTCAGCATCAGTGAGAACTGAAAGTGGGCAGCCACGCCCAGTGATGGGCTCTGGAGTCAGACCCTGAGCTCCGAGGAGAATAGATTTTGAAGTCGTAAGAGTCCAGGCCCAACTCCTTGTTCTGTCATTTACCGAACAGGGTGATTTGGGAAAGACATGTCACTTCTCAGAGTCTCAGTTTCAGCTTCTGTAAAATGGATTGAATAAGACTTTCCTGGATTACTGTGAGGATTTGAGTGAACAGTGTTTGCAAAGAGCTAAGTCTAGTCCCTGACGTTTATTTGTATTGGAAGGTAGATTGTGGCTCCAGCCTAGGAAGATTGATAACCAGCCCTGAATGTTCAGTCACTTTGCATATGATCAGAATTGATCCTGTGAACAAACAGGGGGAGGTAGTAGATAGGTCTGAGCCTGGAGGTGGGTTCAAGACCCCAACTGTGGGGAGGGCTACTGAGCCTGGGAAACGGGCTGAAGCTGACTGTGTAAGCTTTGTTGTGTGTATGTGGCCAGTTGACCTTTTTCTCAAGAATGGGTTCATGTCTTAGTCATCTTTGTATCTGCTGTACCTAGCACAGGACCTGGCACAGTGTATAAATAATTATAGAATAAAACCAAATAGAATGAAAGCATGATATCCTAAGTGGTGTTGCGCACCCTCTCAGAAAAGCAGGGCCAGAAGAACTCTGGCATTCCTTATTCCAGTAGGAATTTAATTTAGTCACTCAGCCATGTTCTCTGATTTTGTATATTATAGGATTCTCAGATTAAGAAATGATACCCAGAGTAGCAGGCAAATATATAAGGGCATCAGGTGGGATCCTACGTAATATGCCTACCTAGGTCTAGTGGCATATTACCTTGTAGACAATAAGTTATTCTAGAGGAAGTATGGATAATCTATCCTCTATCGTACAGCTGCTTCTCCCGAGAAATGCGGTGTCTTTCATATTTCTCTATAACTGGTAGGACTAAATTTATAAACAAATTATTCATTAGTTATATGATATTTTTCGGTATCTTTTATGTGCTGTTTCATATATATGATGCACTTGATTCATTGGGCTGGGTTTATCATAGAGATAACAGGAGATAACAGAAGTGTGTGGCCAGAACCATTTTGCAAGAAGTTCAGGAAATCGTTTGTGGGGTTCAGACAGAATGCCTTTGCATCCCATGTGTTTCTTTGAGACTCAGCCCAAACATATGAAGTTGTTAAAGGGAATTTTTTTCCTGCTTAAAGTGAAATCAAAAGAAATCATCGGTTGTTGGATGGTTTCTGGATGAAGGTGTAAATCTCTTGCGAATTCCTAGTTGTGAGGGGGCACATTCACTCAAGGTTTATCCCAGAGGCACCCAAAACTCGACTCAGATTTTTCTAACGTTACATTGAGTTCAAAAAAACAAGATTGCTTTAAAATAAAATTCCTAAATGGATGAATTTTGCCTGGGGTACGAATGCAATGGACAATTTTATTAATTAATGATGATTTCTGTTCTTAGATAACATGTTTAAAGAAAGTTTACAAGCCAAATATGGGTCTTCATTGCAGCACATTAAAACAGGGGCAGTATAGAACAGACTAGGCCATCCTTGGTGCCTATCAGTTTGCATTTGTTCCTTTGAAATGATGAAGGTCTCGGACATAGGAGTATCTACCCAACTAGAGAATCATCTGAAGCGTTTCACAGATTTGGGGGGCTAGGCAATATTGCCCTAGTTTTATAGATGGGCCCAGAGTAGTTTTAGTTTGTATATTTATGGCTGCTTTGTAATCATCAATTTTAACACATTTCAGAGACTATGTGTGGCTAGACATTCATTGAATTTAGATACCAGAACCAGAGCAGCTGCGGAACCCAGTGCTTTGGAGTAAAGAGCTGACAACACATCTTATCCTCAATGCCTAGCTTAGGCCAGGCACTTAGAAGACATGTGGTGCTGTTTGTTGAACAGTTAGTCAGCGTCCTCCACTGTAGCTTCTGTGTTGCCTTCTATCATGGTTCTGCTGCTTGAAAGCTTGATTCTCACAGCTGTCCTTGGTCCTGGGTCTGATGTTGTCCTTGGTTGCCTACTAAAGACTAAACGTGTGACAGCAGCCTCAGTTCAATAACTATTCATGATTCACTTAACAGGTACCAAGAAGAAATCTAAATGAAGCAATGCAAAGGGCCATGTTAGGTTCCCTAGGAAATAAACCGAAGTGTGAAATAGAATCCATGTTTTAGAAAAGCCTACCATTCTAGGGAAAGGAATGAGGCAAATTTGAGGAAGTATTTAAATTACCATATTCACTATTAAATAAGAAGTATATATCATGTGGTACAGGAAGTGTAATTGGAAACCAGAGAAAAGAGAGGAGGAGAGGGTTTCCTGGAGAAGTAGGGGCTTGGTCTGTACATTGATGAGGGCACAGAACTTGGAGGGAGGGAGAGGTGTAGTGTATTGTATAGAGAGGTATGTAGATGATCTCCACAGGCCTTAGTGTGGGAAACTGGCCTTTTCTCTGTGGAGGAACTCTAATATCCTAGAAATATTCCAGGTTGATGCAATCATCTGTGTGAGACATTCCATTGAAGACTGGAAAGAGACTAGTCATTTGAGTTTTCTTGTCAATATGGTATAGAGCATCCCAAGAGAAGCAGCCTTCACAAGTTCACATGGCTTTTCACTGACAGAACCAGAGCCCTTTCTTCCCCATCTCAGTAGCGTTATCAGAATGTCCAACCTCCCCGGGAGTGTGGTCCATTGCCCCATGGCTCCCCTTCAAAAGGCCTTGGTAGTCCCATTAAGTGGCTGTTAAACTATTATTTCTAAAATTCTGCTCCTTCCTCTGGGATACTGAGATTTCCAAAGGAAAATTTTTCTCTTAGGCTATTTGGTGATAAATACATGAGTCTAAAGAGACTCAAGCATGTCTTGTAGCCTATCCACTGTGGCCTACTCAATTGGCTTGACTGAGCAGCAGGGATCCGTGAAAGCTTGTCCACTATCTAGTGCACCACATCAGGACAACAGGACAGAGAATCTAGGAGGTGGAATGATGAGCTTACATCTATTTGAATGTTCTGCACAAACATAGTTTTGACTGTTCCAAAGAACTGTAAGTTAGTTCAAAAGAATAAATAAATAAAATATGGTGACATACACTCAAATCATGTATTTGTGTAGCCATTTATGTAAGTAGCTTGCTTTCTGGGTTTTATTACAAAGCCAACTCTAAACTAAGTTGTTTTTTTTTGTCCATATGATTTACATATTTTTCTACATTGCTTTGTATTTTAAGTGTATATGTGTGTGTGTTTGTGTGTGCGTGCACTGCTTTCTTGGCTAGCCTATAAACTCCTTGAGGGTAAAAATTACGTCTTTTGCAATCACTCATAGTGCCTACCAGATGGATTTAGGCTCCAGTAAAGAGCATAAATGTAGCCTACTTTAATTCACAGAGAATTTGTTTCTGATTCCTCACTTTATTACATCTACCACTCAAATTCTAGTTTATCTCCTTCAAAAGCTTTCTATTTCTTCTGCATGTTTCATTTCACGCTCGGTGTATATGTGTATAACCAGTCAACTTCATCTCACTTCTTTTTATTTCCTTGTGTGGGAGCCATTTTAATAGTATTTGTTTCAAGAGAAGGTCTGTTATTCAAGGCAAACACACAGAACTTGGCTAGAGAAAACTACAGTTTTTGAATAATATTCATATAGCAATAAAACCTTGAAAATGTAAATATAAAATACAAAATCTACGGTTAGTAATGCTTTTCACACATTTTACTAAGTGCTGTTGGGATAGAATATAGCTAATCATAGAAGAATCATTGTCTATACTCCATATAAACATCTTTCATCCGAGGAACTCAAAGAATTTTTACTGAAGATAATTATAATATTTATTCATAACAAGCATTCTTTCTTCGCCAGGTTTTAATGTCAAAACAGAGATGGGTCAAATATGCAATTAAGTTTGTCTCTGAGGACTCCAATTTTTGTTAATCCTAAAATATAGGTTGGGTGCTTGTGAGCACAATCCTTTTATGGGTAAATATGGAAATCCAACTGTCTCTCCATCCCTGTTAGCTAGCTACTCAGCACAGTCAAAGAAAAGAGTTTTGTTATTCACCTTCACAATTCCAGTGGAGAAGCCAGGAGGTTGTTTTTTTCCTCCCAGGAGACCCAGTTTGAGCACCAAGGCATTGTGAAACCACTAGATCATAGATGTTAATGATTGTGGATTTATGGTGGAAGGCGCTAGAATGCTAGGGAAAGTGTTATTCATTTCGTTAAAGAGGACAGACTTCTTGGAGAGTGCTTATTGAGTGGCGGGATCCTGTGGGAAGAGCACTGAATTTAGAGTCCAAAGGCTGGAATTTGGAGCCTGTGCTCCGAGCTGTGCTGTCTTCTAGCCATGTGGCTCAGGCAATAATGATTATAAATATAATCAAAGCTATACATTATTCAAAGCTATACATCATTAAGTGGTTTCTATTTTCCAGGTACTTTGCATCTGTCATTCTAATCCTCACTATGCCCCCAAGTGGTAGCTATTATTTTCCCTGTATCAAAGTGGGTGAAGTAGATTCAGGGAGGTTCAATAACCTTCTAAATGTCACATGACCACTGCATTGGCAGAGCTGGGATTTTAAAATAAGATTTATTTGAGGCCAAAGTCCAGGTTCTTTCCACTAGACTGTGATGCCAATGAGGCATCTCTCCAAGACACCGTTTTAAGTACTTACTATAAGCCAGTCAACCTAAGAGCTTAACACATATTATTTCGTTTAATCTATAGAAAAATACAAAAATGCTGTGAGACCAGTATCATTTTACATATTCATAAACGGAGAATGAGAGGAAGAGTGACTTGCTCAAATTTATAAACTTAGTACATGGCAGAGATGAGCTAATTAAAAACAATATTCTCCAACGATGTTGTCTTTTGTAAATTATAATCCCTTTCTTTAACCTATAGTGTCTCATTTGACCTTTATAACTCTCCCAGGGTGGCAGTTAAAGTGATATTTTTTCTTCCATTGTAAAGATGAGGAAATGGACTCTTCAAAGGCATCCTCCTGGGTTTCTCCTGCCTGCTGGTTCTTTCTATTCCATGTCCCCCAGCTCTTCCTTTCGCTGTTAGAGGTTTGTCTCCAACCCTCTTCTTTCTTTCCACTTTGCCCGTTGTATCTCCCCAAGGGGATTCATCTGGTTCCATGTTACTGAATGCATTGATGGCTCCGCATTGATGACTTATTTAAATCTCTGCTTTCATGACTTTCAAAATGAAAACTTCCAAATTTCTACATTGATGACTCCCTTTGAGTTCCAGACATCTGCTCAGCATCTCCACTTGAATATTTTAAAGGCATCTCAAACTTAACATGGGCAAGAACAAATTTTTGCTTTTCCAGACATCTATTCAGGCCAAGACTCCCACACTTTTCCCTGACTCAGCAAAAGGTGCCACCTCCACCTCATTGCTCAGGGCAAAACCTAGGAGACATCCTTGACTCCTCCCTTTCCCTCACCTTCTATAGCCAAGCCATCCCCAACTTTTGACATCTGTGCCATTGGACTCAGACTGCTTATCACCCTCTCCATTATGTCCTGGGTTAAATCCCCAATATCTCGTACTTCAGGTACTCCAATATTCTCCTAATTGATTTCTTGTTATTACTCTTGTCCTATATAATTCATTCCACACTGAGACCAAGATGATTTTGTTTTTTGGATTCCATAAGTCAGATAATATAAATCTCCTACTTAAAAACTTCCAATAACTTTCCATTATATTTAGAAAAAATATCCAAACACCATTCCAGGACCAAAGAGGCCTCCACAGTCAGTCGCTGCCTACCCCACTGACCTTATCTTGTACTACCCTTTCTGTTGCTCGCTTACTCTGACCACATGGCCTTCTTGGTTATTCTCAAACATGCCAGCATTGTTCTCACCTCATGGCCTTTGAACTTTTGTAATATTTTCTCCTAGATTTGTACATAACTGGCTTGCTCTTTTCACTCAACTCTCCTTTGATCATCATCTTTTGCTGACCCACCTTTGTCAAGTGGGTTCCCCACACTCACTAAGTCACTTGGTGTTTTGTTACCTGTTTCATTTCTGTTCATAGTGCTTACCACTACCTAAAATTACCTTTTTAAAAATTTTTTATTTTATTTTATTTTTTATTCATTTATTTTTTCTTGCAGTCACATTGGATTATAAACTCATATTACTTTCAGATGTACATCGTAATATATTTCAAATTCTGTGTAGATTACATCATGCTCACCACCCAAAGACTACTTACAATCCATCACCACACATGTGCCTAGTCACTCCTTTCATCCTCCTCTCTCCCCCGTCTTCCCCTCTCGTGACCACCAATCCAGTCTCTGTTGCTATGTGTTTTTTTTATTGTTGTTTTTATCTTCTACTTATGAGTGAGATCATACGGTATTTCACTTTCTCCCTCTGACTTATTTCACTTAGCATAATACCCTCAAGCTCCCTCCCTGTTGTTACAAATGGCCGGATTTCATAATTTCTTTTGGCTGTGCAGTATTCCATTGTGTATAAATACCACATCTTCTTTATCCATTTGTCCCTTGACAGACACCTAGGTTTCTTCCAAGTCTTGGCTATTGTGAATAATGCTGCCATGAACATAAGGGTGCGTGTAGCTTTATGCATTCGTGTTTTCAAGTTCTTTGGATAAATACCCAGCAGTAGAATAGCCAGATCATATGTAGATCTATTTTTAATTTCTGAGGAAACTCCATACTGTTTTCCATAGTGACTGCACCAGTTTGCACTCCCACCAGCAGTGTACGAGGATTCCCATCTCTCCACATCCTCTCCAACACTTGTTGTTTTCTGTCTTGTTAATTATAGCCATTCTGACTGGACTTTGGTGATATCTCGTTGTAGGTTTAATTTGCATTTCCCTGATAGTTAATGAAATTGAACATCTTTTCATGTGCCTGTTGGCCATCCATAAATCTTCTTTGGAGAAATCTCTGTTCAGATTTTGCCCACTTTTTAATTGGGTTGTTGGTTTTTTTGTTGTTGAGACATAGGAGTTCTTTGTATATTTTGGATATTAACCTCTTATCTGATATATGGTTTGCAAATATCTTCTCCCAATTGTTAGGTTGTCTTTTCATTTTGTTGATGGTTTCCTCTGCTGTGCAGAAGCTTTTTAGTTTTATGCAGTCCCATTTGCTTATTTTTTCTTTTGTTTCCCTTACCCAGTCAGACACGGTACTTGAAAATATGCTGCTAAGACCAAAGTTAAAGAGCATACTGCCTATGTTTTCTTCTAAAAGTTTCATGGTTCCGGGTCTTACATTCAAGTCTTTAATCCGTTTTGAGTTGATTTTATCCATGGTGTAAGATAATGGTCTACTTTCATTCTTTTGCATGTGGCTGTCCAGGTTTCCCAACACCATTTATTGAAGAGCCTTTCCTTTCTCCATTGTATGTTCTTGGCTCCCTTGTCGAAAATTAGCTGTCCATAGATGTGTGGGTTTATTTTGGGGCTTTCGGTTCTGTTCCATTGATCTGTGTATCTGTTTTTGTGCCAGTACCATGCTGTTTTGTAGTATATTTTGAAGTCAGGGAGTGTGATACCTCCAGCTTTGTTCTTTTTCCTCAGGATTCCTTTGCCTGTTTGGGGTCTTTTGTTGTTTCATATAAATTTTAGGATTCTTTGTTCTGTTTCTGTGAAAAATGTTGTTGGAACTTTGACAGGGATTGCATTGAATCTATAGATTGTTTTAGGAGGTATGGACATTTTAAATATGTTAATTATTCCAACCCAAGAGCACAGAATCTTTCCATTTCTTTGTGCCTTCTTCAATTTCTTTCCAATGTTTTATAGTTTTTGGTGTATAGATCTTTCATCTCTTTGGTTAAGAATATTCCTAGGTATTTTATTCTTTTTGTTGTAAATGTAAGTGGGAGTGCATTCTTAATTTCTCTTTCTGCTACTTTGTTGTTAGTGTATAGAAATGCAATTGATTTTTGTATGTTGATTTGGTATCCTGCAACTTGATTGTATTCCTTTATTATTTCTAAAAGTTTTTTAGTGGATTCTTTAGGCTTTTCTATATATAAAATCATGTTGCCCACAAATAGTGACAGCTTCAGATATTAGCTGTGGATTTGCCATATATGGCCTTTATTATGTTGAGATATTTTCCTTCTATACTCACTTAATTTAGAGTTTTTAGCATAAATGGATGCTGTATCTTGTCAAATGCTTTCTCTGCATCTATTGAGATGATCATGTGATTTTTATTCTTCATTTTGTTAATGTGGTGTATCACATTGATTGATTTGTGAATGTTGAACCATCCCTGTATCCCTGGAATAAAACCCACTTGATCATGATGTATGATCTTTTCAATGTATTGTTGTATTCGATTTGTTAGTATTTTGTTGAGGCTTTTTATATCGATGTTCATTAGTGATATTGGCCTGTAATTTTCTTTTTTTGTGTTGTGCTTGTCTGGTTTTGGTATCAGTATAATGTTGGATTCATAGAATGAGTTAAGAAGCCTCCCACCCTCTTCAATTTTTTGGAACAGTTTGAGAAAGATAGTTACTAAATCTTCTTTGAATGTTTGGTAGAATTCACCAGGGAAGCCATCTTGTCCTGGACTTTTATTTTCTGGGAGGTTTTTGATTATTGTTTTTATCTCCTTACTGGTGATTGGTCTATTCAAATTATCTACTTCTTCTTGATCTGGTTTTGGAAGGTTGTATGATTCTAAGAATTTATCCAGTTCTTCTAGAGTATCCAGTTTTTTGGTGTATAGCTTTTCATAATATTCTCTTATAATCTTTTGTATTTCTGAGGCGTCCACTGTAATTTCTCCTCTTTCATTTCTGATTTTATTTATTTGAACCTTCTCGCTTTTTTTCTTGGTGAGTCTAGCTAAAGGATTGTCAATTTTGTTTTTGTTTTCAAAGAACTAGCTCTTGGTTTCATTATTTTTTTCTACTATTTTTTAGTCTCTGTTTTGTTTATTTCTGCTCTGATTTGTATTATTTCCTTCCTTCTGCTGATTTTGGGCTTTGTTTGTTCTTCTTTTTCCAGTTTCTTTAAGTGCACTATTAGATTGTTTATTTGGGATTTTTCTTATATGTTGAGGTAGGACTGAAATGCTATAAACTTCCCTCTTAGAACTGCTTTTGCTGTATCCTATAGATTTGGGCATGTCGTATTTTCATTTTCATTTTCATTTGTCTCCAGGTATTTTTTGATTTCTCCTTTGATTTCTTCATTGACCCAATCGTTGTTCAGTAGCGTTTTGTTTAATCTCCGTATTTTTGTGGCCTTTCTGATTTTTTTCCTGTAGTTGATTTCCAGTTTCATACCTTCGTGGTCAGAAAAGATGCTTGGTATTATTTTGACCTTCTTAAATTTATTGACAGTTGTTTTGTGGCCTAATATGTGATCAGTGCTGGAGAATGTTCCATGTGCTTTTGAAAAGAATGTGTATTCTGTGGTTTTTGGATAGGATGTTCTATATATATCTACTAAGTCCATCTGGTCTAATGTGTTGTTTAAGGCCAATGTTTCCTTTTTGATCTTCTGTTTGGATGATCTATCCATTGGTGTAAGTGGAGTGTTAAAGTCCCCCTATTATTGTATTACTGTCTATTTCTCCTTTTATGTCTGTTAATAAATGCTTTATATATTTAGGTGCTCCTATGTTGGGTACATAGATATTATAAGTGTTATATCTTCTTGTTGGATTGTTCTCATCATCATTATGTAGTGCCCTTCTTTGTCTCTTGTTACAGTTTTTGTTTTAAAGTCTATTTTGTCTGATATAAATATTGCTACCGTAACTTTCTTTTCTTTGCCATTTACATGGAGTATCTTTTTCCATCCTTTCACTTTCAGTTTGTGAGTGTCTTTAGGTCTGAAGTGTGTCTCTCCTATGCAGCATATATATGGGTTTTGTTTTTTTTATCCAATTTGCCACCCTATGCCTTTTGATTGGAGCATTTAGTCCATCAACATTTAAAGTAGCTATTGATAAATATGTATTTATTGCCATTTTGCTATTTTTTCTGAGTGTTTTAGTAATTCTTCTCTGTTGCTTTATTCTTATCTTGCTCTCTTGCCCTGTGGTTTGATGGCTTTCTTTAGTAATATGTTTGATTTCTTTCCTCTTACTCATTTGTTTATTTATTATAGGTTTCTGGTTTGTGATTATCATGAAGTTCCTATATAATATTCTATGTACATAGCAATCTATATTGAGTTTATAGTCTCTTTAGCTTGACCTCTTTCTAAAAGCTTTACTCCTTTACTCCCCTCCTCTCACATTTTATATTTTTGAAATCATATCTAATCTCTTGTTTTGTGTGTGTCTATTCATAACCCTCTTATCATCGAAATAGGTAATTTTGTACTTTTGTCTTTTAACCTTCATATTATCTTCATAGTGGTTGATCTGCTATGTTTACTATATTTTTGCCTTTACCAGTGATTTAAATTGCCTGGTTTTTGGTCTTTTTTAAATATATATATAATTTTCTTATCCCTATTTGTGGTCTTCTCTTTCCTACTTAAATAAGTTCCTTCAGCATTTCCTGTACAACTGGTTTCTTGGTGATAAACTCTTTTAATTTTTGCTTGTCTGGGAAGCTCTTTTTCTCTCCTTCCATTCTGAATGATAACCTTGCTGGCTAGAGTATTCTCAGCTGTAGGTTTTTCCCTTTCAGCCCTTTAAATATATCATGCCACTTCCTTCTAGCCTGTAGGGTTTCCATTGAGAAGTCCACTGATAGCCTTATGGGCTTTCCTTTGTATGCCACTTGTTGCCTTTCTCTTGCCATTTTTAGGATTCTGTCTTTATCTTTAATATTGGACATTTTAATTATAATGTGTCTTGGTGTGTGCCTCTTTGGGTTTATCTTGTTTGGTGCTCTGTGTGCATCCTGTACTTGGATGTCTATTTCCTTCCTTAGGTTAGGAAAGTTTTCAGCTATTATTTCTTCAAATAGATTCTCTGCCCCTTTGTCTCTCTCTTCTCCTTCTGGAACTCCTATAATACAAATGTTAGTGCACTTGATATTATCCCAGAGATCCCTTAGAGTGTTCTCATTCTTTCTAATTCTTTTTTCTTTTATCTGTTCATCTTGGGTGATTTCCTCTAGTCTTTCTTCCAGCTCACTGATCTGTTCTTCTGTATCATCTACTCTGCTATTAAATTCCTCTATTGAATTTTTCATTTCCAGGGTTGTATTCTTCATTTCTGATTGGCTCTTTTTAAAATTTTCCAATTCTTTGCTGATGTTCTCACTGTGTTCATCCAGTTTTCTCCCAATATCAGTGAGCAGCCTTATGAGTTTTTTTTTTTTGAACTCTTTGTCAGGTAGATTGCTTATCTCTGTTTCATTCAGTTCTTTTTCTGGAATTTTGTCCTGTTCCCTTGCTTGGAATGTACTTCTTTGCCTCTTCACTATGCCTCTTTCTCTATACTTATATCTATGTATTAGGTGAGTCAGCTATGTCTCCTGATCTTGGAGAAGTGGCCTTATGTAAGAGATGCCTTTTGAGGCTCAGCAGTTTGCTTCCCTCTCGTCACCAGTCCAAATGATCCAGGAGTGACCCCTGTGTGGGCTACTTGTGTCCTTCTACTGTGGCAGTGTTGCCTTTACTGCAGGTGCCTATGGAGTCTAATCTTTCCCTGCCTGGCCAGCTGTTTGTAAATCAGGTTTGGGGAGCCTCAGCACTGTTGGCTACAAGGTCTAATAGCACACTCCAGTTGCAGGTTTCCTGTTAATTGAGTAGGTACCCAGTGTGATTGGTTGCTAGACTCAGGAGCTTACAGTTGCTGTAGGCCTCAGGCCTGCAAGGTTGTTGTCAGCTCTCTTAGGAGTGCAGCTGAGTGGGGCTGGCCCGAGGCGTGGGAATACCCAACAGTTTCAGGCTTTGGAAGGTGGGGCCGATCCTCTTTGTTGCTGTTTGTGAAGCACAGGTCTTCTGCCACTGATAAGCCCCACCCACCACAGGTCCACATGAACTGTCAACACAGCCCTGGTCCATGCACATTTCCTGACCCCCTGGAGTGTAACCAGTCGCCCCACTGCAGCAGCTCCCACCTCTCCACCAAAGCCCTCTACAGTTCACCTGTTCCTCACACAGGACCTGCCTCACAGAGGTGGACACACTTTGTAAAATGGAAGTATTAATACTAAGTAGCTATGGGTTTGTTTTGAGGATTAACTAATAGAAGTAAAACACTTAGTAAAGTTTCTGGTACACAGCAAGGCTCCAACAGGCCTGAGCTTTCTTATTAAAGGCATCTTGGTCCTATGATGTAAGGCAGTAGGAAGAAAGATCTTCATATCCTACATATTATTGGATCTGGCCCTGGGATAGGCAGTGAGAACAAAGCTTAAAACACATTAAATGTTAACTGGAAAAGGGTGCAGGTCCAAACGTGACTGATAATGTATTATTTACATCTACACAGAGCTTCTCCATACAGCCCATGCCTGCTGTGCACTGTACAACTTTAGGGGTGTCATTGATTTAGACTATAATGTAAACGGCATTCCTGAAGTTGTGCAACGAGTTGGCCCTATCACATGTTTCCTAATTTATTTAGTTCAAGGGAGGTAAACAAGTTTATTTAATATCATCTGGAATTTCACAATTCTTGGTTGCCTTTTATCACCAAGGCCTTTTGAATTCCATGCCATCTTACCTTTAAAAGTACGAGGATTCTTCCCCTGCTTCATATCTCTACATCCTAAATGCCACATGCTGAAAGCTCAACAGCTCAGATTTTGTCGGCTTTTTAAGAATTATGCAGTGACTCTATTTTGTGAATTAAAAGGCAGGATATGTTGTCTGACAATGGAACAGGATATTTGGGAAAAGGTCTGTCCTGGAATCCTGCATGTGGGGTCATTATGACCTCCTGTGAATGACAGAAAAGCAGGATGGATCCCATTTATCCTGCTTCTCAGTGCCCTGCATTATGCACGTCAGTTAGGGGTGCTCTGTAAATGTATACTACGTGATCAAGTGTCTGACTCCCAGTTTTCTGCTTTGTATGAGCAAGATGGGACTGGCTCCTCCAGAGGCAGCCCTGGCCTGAGAAATCCCTTGGTGGTAGAAGGGAAAAACAGCTGCACTGAGTTGGTTGCACAAAAGATAAAGCACCATTGTGACATCAGTCCCGGCCTCATTTGAGACACTGACTGTGCGACTCAACGTTAGACAATCTGGTCCAGAACAGTTGCAGTTTCATGCCAGATGTTTTTAGGCCACACTCAGAGGCTGAGAATTGTTGGACTCTAAGTCCCAAATGGCACAAATATGTCTGAACTCATGATTTGATGGTCATGTGGCAGAAGGGTCAGCTCTGTCCTGAAGTTGCTCATTCTCTAAGCCCACTCGATTTTCATGGCACTGCTGACATTGTATGTTCTTGATTTTCACGTTAAACTTCACAGTCTAAATACACTCCTGCGAAGGGCCCAGCGTAAATATCATTGTCCTTAATTACTTCAGTTATTCTGTGACTCTTAGTGGGTGTAGGACACATGTGTGTTATAGATCATGTGAGGCAGTGGACTCCTGCTCCTGATTAATTTCTATAAGTAATAATGGAATTAAAAATACACATACTCCTTTGACTTCTGATGGTTTTGCTTGTCTTCTTTCTAACAGTTTCTATCCATAAAATTTATAAATAAGCAAAAGAAAAAAAAGGTATGGGAGGATCTTTATCATCAATGGAAGCTATTTCCTGTCTTCACTTAGAAACCCCATTTATTCCTTTGCAGGGAGTGTATGAGATTGTTTCAGAGCTCATTACCATAGTGGAGTCAATTTTGGCAGTTTCTCTCGGTGACTTCTGCGCATCCCCCAATCCTATCCTGCCTGACTGAGAGAGAACTCCGGCATCCAAGGGGGCTTCTTCCTGTTAAAGCAACTCTGCTCTATATTTAGAGAAAGATCTTTTACAGGAGAGGTTAATCACACTACTTAAGGCAAATTCACAATAGTTAAAATAGGTCATTAGGAATTCATTCAGGTGTGGCTCCTGTAAATTAACTTCCAAATTTGCAAGGGAAAAGAGAAATGCTTAGTTCTAAGGACAAGATCTGTCCAAAAATAGTTACATATCAGGAAGGATTATAGTCTGCTGAAAGCTGTCAAATCTAAAATAAAACCAATTCCTGTTTGAAAAACTTGGTAAAAATATAGAGACTAACTTAGAATAAGCCTGGGTGTCTATTTTACTCAAGTAAAATGTGACAATACTGTTAGATTACTGTTAGATTGTATGTTCCTTGAAGGCAGGGGGCATATTTCGGTCAACTTTCTGGCCCCTTTTTAGTATCTTAACATAATGTTTGCATATAGGAAGTGTTTAGTAAGTTGTTTTTGAGTGAAATTGGATACTTGGACTTGGTTCTTCGTATTTATATTCAAAGAATATATAAAGATTAAAATTATAAAGAAAAAGTGTAGCTCTTCTTTCCAGACAATTGGTGGGGCCATATAGCGCATGGGAAATAATGGGAACCTGAGATGCAAGAGGCTTGAGTTCTAATTTGGCTCATACATTAACTAGCCGTGCGATTTTGGTTGATAACCTTCAGCAACCTTAATTTATCTTAACTTTAAACTGAGGAAGTGGGATCTAAGTGCCTATTAGCTCTAAAATATGATCATTTGAATATTTATTTTACTCTTATTCTAGGTGTTCTTTTTACTTGTGTTATTGGCCTAAATAAAGTTATCACGTTATTCTTACCTTTAGATGCTAAATTTTATATCAACCAACCAACTCGCCCTCCAATTCTCTCAGCCCAGGGAGCCTTCTCTGATTGCACCCAGCAGATCCACTCTGTCTGAATATGTGGCTCTTAGAGTTTTGAAAACTTGCTTTGAGAACTTGTAAAAATAGGGCAGAGTAAAGACACAAATGACTGTCCTTGCTGTACCCAGTTGAAGTTTATAGTATGTATTCTAATTACAGTGGACCTGAACCTTTGGTGAGCTGGAGTCATTAAACTATTCGGTGGGAGCAAATCATTACCCATAGGAGATGAATTTGCTCTTCTTGGATGCTGATTAGAGCCCTGGAAGAGGATATTTACTTAATAGTGCCTGGAAAAGTGAAGGACATTTTCTTTCCAGAAAGTTGCTTGTTCACACAAAATCAAGCCTGATGCTGTTTGTTTTACTGTGATCATTGTATAACCACTTCCGTTTTAATGAGGAATTCAGATTTGTGCCAGGGGAGTGGGAGGGTGGCCTCAGGATAGGTGAGAACAGATATAAAGAGAGGAATGAAGACCTTCCTTCTGGAACTGGAGGTGGGGCGCTGCTTTTGTTCCATTAGGAATCTCATAAGATTATTCACTCAGAACACATTGTGGGGTTATTCTGATGAAACCGTAAAATAAGGGAGGGGGAAACCCTGTCCTATAGTTGAAAGAAAAGACTCCGTGGTTGAGGTGGGTTTCACTCCTTCCTTGTTTAAAAATACAGTGATTAGTGTTGACAATTCCTTCTTCCACCAATCCCAGTGGGATGGGGATCCAGACCTCATTCTGCAAGGAGAGGAGGTAATTCTGATGTGGTTTGCTAGTAGATATGCTGTCTTCTGGAGAAGCTATAATCCTACCTCAAATCAGAAAGGAAACCCCCAGGTCCCTTCTATTAACATTTAGAGTGCCCTGCGAGAGTCTGGGTGCCCTGACACCAGGAAAGGGCATTTCCGCCAGCTGCACTCGGGAACGGTATGGCCCACTGAGGGAGCTGCTCCTGCCAACAAAGCTTGCTCCTAAGATGATTCTTTCCATTCACTATTGAAAAGAAAGAGACTGTGGTACTTAAACCACTGCGATTTGCCTCTGGAAGAATACATGATGTTTGCTGAGCTGTCAAATTCTACTATGGAATATTAGATCGTGTGCTTGCAAGTTGGGAAGTTGATGTCAACTAATTAACAAACTCAGTGGAAAGAACTACTTATGTTTAAGGTTGGTCGTCACATCAAGAGGAATGTGAAGTGGCTGCAGGTTCAAGGTGTTCCAGGCACTGGAATCCTGGCCTGTTGGTCCAAGTGTGCATTGGAAATGTGTGGCACTTCTTACTAGACTGTGCTGGGTTATCTACATATAGGGGTGAAGAACATGGACTTGGGAGTCACATAGAACAGGAATCAATGTCAATATCTAAGTTTGGGAGTGAAAGTGCCTTCCTCACAGTGTTGCTGTGAGGAGTGAACACAGGTGAATCCTAAATACTTAACAATTAGGAAGGCCCAGGCACTGATCGCTAATTACAAATGCCAGTCGGAAGGCTGGAGCATGGTTCTGGTGGCTCCCTCACTGGGCTACTTTAGTTGCTGTATTATAGGGTAGTCCAAGGAGGAACCTGGGAGAGGGCCTGGGACTGCCAGGGTGGTGGGGGAGCCCTTTGGGATTGGAATAATAGCTTTTTACTAGCTAAAACAGAGGAAATTCAGTACATATGAGGGCATACAGACTGGATGAGTAGTTATGGGATTGAAAGAAATTAAGTTAGATGAAGTGCTTAGTATAAAGCCTGGCACTTAGTAAGTGCTCAGTTAAAGACCATTATTAATATTATTTCCACTATTACTATTTCTTCTTCCTCCTTCTCCCCTCCTTGTTCTCCATCTTCTTCTTCTCCTGCTCCTTCTCCCTCCATCATTATATTGTATAATCCAAGAAGAAATATATGCCTTACAAATTAGAATGTAAAGCTTGTTTTCTATCCAAGCTTTGGACCACTCTTCAAAGTAACCAAACTTTCTCATGAAACTTTCTCTTAGTGTCTTGGTGATTTTTCTGTTTATTAAGTAGATAAGTCCAAACAACTTAGTAAGTATTTATGTCCTAACATAAAATTTGAAAAAAATAATACACAGAAATTGAAACAAAAATCATATTTTTATTTAATTCCTAAATAATCACAAGTACTTACTAATGGGATATGCATACCTGTTGGATACCTCATGACTTTTGAAACTCTGCAATCAGATTGGATACTGCCCTCCTCATTTCTTATTCTGCATTGAATTTTGTGTGTTGCTTAGTTTTTAGTATAGTGAACATCAAAAACCTACCTTTGCAAAGAAACAATGTCATTGAAAGGAAAGTAGCAAGACTCAATGTTGAAACCATGCTAGTAGTTCAAGGGATGTCTGAGAAATGTGGCCGTGTGTCTCTTGACATTTTAAAATATCCCTGTGCCCTGTGAATTTGCTGCAGCCTTCCACGGTGGCTTGGCACACAGCTTGGGAACCATGGGATTAAGTAGATGGACTTTTAGGAATAATAACTACTAACAGCTAGGGTCAGCTAAAGACTAATGCAGTCACAACTCAAGGGATCTAGTGGGCATAAATTTCGTATGATTATGTTTGACTCTAGGACTCGTGGGATAAATGGTGGTTTGGGCTGACTGCCAGCAAACTGAAGCCTGACCAATTTTATCTAATTTGTTGATTTTGAACTTTCAAGAGAAATGAGAACACCTTGAATGGAGAATCAGGACCCTTACTTTTAGTCATTCTAATGGCCTTTATCTGCTTGCTGAAACTTAATTATGCACTCAAAGAGGTACAGAATATTGTGCTAGGTTTTCCTGCACTAATGGTTGGATTATTGGATTAGCCACATTAATCCTTTTTTTTTTTTCTCTAAAATTGGATTTTTCCATCTCTGATCCATCATTAGATTTTCTGGATTTTGTTTAGATGTGTACTTGGGGTGTGATGTTGGTTTATCTTCTGTTGTGGAGAAGAGAACATTGTTTCTGGTAGAAATATGGAATCTAGAACAAGAAGGAACGTTTAAGTAACCTGTCACTCCCTTTACATTTTGCTGATAAGGAGAGGCCAGGTGACTTGCCCAGGGACACTTCTCATTGTGGGTCAAGACAGGACTGGAAGCCTGTTTCCAGCTTCCTACAGCAGTCTTCTAGTTGACTGTCCTTTTCTACACAGTACCTGCTTCAAGAATCCCCTCTTACATTCATGGCACTTCAGAGGTCTCAGGGCATTTCACTGTAAATGACCTCTCCTGGGGCCGCATCATCGCCTCCTATTGAATTAATGCTGACCTCAATCCCAGACACAGCAACATTTAATCATGACTTCTAACGTAACACTGAAATGCTACAAGGTTTGGGGAAAGTTCTTTCCAGTATTTTTAGTTTCTTTAAATCAGTGGTTCCTAATCTATTTAGAATTACATACTTTTGTGACAATCTAAATGAAAGCTAGTGACTCTGTGTTCCTGAAAATGCACACACACACAAACACACAGCCACACACATTTTAGGGGCTTCGGTGGACCTTCTGAACACCTATCAACTCTGGGTTAAGAACCTCTGCAGTTAAGTGACAGAAACCTTTAAAGTATTATTTACTGCAAATAATTATTTTGCTCTGCTTTTTATGCTAATGCATGTAAATCTCATGTCTTTTAGCCTTTAATTTGGTTTGCTTTTTGGATCTTTTCCCAATAAAAAGAAGAGGAAAGATTATTCATAGTTTGTTTTCAAGAATACGACGAATCATAGCCAAAGTTTTTTTTGAAATAAGAGGTCATCTATCAATGGTCTCTAAATCCAGAAGTCTGTCAAGGGGGTGGGGAGTGGGCTTTTAAAAACAGACATGCCCGCCCTGTACCAACCTTGGCCTCATCTGAAGATTCTGATCCAGGAGGTATTTTTAACATGTGACAATGATATTGATTCTGCAGACGCATGAACCACTGAGAATCCAAAATTCTCATTTTCTGGAGGCACTATGCAAGGCTATAGAGGTGCCAAAATTAGTGAAACAGCTGGAAATTTATTGTAAAATTCCTGGCTCTCTGGATCCAATATATTTTCTTTCTTAAATGATATTTTTATTGGAAAATATTACCACTATACATAAAGTTCTGGAGAGCTATAAAATAATAGAACAATCAGCTTGATCAAATGTTAATATATTGCCATACATGCTTATAATTTAAAAAAGTATAGTTAGAACAGCTTTTTTTTTTAAAAAAAAATTTCTAGTGTCACCATTATTCCTTCATTCCCATGACTTCTTTCTGTGTTAATTTGTATTTTTCTGATATTTTTCAATTCCTTTATTGTAACCTTTCTGTGTGATTTTGTTTTAGATATGTCTAGTAAGCAATACAGTATTATTGTTTTTTTAGTCTATTCTGATATTCTCTCTTTTCCATTTTCATTTATTGTGAATACTGTTATATTTGGGCTTATTTCTATAACCTCATTTTGAATTTATATTTATATTCTTCTTCTTTTATTAACTTTTGGATTGATCAAGTTTTCAATAATTATTCCGCCCACCTCCCTTTGCATTTCCTTCCTTCCTTTCTCCCTCCTTCCCTCCCTCCCTCTTTCCTTCCCTCGCTCCCTTCCTTCCTCTCTTCCTTTCTTCCTTTTTTCTTTCTTGAAGCAGTTATTCTTAATTTTTAAAATAAAGGGATGTAATACAATAAAGTATAAAATTATTCAATATTTCTAACCTTCTCTTAAAAAATATATGTGAATCTTAGCGAATAGTGTGCTGGTACATGTGTAACTACCAGCTATAAGGAGGAGGAGAAAAGCCCTGTTTGGTGGCCTTTCCTGATTTCCCTGGTGTAGATATTTCCATTTGAAATCTCATGGCTGATTTCAAATTATAAATATGATGTCATTGAATGCGTAGTTGGGAAGAAATGCTCTATAGCACACTAGCATAAGTACTGCAGATATAGTAGATGTAGATTGCCTCAAGAGCATAGAAAATAGTTAAATGTAGCAAAATATTTAGAAAGTGATGGGATTTGAGTATTTATTACCTTTGCTTTTAATGTAATTTATTTAATTGTAAGTTTATATAATTTAATTTTAAAACGATGGCTGTATTTAATAACTGGCTTGCAAAATTCCTGAAAATTTAATAGCTGGCTTTTGCAAACTAGTTCTAGCACACCATTGATCTTAGCAGCCACTGAACACCCCCTCTCTTGCACCCCCTCCAACACACACACAATACTTCTTGTTATTATGGCAGTTTTTAACTTGCTTTATTTCAAATATCTGTACACACAAATGTTACTTTCACAGATAATCATTGGCTACATTTATTGATATATTTCATAAATTTCTGGTCTCACTCATGTTTCTTAATTCCCAAAACTTATTTCTGTGTTAATTTGTCATTTTTCTGAAGTACATTCTTTAACAGATCTTTTAGTGAAAAGCATGTGAATAGTAAATTCCCTTTGTTTGTCTATGTCTGAAAATGCTTCTGTTTTGCCTTCCTTCCTCAAAAATAGCTTAGCTGGGTAAAAACTGCTAAATCCACAGTAATTTTCTGAAAGCACTTTCAAAACACTTGTTCAGTTCTTTTCTGGAACTCATTATTATTACTGACAAGCCTACTATGAGTATAATTGTCCTGGTAATCTCCTTGTTCTTTTTTCCTGTTAGTTTTTTTTCACATCTTCAATGTCCTACAGTTTTTTTAGGATGGTTTTGGTTTAGATTTATCTCTATTTACCATGCTCAATACCCAGAGAAATAGACCTGAGTCCTTATGTCTTTACTCAGTTCTGCAAAATTCATAGCTATTAATTCTTCAAATAATACCTCTTCACACTTTTTCCCATTTTCTGCAGCATTTATTGGACACAAATTAGATCTCATCATCTATTGTCCATGTCTTGTATCTGATATTTTTTATATTTAAAGAAAAATCCAAACCTCTTTGTCTGTCTATGCTTCATTCTGGGTAAATTCCTCAGTTCTATTTTCCAACTTTCTAATTCTTTCTTCAACTACTTTTAGGCCAGGGTTTATCATGCTATTTGTTTTTTTCTCAGTAAAATTTTTCTCACTTCCCAGACTTCTAATTCTCTTTTCAAAAATAACTTCATTTTTAATCAAGGTTATTTCTTCACTTATCTCCTTGAGCAGCCTCAAAATATCAGCATTAGAGTTTCTGTCAGACTGCTCCACAAAATTCATTTCTTTAGAATAATTACTATTCTGAGTATTTACTTTGTTAGCTATCTTCCCACTGTGCTTCTTAATGAGCTTTGTAATTTGATTTAAAAACTCATTTGAAGAGGGAGTTTTTGCTCCTGTTCTTTAAATTTTTCTTTCTCCTTCTACATGTATTCCTCTCTGTTTTTTGTGACTGCCACCTACTACCCATGTGACTCTGACCGATCCCTTTCCAGACCCATGTTTTCTCGTGCTATTTCTGGTTTTCCATTCTGCAGCAATGATGGGGACCTCACAGACGTATCCACTGAGCCAATGAAGGGCTTGATTCAATTCCTGACCATGGTGGCTAACAATATATTTTTGCTTGTTGTGTTATGTTGTTGTGTTTTGTTTTAAGCCATCTTTATAGGGTGGACTAGCTGGTTTCACTTTCTGCCTTCAGGCAGTAAACCAAGCTCTGGTTTCTCTTCTCACACCCTCTTCCACCCCCCACCCCCTACCCTGTCTGCCATCTCATTTGAAGCACTTTAATTCCCACTTAGCCTCCAGGAGCTGGACTCTCAAACTCCATTGTTGCTTTCAGACTTGAAACCCAGTAGGTGTACAGCTTCAGCTCAGCACACGACTTTGCGTTTTTGTTCCTTTTGGAGTACAAAGGATCCTAACCTTGGTTTTAAGTCTGATCTTATCCTTTTGCTTTTCTATTCTTATATTATCCATTGTTTGTAGAAGAGCGGACTTGACAAGCACACATTCCATTCTACCACAATGCCTTCTGCTTTCAGAGACTTAAAACTCAAGGTAGGCAAGATTCAGACTGAGATTCCTAAACATATTCTTCATGATAAGAAGCCTTTCTTTTATGTTTTTATAGAACATGGTCTTTCTATTACTCAAAATAATATTTAAGCCTTACTACATGATCAGAATTGTCTGGGCTTTTCTCTCTTAAATAAAGATTTAGATGAGAAACACTGCAGGTGGCTTGGAAATGATATACCATGCATACAATTGTCTCCTGGGGTGTTATTGTCTCCTCCGCTATTTTCCATGATGTCCAAAAGTTTTATGAAAGATTCTGCACATATCCAACATAGCATCAGCTTGAGCACATTTTATTGGTTACTTTTGTCTGAAGCTGGTATATTGCCTAAAGCTAGTGACTAATGTCTTGTAACATAATATCTGCTTATTTATGTTACCTTGACCTCTTTTTATCTGCTGGCATACTTAATACAGAGAGCTTTATTTTTTTAAAAAATGACCTCTTTTTAGACAATGTAGATTTCTGTGATTCAGGGAAATGTCAGTTTTCAGTGTTTTTAGTGGATCCCTTCTCTAAATTATTTTCTTTAAACCCAGAATGGAACTGTACCATTTTGTTTCTCCTCATCTTCTGGTCAAGAGAGCATGCATAAATGAAAACTAGCAACTCCTACCCAAACTAAAAATCAATAGATAAATAAATAAGCAAAACAATCTCATTAATTATAGCATGTGGCACACTTAACTTGGTAATTAATTTATCCGAATTTCATATACATGAGACTCAAAAAGTGATACAAGAGAACTTTTTTCAGCAGTAGCTATATATAATAATTGTACACAAATATTTGTCTGAATTTTAAGGGCCCAGTAATTATCTTTTTGGTATTCTCAGAAAACACAAAAAGATTTAATGCCATATAGCCAGCCCATGAAGATGTTTCTTTCCAAACTGAAGGCCGGCAAGGCTGCCTCATCTTCACTTCTAGGCAACTGGTCAAACTTGTCACATTGAGGAGAATCAGCATGACCTTAGTTTGGACCATTTTTTTAATGGAAGTAGCTTTTTTTCTTCCTGGGGAGAGTTTATATGTTTAAAAGTAGCAAAATAGGTATTTCCATTATGAAGATGACTGATGGCACCTGAGATTTGACTCCAGTGTATCATAATTCTGCTGGACTGTGAATTCCTTCAGGGATTAGGTCCTCGTAGCACGACTCAGAGCCCAGCACATCCCAAGACCTCTCCACCATTACTGACGGCTCCATTTTTCACGTGGCCCATACCTACTAATTCTTTCATTTGTTTATAATCACCATTATGTAGTCTTCCTGTATTAGAAGCCTCTCCTATGTGCATACTTAGCATCCTAGACAATATAGCGTTCATTCAAGCTACCTCGTAATCCCAGGAACTTTCTCCCCCACCACTGGACTGGAAGAATCAGAAGGAAAGAGACTTCATCTTTTAATTCTATCTGGTGCCTGGGGTAAGTGCTAGATAAATGCTTTTGAGTGAATGCACTCACTACTTCTCTGAGGGGGTCTGAAAGAAAACTGGGCTCATTGTGGTTTTCAGTTGAATCCTAAAATGTGTGAGACCCCACAATGTCCCCATTTACATTAGTCAACGTCTCAGTGGTTTCACATAATAAAAGCAGATCTCTCCTCATATCTTGGCTCCATGCAGTCATTCAGGACCAGGGTGGCTCTGTCAGGTGGCTCTGCCATCTCCTGGAGCTTCATTTCCAATGTATGAGAAACGAGGGAGCATGTGAAAGCCTGAAGATGCACATGTAACTTCAACCATACTTTATTGGCTAGAACTCAGTCCAATGACTCCAGCTTGTTGGAAGGAAGGTTTGAAAATGTAAACTGGTTGTGTGCCAGGAGAAAAATAAAATGAAGGTTGGTTATCCCAGCCTTGTACCTGCTACACTGCCATCTAAGGAGGCATAGAATCTAGCTTCCCCTGTCATACAATGGATTACATCTCTCAAGTATTTTTTTCATCATAACAGAGTGGTTATTAGCTACCTGGGACTTAATTGTCAGCACGTTCCTGGGCTTTTAGTGTGTCATTTGCTGTACTCTCTTGATGTGAACGGAAGCTGGTAGGGATATTTGATTGACAAATTTTTTTTTTTTTTTAATTTTGAGAAGTAACTTTGTACCTTCATGACAGAAATAAGCCATGTTGCTGAAAAATTATTATACAGAAAAATATTTTTAAAGAGCAGATGAAATTACCTGCCTGAGTCCACACCTTAGCAAGTAATACTTGTCTATCAAGGTTTATTTTCTCTAGTTTTAGTCAAATGGGTATTTATAAGGTTCTCACAATAGAAGTCACTTGAGGAAAATAACATCATTTCTTTTTCATTCGGGGTGCATCTTTTTTGTAGGATCCATTTCTTCTCCATCACTAATCTTTCAACTACTAACTGGTCTGGGATGTGTTCTTTTAAATGAAACAAACAAAAGCAGGCACAATTAACTTACAATAACTAGAGGCAATTAAAATGTTTTTTTTTTAAACTGTAAGTAAATCCACTTTAGCAATTCCTAAGAAATGACCAATTTAGCATTTGCTTTGAAGTATGCTTAAATATGAGTTTCAATATAAAGACGACCATTCCTTGATTTTTGTGTATGGTAAATAAGGAAATTGAATTTTCCTTTGGAATATTCTTTTTCTTTTGTTCCAAAGAAAGGAGTTATGATTTGGTAAATAAGATATATACCTCCCTTTTATAGGTTTTCTTTGATTTCCCAAGCCTAGGTAGTCAACTGAAAGGGTTCATTCAAATCAGAGATATAAGACTTACTATATAATGTGCAGTATAATTTTTTTAACTTACATCTACCACTGAGAAATTTATGTCGAGATTTAAGAGGGTAGGCTTGAGGACTGACTGGCCTCCTATAGTTTCTCTGAAACCTGAAAGATTATTATATCAAAAGTCAGCATTTCATGGCCCCCCTATATCCATAAAGAAAATTAAAATCATATGCTGCACAGCAAGCTTAAACCATTCAGAATGCTCATAAACATATTTAAAGCCAAAATTACAGCTGTTTCTCGACTCTCGGTACCACGTATAGCTCTAGATATGGTTCTTACATTGCTGTGCACACACTGTAACAGTAATTACTGTATTTTAAGCACCACACTATTCTACAAGAGCATTCTTTGGTGGTGATACAGCAAGCTGGTGACAAAGAGCCCCTCCTGTACCGAGTATCCGCCTTCACAAGGAAAACACTGTGTCCTTAATGTTCTACCAGATCTTTGTCTTCCTTTGTTAGAGAAGGAGATAACAGGCTTTCTCACATATAGAACCAAAGGAAGCATTTCATTGAACATGCACAGTTCAGCAACCCACTGGCAGCTTTTCTTTCTGTACTTTTGATGCAATTTCAAATTTGGAACTTAATAGATCGCACGTCAATTTAACCAAAGGACTAACTGGTACCACTGGAAGCTCCAGGCTTGTGTGAGCACCTTTTCCTGCCACTGTGCTCTGAATTAGGGATGAATTAACAGTCAAACATGAACTTTAATTAACTTCCACTTGAACATACCATATGTTATACAGAGATGTAGGAGGATGGGAAATCCTTTGCAAAATGGAAATTTCTCAGATTCTGACAGAGTGACAGCAAATTTATTATTATTATTTAGTCCTCATTGTTACTATTTTATGTTTTTATTGTCTCTTTTACCCCTACTTTCAGAGTTTGAGGTAATTAGTTTAACAAGTTCCCAGTGAGGAAAGCAAAATGTACATTGAAGTGATGATGGACCAGCCAGTGTGAGATAACACTTGCCTTTAGAAAGTACTTACTGTACGTTTGGGGTCTTCTGTTCAGTCGATCTTAGCTATGTTTATATTACCATATGTCTAGTTTGATGTCTAGTAGGAAAGGAGCCTATAAAATATGTCATGGTCTCCCCTTGCCACAAATGTAAAATGCATGTCCAACTCTGCTGGCGGGGGCACTTATGTAGAAAGTAGAATTTGGCAGCTCAAAGTTTAGCGATTTGGGCTAAGGACCATCTTCTAGCAATATTTTTGCAAGGGTATTTATTAGCTTACATCTCAGCTCACTGAATCATAAAATAAAGTGAATCTCCCTGTATAATAAGTGGATAAATTAGATCCATTAGGAATTCTGTCTCTTTGGGAAGTAAAACAAATATAGATTATTTATATATTTATTTCTATTCTCAAGAAAGATTCCAGGAATCAACTCTGCTGAAAGCCTTTGAGTATAGCTTCTAGGTACACCTCTAAGGAGCCCTGAAAGAGACAAAGTCAAGTTGACCCTAGTATTCAAAAGGTCCCAGCAGAATCATTAGCTGGGATAGAGAAAGTTGCTGAAGACTCCAACTACAGAAGAAAGATGGTTCAGTGGAAAGAGTCTCTTTTTCCCTTTGGGTCTATAGAGTCAGTCATCATCTCCTGAGTACCATTCTCCTTGGAGAGAGGCCAATACTCTAACTGTAAGCGGAAGAGACTTGTCTTCAGGCAAAATCTTTCACAGACTTCTTTTATATAAAATCAATAAAAGGAGAGTTGCTTTGGCTAAGGAAGGAGGTTGAAAGGATAGGCTCCCCTTCAAACTCAACCTCCACGTCTTGTCTTCCCCAAGACTCCTCTCCTTAGAAAGCTGAGAGGGAACGTGCAGCTTTTCTGATCACAGTTGGAAAATCACTGACTCAAGACAACTCAGACTCTTTGGGAGTCATTTCCTTTGACCTGAAGTGAAGTCACTCTTTACTCTGTATTTTATCTGATGGAATAAAGAGGAATGTTGGAAACTCCATGTTTGAATGTGCTAGATATTTTGTAATATAGATTCCCCTAAAGACAGTGAAATTTCTGTTTATATACAACAATAACTAGCAACACACATATATTTCCAAATGTGGGAAAGAAAATTATGAATACACATATGTGTATGTTTACAGGATCAGAGTTATGCTTATGCAGAATAAGTAGATGCTTATGTTATGTGATTAGAAAAAACTTTCTCAGACAAAATATACTTCCCACAGGCCCTGTTGCATGTATTGGGTTTCCCAATACCTGTTCCTTTGGGTAAAGGCAATTGTTGAAAAAGAAATATCAGCTGGATCATGGTATATATTTTAATATTATTGATCTTTAATATTTTGTTTTCAATTAATACTGCAGAGGGCAAGATTGGGAGAGTGCGTGAAATACAGGACTGAAAAGATTCAAAGAGAATAGGGGGTACAGAGCAAAAGTTGGATTTGGGGAACATTATTTAGGCTGGATTCGGAAGGGAGAGAGACTCTGACCAACTGCAGTGTGGCAAAAGTTATTCCAAAGTGTGATACATTTAAAAGCAGAAATGTACAAAAAGGAGGATAGAAGTACCTAGGAAATCTTTGTTGCTTTTACAATATTTTTAACTACTTAAAGTGTGTATGAGTATAACCTGTATATAAAATTAGTAATCAACTGGCATCTGTATGTGGAAGCCAGCAGGAGGAAGAGTGACTTGATGGGCTGAGCTGTACTCGAAATTTTCCAACTGTGTTGACTTGCTTCCCCACAAATCTCTTTACTTTTAATCTCTGTACTTCCTACTGGAATATCTAGGTTCTTTTTCTTAAAAGTCAACTTGAGAAAAGCATCACTAATAAGCTGTTGGCTGTTTTGTTGCATTTAGAAATGTATAGACTAGATGAATTTCTGTATCTGCCTTGGGTTGCATAGCAAGGGGTAGTGTTACCACACAAAAGGCATGATCTGCTCACTGCGAGACAAAAGCCAATTGTCAAGAGGCAAGATGGTGGCAGAGAAAGGACATTTTATTACAGCTTGCTAGCAAGGGGGGCAATGACTACTAAAGTGCAAAAGAACCATCTTAAGGGGGCACAGAATCTTGAAACAGTTATACAAGTCAGTGGGTTATAGGGGAGGGTGTTAGGAATGTTGACCCTCTGGTGTTACAGACTGGGAGGTGCCATACCAGATCTTCAGTTGTCATTGATGATGGCTATCAGCATAGACTCTCTGTTCAGGGGGTCTTCACATTCCTAAAGAATTCAAAAGAATAAAGTTATCATCTTATCGTAGCTGGGAAGTACATACACAAGCAAGGGTCATAACATCTACAGAGCAGGTAGATTTCCTGGAGGGTGCAGATCCAGCTGGGTTAGTAAGTCAGAGATCATTCAAAGTTACAATATGGTGTCTTTTCTACAATATGGCTTCCCTATGTCAACCTTGTGTTGAGATGGTATCAGTAGGAGTCCACCATGGGTGGACACAGTGGTCCTTCTGTAATACTGAGCAGTTAAATAGCAAAGGGGTAAGTTCTATAGTTTCTAAGAGATCTGGTCTACATCCAGCAGGCGGTCAGCTAACTATTGCAACATCAGCCATGGAGTTACTAAAACTAAAAGATAAACAACAGAGCCATGTCAGATAAAAATTTTATCTGCATACTTAAAATGTGGATCTTCCATAAGAATTCAGAGAGGAAACTTAAATAAATAAATAAAAACAAAGCCAGATGAGAAAGAAGCCTAAAATGATAAATTGCAAAGTTTTAAATGGCCATTAAACTTGAGTAAGTCAAATGGCTACCAAATGGAGTTTCATTTCTCATTTTATTTATAAACATTCACATAAAATTGCAAGGAGAAAAAAGGGAAAATCCTTGAACTCCTGTGAAAGACATTTTGTGCCGCGTATGTTGAATTACTATTAAGTATTCACCTGTCTTAAATGGGCTTTTTCTCCAGCCTCTGCATCATACATCTTAATGTCAGTAACATCTGCAACTGAATGGTAATGTGGATCAGTGAAGATAATCACCAGTTAATAAGAGCTTCAAATCGCGCTTGGGCTAGTGTACACCTTTAATGTATTTCTTTGGATAATTTACCAGTACCATTTTATTAAATGCTTATGCTTGCTCAAAAAATGCTCGTGTATAAAATTAGCTGCAAATCTGAACTTTTAAAAATTATTAGCACAGTGGTCCTTTTGCTTCATGCAGCCCTTACCTTTTACTTTTCTTTTGAGCTTAGATCTCAGAAGTCATCATTTAAAAATCATTCTTGGTTTCTATCTGAGTACATTGGTGATGAGGAGGTAAACTTCCTCCTTTTTACTAAGTCTATGCACCACAAAGATGAAAAGATGAAAGATGGAAAACCTACACTTTTTCCTCCATTGATAAATCTCAAGTGCATTGGGTTGGGTGGGGAAACTTTGACCTTTAGTATTTCTGTTTTTGTTGCTCTTTATTTATTTTGCCGCAGAATGCGATTGGTCATGAAAAATAACCCAGGGCAATGTGGTGGGTAGTGGAGGGAAAGCAGAGGAGTGACCTGGTTTTGATTAGTTAATTCAGATTAGGGAGTAAATTCTGATTTCACAGCTGCTGTTCAGGTTCAGTGGCACTACCAATTTTTCCATTTCAAGTTCCCATATATAAAGCTGACAGTTTCCCCCGCTAGAACCCTTTTTAATGTTCCTCTTTGGCAAGGCTCTACCTTTCCCCCCACATTTTCAGTAGCCTTCCTCCCCCATGTAGCTTTGCCAGAGCTACTCAGTTGTGAGCTTCAAATCTCCTGTAATTCCAGTCCTAGCAGGCCCTTAAAAATGTAGCAATGCACAGATGTGCCGTGAAAATTTTAAAATGTGCACTTTCTTTTAGGAATATGAACACTGAATATCACATAAACCTCTGATGTCCCCCTTGCCACCTCCTAGAACTAAGCTAACACTTCCTTCTGTGTTTATATTCGTGGCTCTTAGGTACGTGGTCGGCCGGGGGTTTAGTTCTTGTGTTTTCCCATCTCTTTTCTTCTGTGCCAAATAGCTTACTGGTTTTATGATGTGGGCAGGGGCCGATGAGGGAGTAGTTAGAGTCCAGAGCCTCCATTTTCATTCATGGCCTGGGCTGAGTTTTAATATAGACCTTAGTTAGACACAAAGTCTGTTTCTCCACAAAGCTCCCTTTTACAGTTTAAATAAAGAAATGATAAACATCAAAAGATCAACAGTTTTCCAAAGAAGCCAACATGTAATAGTCATGCCCAGGAGCACTGTTATAACTGAAAACTTTAAAATGAGCATTGAATTGTAGCTTTGTTCCAGTTTGTTTTTCCTCCCTATAATAGGGTTTCTTATAAAAAAGGGGGAATAAAAAGAGGGAGGAAATTTTGAGAATTGAGACTGAAATGAGTCTGATCATTTAGATGTAATGAAGGAAAGAAACACTCTCCAGTTCTGGAGGCTTTTTGTTGTTGTTGTTGTTGGGGTGGGTATGGATACATTGAAAAAGAGCTTCTTGCCATCCACTTGCAAAATAAGTCCTGTCATGTGAGTCTGTATTAACTCAAACAGGTGAAGTGAGTATCTTGTGGGTACACATGTGTGGCGGGTCAATGGAAAACATCCTCCTAGGGGACTCCAAGTGCTTTGAAATTGGAAGAAGTGATGGCTGTAATATTTTGTTCTTGTAAAAAAACCAGAATTTGTAGTGGGTGTGCATGTTCCTGTCTGCCTCATTACAGAGTACTTCTGCAGTTAGGATTTTTCCTATTTTAAAGATGGGCAATCGTCCTTCAAATTACAGACTGAAATCTTCATGCATTGCAGTGTTGTTGGGTCTTTAAAATGCCATCTTCTTTAAGACACCTCAATAAAGTGAGGGATTCTGACGATGACCCTGGTTTAAATGCACTGGTAGCAGACAGGTTAACAGACTGGAGACAGAGCTGACAGTATTTGCATTTTTCGGTGGTGTCTGGCTTAGCTATGAACTATAGGAAGGGATTTTTACATACAAGTCAGCTGGGTGGGCTGCTTGTCATCGTCCAGAAATGGTCATTTCTTCTAGGATGTGGATTTGCTTTACTCTTTATTACCTAAAGTGTTGTGAATACAGAGTGCCTATCTGAGGTTGAGTTAACCCATGGTTAAATTGATGCAGGGCTTGAAAATACTAGATGAAAGGTGTTATGAGTTTGCAATAGTCAAAACAAAGAGGTAAGATGGGGACTGTTATGCAGGAAATTCAGGCTAATGCCTCTCTGTGGGTCCACAGAGCAGAGCCAGACAGATAATACAAATCCGCACAGACCAACCTGCCATCATCGTGGCCGAAGAGTAAAGATGTTGGTTTCATATTTAGGACTTTGGTCTGGAAGATAGAAGACAGAGTTCCAATTCCAGTTTCAGTACTGATCTCTCTATTAAAGCGTTCGTCAGAAGGCCACAGGCCAGTAGGGAAGCAAGTCATTTCATGTTTTGTGCCTTATATTGGCCCATCTGTGAAATGGGAGTGACAACACTCTCTGCCGTTCCTTTCCTCCTTGGGGATTTGGTTAGACGAATGAGACAACATGTGTGGATGAGCTTCGAGTTCTTCGGCGGAAAGGTGCTGTAGAAATCCAAGTTTGCATATATTTTTGAAAGCATCGGTGATCTGCCATGACGTGGACGGCTGTCAGCTGGCTGCAGCACCTCCACCCACACTGAACCAGAGCATCCTGCAACCTGCCTGAAAGGCGACATTTAGCATCATTGTGCAGACCCACTTTAGGTATTGACACCTTGAAGTAAGATCCACTTAAACACAAGGTGAAAAACGGCTCTGTTTTTCACATATCTTGTCTTCTACTCGTACAAATGAAAATAAGGAGATTTATGAACAGCAATGCAAATCTTCACGCTAATCAACAGAGTTTAGAAAAAATCAGCTAGGAGCCCCGAACATGCCCATGGCAAGTACACTGCTTCAGCCTGCAAGAGATAAAGTACACTAGTGCATATCGGTTAGTCTAATTTATTCAGAGTCGTTGCCAGATCACAACCTTGTGTTTGATTTTCTTATAAACTAATAATTTCTTGAATGAACTAATACTGCCACAGCCACTCGTACCTCTACCTTGTAGAAGTTTTTTATTGTTGTGTATGCAACTAAATTGAAATATCTTTCACTTGAAATATTGACTTTAATATCTCATTTGAAAAATTCATGAAGCCTTTGATGTTAAATCCATACTCAATTTAGCCAAATGCCATTAGAATATGCAATACGCCTGAATACAGAAAGCATTATTGTCTGTGTTTCTGCAGAAGAATTACATTTTATGACTGTAACGTCAGGATCTTTTTTGGATTTGTGCATGAGGAAAAGAAAGGGAAAGGCAGCACATTAGATGCAAAATGAAAAGTGGTATTGATTAGGCTCTCATTTACCCACTCTCTGCCTCATTCCCTAAATGCATGGAAATAAGGGTTGTGCCACTGCAACTAACAATGCTCTATAATGAATGGAACAATCTTTAGAAAATTAGTGTGAGCATGTATGATAGTGCACAGATGTTGCTCCGAGTAACTGTCATACATTTCTTTTACATCTCCATTTACATAAGTCTCTTTATTTCCTAATAGTATCATAATAGAAACATGACAATAGTTAATGATTTCATAAAACATGTAATGTAAAGGCTGTCAGAAAGGTAGAACGTTAATTGAAACCTATAGCTATACTGCATTAGAATTACATTTCCTAAATGACTCACGTTAAAAATATCCCTCTTGAACAGAGAAAGACAAAGACAGGTATTTGAAAACAAAACAAAACAAAACAAAACTCAAGCTTTCAGCAAATTAAAAATTTCCCCCCAGTAAAACACAGACCAACAAATATTGCAAAATCCAGTGTGTGCTAATAGAATGTTTTTTGCCTTCAGTAATTTATGGGCACTTTCCAACCATCTATCGATCACATTTTAAAAAGTAAACTGCATTAACATTTTAGACTATAATGGCTCCAGAAAATGTTTGATTTTTATCACTACTGAAACATCATCGCCAGGGCGCGTGCTTTCGGTTAGCCAGAGCAGAAAATGAGATACTTCTTTCCGAGTGAATCGGCTATCTGTACCGTTTATGTTTACACAGGTATTCCATGATGCCCTGAAGGACCAGGCTGGAGAACCATGCTGGGGACAGGCCACGGTATTTTTAAGACTACAGAAAACACATTTAAGAAAGTGGAGGAGAGAAAAGATGGGGAATGGAGAACCCCTGACTCAAGGAGGTAACTGACTAACCAGAAGCCCACAGATCCTTTCGAGAGAGCCTGTGACGCAGTCCTTGAACAAAAAGGATGAGTTAAGCCCCGGGTTGCTGCCTGCTCTGTAGCACCATCTGCTGGTCATTCTCCGCGCTTTGTCAGTCCGGGTGGGGAAGTGGCCTTTTCTGCTCAAGACAAAGGTCCCACCTGACTTCAGTTTTAACACACCTTATGTGAGTCACAATGTACACAAAATAAGGGGAGGGGGAAGCTATAGCCATGTTAGAGAAGGTTAAATGGAACTGGACAGGCCCTACAGAATGTATCAAAGTGGTTCTGCACAGCAACCTTTTTAAAGAAGGAAAGAAAGCAAAGCCCTTTTGTTAAGGAGAAGTATAAGAATCTCGTGGATTTTTAGAACAAGAAGAAACCATCTGTGCAAGAAAATTTATTCTCACCTTGATCCTTTAACATCTTGTGTATCTTCCATTCTATTAAATTAAAGCATTACTGAAATATGTTTAAAATTGAGCACCATCCATCATAGAGATTGAGTTAGAATATCTACATAATATTTACACATCTCATTGGGAAAAGTAATCTTTCTTTTCAGTAGTTATCATTTTTGAAAACCTGGATTGACTTGTAAGCCACTGTCTGTCTCATCCCTTACTAAGCGTTTCCTCAGCTGATGCATTTCACTGATCTGATCTCACTGATGTGATAATAAAATCATTGGTCACTCAGACACACGGAGGCTGGTGCCCATGTGTTGAATCACCTGCTGTTAATGCAGATAGAGGTATACAGATGGGACTCGGGGACCCAAATGTGTTAATCTGAGAAATCCCTCGGCAATATCCCATGGATTACAATATTGCTGAAATATCCGGTATATTACTGCAAGTTAAATACTTCTAGAATTAATTATTAAAAGTGTATTTACCAAGGTTTAGCAACTATTTAATATGTGTTGCTTCCCAATGGGAGATTAGCCTATCTAAGGGCTGTGGAATCCTGGGGCCTTTGGAATTTATTTAACAAATGATAAGCACCTGATTAAAAATAAATTAAATGCTAGTTAAAGTATTTAGGGAGCTCATTTAAAGTGTTTCATTAGTAAGGAGTTTCTCCATCCCATCTTTATTGTTTTAGAATTACTAACTTTATATACTGGAGGAGGAAACAAGATGGCTGCCAGAGACAAATTGGGTGAATAACCATATTTCTTAATTACTTTTTTTTCTCTTGTGAGAGTTTTATTTTTTTAAGGAGATTTCTATGATTTTCTATTTTTACCCTGTGAAAACAGATATCTTAATGCTACAGAAATTTGGAAGAAAGTATTTGATAACAGGTTCACCAGCACAGGCTGTTCTTATAGGATTTGCCTGTATTTTTTCTATTTTCACCTTGGAATGCATATGTAAGGGTCCCTGACTCTATCTTTCAAGTTTTTTCTGGATCTAGTATTTCTATATTTAATGCAAGAAAAAAAATTCATTCTCGTATTGTACTTCACGGAAGAAAGATGTAAATCATAATTTATGACAAATGGTTCGAATTTGTCTTTTAGATGTATTTAGTACTTGTTATATTATTTGCCAGCCATTATACCAGACTCATTCACGTACTTTCTTTTCTGAGGTCAATTTTCAGGGAATTGTCACACTTACAGATTTATGTGCATGACATGCACAGTACCAGTCTGCTTAAGTTTGAATCAGAAAAGTTCAAGGGCTCAGACCAACATGGATCTCTCCTTATACAGAGCTTTTGGAGAAAATAGGATTATTCTGAAGCCAACCCGGAAAAGCAGTGGGAGTTTTACATCAAAACAGACCTAAAGACATGTTTATAGATGAAACTCTATATTTTGTTTTAATACTTAAATTATGTTTCATGTGTTTGAAATGAATTTCTTTGCATCTAAGTTGTTTTTGTCTTTTTAAAAGTGAAAGTTCCTTGAGACTAGAGTCTCATCTTTATGTAATTAAAAGACACTCTGAATCTCAGTACATTATGCTTGATAGAAACAAGTTAAAAGGAATGATGAGTTCTGAACTTAGAGCTCATTCATATTGATGTCTAAGAGCTGTGGATTTGGAGGAAAGATATGTTAAGAGGAAACTGAGTGGGAGTAGGGAGTTGGGGATGTGGTACCAAGGCCAGGAGCTGGTGGAGAGATATGCTGCCTTTGATAATGAAGCACTGGCTCCTCTTTGTTACTCATCAGCAATGTTCCAGTAGAGATCTCTGAGCTGAACAGCAGACGTATGTCTTTAAGTGTCTGGAAGGACTAGATCACAAATTAAAGATAACCGTGCAGGTGCACGTCTTATAAAACATGTGGCAGATATGCCAGGTTTATTCAGATAGGGCATTCCTGCTATTGACCAAGTGTAGGCCAGAAGGAAATAGTGATCCTGAGTAGAACTTGAACTTGGACTTGGACTTGTGGCAACAGAAATCTCTCTGGAATCACAGCCTAGATAGATAAAGCGCCAGTAAACAGGAGAACCTGATCACAATACAGAGTCAGAGATTGACTTGTGTGGGTTGTGGCTAAGAGCTGAAAGTCAATGATAATAATTGAGTCAGTTTATCTTACGGATCAAGGATAGTCAGCCCAAAAGACAAAAGGAGTTCCCTTCTTCATCTATCAGCTACATCTTGGAACCAGAGGAGACAATTGCTTAGATTCCTGCCTTAGGCAACTCCAAAGGAAAATGCAGCTTTTACAGAAACCCTGAAGATGAATGTATATAAAATGAACCTCCCACAGTTAATATGAGTAGATTTACCACCATGGGGAGAGTGAATAAAATGAAGTGCGGATAGAATGCGTGTTGGCTGTGCTCATTGGCCATGGCCAGTGGTCAGGCAGCAGATGTGGTCTTTATGTTACTAGCAAAGGCTTTGAAATCTCTCCTGGATCACCTCCCACCCTCGTGGCTCCCTGAGCAATGCTGATAACAACTAGCCAAGCCACTGATGATGCTGCTGAAATTACCTCTTTGGTCTCATACAGAGCCATCCTCAGTTCATGGAGAAGAGCCAGCATGTCTGCAGAGATGGCAACTTACGGGCTGAATGCATCCCATTGTACGCTGGGGTTGCATTACTCCACCTTGCAGTGGGAAGTATATCTGATGATATTTTATGCTGCCAGGCAGTATTGGTAAATGATGGGCAGTTTTGTCTTGAGGGGGCACTCTTATAAATTGCCTTGTGTGCTAAAGAAGTGTCTTGGTTTATGACAAGAAAAGATGGTGATACTGACTACCTGGCTGTGGTCACTATTTATGTGTATATATAATTATCATAATGTTCAGGTCTAAAATTGTGGGGAAACCAACATGCTGAGTATGTGTCTATGGTATCTAATTTGTGTGAGACTATTCCTACATTGGTGTCAAATAAAAACTCTTTCTGGTGCATTAGCACCAGAGCCAGTCCATTCCCAATTCCTGAAGCTAAAAAGGCCAAAACTTATTGTTTTCTGAAGAAGACGTTTGTTTTAAAACATTGGGAAATGTGGAATTGTGCTCAACGGGTATGGCTTTCCTCTGACGGATTCTCATACCTCTTGGTACTTTGTACTTTGCTTGGTTCTCCAGAAAGGGAAGATAAAAAGGGATACTCAGTGAACACAGTCCAAAGGTGAGTGAACTATTAGTAGGTGGGTCATTGAGAAAGCATAAAATAATTATTGATGATAGCTAACATTTACTGACTACTTCCTATGTGCTAGGTATGGTACTACGTTCTTGCTTGCATGACCTAATTTATTTCTCGCAACCATCTTTGAAGTAGAGACTATTATTTCTGCATATTTTTCAGATAAGTAAAACCAATGCTTAGAGTGGTTAAGGAAATTTCCTAACTTAGTAAGTGACAGCTGGTTCGACTGTGGCTTATCTGACTCCTGGGCTCAGTCTCTTCACCTTGAATGTTTAGGTAGTGAGAAGATTGATGCCATAGGGAATTGAAGGCATTAGAGCTAAAAAAAGTGTATTATAAACTCTAAGACTTTCAAAAGGTATAAAGACCTGTGACAGTAAAGTACTACCCATCCACTCCCCAATTTAAGACATAAACCTTATCTGCCAGCAGAGGAGACACTCCTTGATGGCACGACTCTACCTCCCCTCTCTGTGTTAACTGTGATAATGAATTTGGTTGGTGCATTTCTTTATAGTTTCTCTACATATATACTTACTCTTCAACAATATACCTTGTTGTTTCACATTGTTTTTAATTATGTTCTAATGTGAGTATTTCTTTGGATGCTGGAAAGAAGGAGCCTAGAGAGAAAATGGAAACCATAGAGCTCATCTCCTATGTGTGTCATGCAGTGGTGAGCCTGTTTTACAGATTTTTGGTACTTCTTGGGGCTGTATTAAAGGTCTGAGCAATTTTGCCAGCATATTTTCAGGGAAAATATTTTTGAGCCACAAGTACACAGAACAGATCTCGAAACAGTTGCCCTTTCCTGTAACTGGGGGCAGAATTGGATTTGCCCTCTTGTTTGCACTGTGTGATTGTCAGAATGCCTAATTTTCTTTGATTCTGTGTTTTCTGGCACTTGAAAAATGTACCCCAAGAAGTTAAAATCATCATCCTTGCTCGGTGCTTTGTGGCAGCTGCCTGCCTGGTGGCTTCTGGTAGTTCCGTGAAACGTGTGGGCAGAGTAACAGAAGGGCTGAGGAAGGAAATAGAGTGACTGGAATAGCATTTGCCGGCAGCATGTTGGGAGCTGAAGGTGGAGCATATCCAGAGGATACTGTGAGGAATATTTTAAAATCGCAGGTGCACTTCAGCTCCCTGCAATTTAAAGACACGGTGCAAACGCAATTTGTATAGTGGTTTCACAGAGTGGCTACATGGCTTTCTTATTTCTAAGCCGGGGTTCTTGTGGGCCCTCCCTAGGCAAGGGGGAGATGAGTTGTGTCTGCTTCTTCCAGGAGTGAATGAGTTTTAAAGCAACTGCTTCTCCAGGACCTGGGATCTCAAGGAACTGTAGGAACTTATGGTCAAGAAAGGTGTTTTGAAAAAATGAATAACTAGAGCTATCACATTTCCAACCTGTGGTTAACCCAGTTGTGTACAGATTTTTGCTTATGTCCGTAGCCCCATCACACTTAGCTAGTTCAGTTCTGAGGTGGGATATGTGCTAAAGATCGCTTCACACACAGGTGGATTCTGAGTGTACTTTCAGAGGTGAAAGGAAAGACTTTTCTGTGTGCAGCCTTTTCTCTTGTCTACTAAAATTCCACCTGAGGAATTTTATTTAAAGGAATAGAAGAAGGAAATAAAAGAAAAGCTCCCAGAGTTGGTGGTCCAAAGTTCTAAAACTATATATCACATCAATAAACTTTTTTGAGTCCTTCCCCCAAATATGCATATTTATTGATTTATAAATTATATATGTACTATTGCATGACTATGTTCATACATAATAGAACATTTTCAAACACTTTAACTGGAGGAGACAAAAGTGAAATAAAATATTTTCCTTAGCAATGGTACAAAGTCCTTTGTTTTCACAGCTATTGTTATTATTTTAACTGTGGTTGGTTGTAATTCAAGATGTTTTTAATCATCTTGGTTTAATACTTTGTGATATAGCTTGGCCTGGTTCTGAATTCAGCTTATTTTAAAATTTTGTGTTAATGTCTGTTATAGCTAAAAAGAACACTTCATCAAAGTATGTAGGTAAAATGAAAAAAGGCATCGTGCCCGCGTTTACCGTTTTGTGATACCCGCTGTTTCATTTCCTCCACCATCACACAGGCATTTGTGTTGGTCCTCAGCAAGCAAATGCCCATCTTTCCTAATGCTCATCAGCTGTCTTTGCAAACTAATTAGAAGGTAGACATTCTTATATTTTAAACAAAGAGATTTGAGTTCTTCTGACAGTTTTGATCTGGAGGACTTTTTAAATCTCTGGAGGTTATGATCTGGAGGTTACAATATTCTATTTTCAAGTTGTTAAGAAGTATGAAGATATGGGAGCTTTTTATAGGTGACAGACATATCATTTTCAGTAGTAAAATCATATTAAAATGGAAATGATTCTAAATATCAATTTTTAAATATTCTTTCCATAGCCCAAGTTCTAGTTTTTTTTTTTTTTTTTTTAAATATAGTGTTTCTTATCCATGGTTGAAACATCAAGTTAAACCTTAAAGGCCAGATTAAGTATGCTTTTTCTCCAAAAAAAATTCATGTCCTTTGACGTTTTGTAAAAGGAGAATGCAAACTTATATATAAGCGCCACAGAATTTTCTAGTTCTTGGTCATGAGATAATCAGCTAACCTCTGTGTGGTACAAAATATTTTTATGGGCCCTTTCTATCTCACTGCAGAGAACTATAAATATTTTACTGTATTTTAAAAAGTTTTTGTGGTTGTCATAGTTGTTGTTAATCCTGTAGGACTTCGACACTTTTAGCTTCAATTTTTTTGCTGTAATAGCTTATGCATGATGCCAATGGAAAGGTTTTTTTGCATAAATTTTTAAATCTTCCCATCGATTTTGTGAGGCTTAGTTTAGTTCCCACTTAGTAACACAACACACGAATCTCCTTAAGGAAGCCTAAGCAGCATACACCCTGGCACCCTGCACAGTGGACTGTAAGCAGTCTGATGCACCCCGTCAACCCTTCCACGTTATGGACTTCCTGTTCTTTCTTCAGGGTACGTCACTTACATGATGTATGACCACTCGAAAGGCAGACTGAATGGGAGTACTAGAGTCAATCTATATTAAATACCCCTAAACTTTTAAATGTTTTTACGTGAAGATACATATGATTAGGAGAATGAATATTTTCCTTCCCTACTCCAGTATATCACTATATGTACCCCAGATTAGAAATAGCCTTTGTAGCGTTGGTCCTGTTATAATGCAAATCCCCTTGGGTGATAGAAGTACTTGAAGAAATTATGTCACTCAGTATGAATCTATTCAACTTTTATAAAAGTAGAGTTTGATAGGGTGAGAACATGAGTGAAGTAAGTAGACTTGGCCTTTGGTGGTGGTGGATGGCTATTGGAATTCAAGGAGAGATGGAGAAGATAATGTGCAAAACTGGGAAGCTAGGAGAAGGACACGTAAACTCTGGGGTTTTGCAACGGTGAGTTCTTTCTTCCCACTTCTGTAAGAATTCAGAACTGTAGTGCAGCTGACCTCTCATTCCATTTGAGAGTGCCACTGTGTACAGGGCCCACCAGAAGGAATGGTGTTGGGCCAAGCCATAGCCAAGCCTCAACCTGGAGCCAGGACATGGCCCCCAGGCATGGCCAAGGTATTTGGTCAAAGCACAGGTGATTTGAACCCAAAGGATGGTATCATTGCGTGGATGGTTGGTTGACATTCCTCGGATTATGAATGTAGTCTGGCATTCATTGTGATGTCTAAAATCTAAGTGTTCAAATAGCTCTTCTGTTCCGTGTCATTTCCCAGTGGGGGAGTCTGGGCTGGCTGTTTAGTTTAACTGTACTGCAGTAAGGTCCCACACCAGGTTAGTGGCAAAACCAGTATTTTCACAGATGCTTTAAATCTTCTCGTGAAAGCTGCCAGGGTTGGTAAGTTTCTTCCTCTTATTCTATTTTGACCCTGGCAGCAGAAGTAGGGATTCTATTTTATCCACTGTATTATTTTAATTTCTAGGCAGATAGTGCCATCCTCTCACCTCTGTCCTCCATTTTCTTCTTCCTTTCCTTCGTGTCATTCCCCATTGAAACACTTCCACCAGACACAAGAAGTCACTACAAAGAGTTGATGCATTTACAGTATTCACTATCATAAACGATCACCGTCAAATAATGTAATTAGACCATGGTTCCTTTGTACTTGATGTTGAGAGAAATAAGAGGGGCATTTTGTAATAGGATGTTTTAGAGCATATGTGTCTTTCTACATTTGTCAGTTCTCTGGAGAAAACATGTTCTCCCTTGCCGAGCAAAAATACATCTATCTTCTGTAAAGCCTGAACGCCACATCAGCTTATGTTACACCCCATGAGATGAAAAAAAACCTCCATGTAGAACATGTAAGATAAAGTGTATACACTGCTTGTGCTGAGTCTGATGCTGATGGATGAAAACTTGTTAGAGGAGCACACTCACCAGGCTCGGAGACTTTGCTGTTAACAGTTTTCCGTAGCTTGTGTTTCTGATGGGAGTCTTATTTCAGAGAATTCAAATTAGGATGAAAGACTGGGGGAAATTTTGACCAAAAAAAAAATGCTCCCAAACTTGTATACTTTTTAGATTGATGTAACTCATAGGTGAATGTGAGCAGTGGAGAGGAACTGAACAGTACGTTATCAAGTCATCTTCCTCTCCAGAATCCAAATAAGTGACTCAGACTACAGTGGCCCTGCACCAATTAAAAAGAGCCCGTGAGATGTGGCAATAAATTCTGTAGAATATTATTACCAGAGGGATGGTCAGTCTCAGTGAAAATTCTGCATAATGGAACTTTAAATAAATTTATACCTAGTGCTTTTAAATATAATTGCACTGTACTTATGGAGAGTCCCCATGTCAAGCAAACTTTGTCATCAAGACTAGATTTTGAATTCAGAGAACATGGGAAAGGTCTTACTGGCAGTGCAAAAGATAGGTTCCAGAAAACACACGTAGTGTTCTTCATGGGACAACATGGCATTGCTCACGGAACCTCATCTGGACCATTGTGTATTTTATTAGAAACACTAGGAGCATAGTGATAGCAGATAATGAACAGCAGCAAGGAATGGGAGATGAAGAACAACTCAAAGCCAACATAACTATAATAATATGACATGACTTAGTCAAGGACAACACGGCCCCATAAGGCATAATGCAATTATTTTCATGACAGCGATTTTGAGTAAATAAGAATAGGTAAAATTATGCTCAGTGCATTCTGTTTGATAAGGAAGATAATTGTACAATATAATTTTCTAAATCCTTTCAAAAAGGATTGAGTAATAGTAATTTGTACTTAGCATTTACCATGGAACAAACATTGATCTAAAGACTTTTTATGCATCATCTCATTAAAGGCTCAGAACAATATTATAAAGAGTCACCATTATTATGCCTGTTTTATAGGTGAGGAACTGGGGCAAAAAGGCATTAACTTGCCCCAGGTGGAGGCAGAAGTGGACTCAGCCTCACTGCGCATGTCTAACCAGTGTGCCGTACCTCCCTAATTAAAATAGATAAGTATGGCCGCTGAAAGTCAAAATCTCAATTGTCTGGAAATTTTACTTGTATGAATTCCTGGTGATGCACTATAAATGAGACATTTATGCCTATATTAAAATAACTTTAATTACAACGAGGCTCCAATTACGTTACCCTGTAAGGTCTTTCTGAGACTCTCTTTAGTGATAGAGAAGAATATTTTGCAATTAAAGCCTTGAGTATTTTCTGTAGGTGGAGTTTTCCATACAGCAGGAAGATAGCTTCAAGGCTGACAACTTGCTGTCAAGATACCTAGGAGAATGTTGAATATATCCTAGAACTTTAGATTTACAAAATCATTAAGCCTTGTTTACGTTATTCCTTTGCTTCGCAAAAATGTTTTTTTACAGACAGTACAAAGGTAAACTTTAGCTTTGCTCCTGTCAGAATTATCTAATTTCTAATTAGGGGAGCCTGATTTAATGAGATTTTCCTAAGTAGTTTGGATAAGCCTTGGATGACAGACTTTAAGTAAGTGCTGTGGTTTTGTTCTTTTTTTTAAACTAGTTAATCATTTGTTGCTTTCATAATTGATCAGTCCAGCATTTCTCGTAGAGCTGGGTAATTAGGCATTTGTTATAGACACTATGGGACTATGAGATGAGAGATGAGAATGGAGAGCTCAAAGGGATTAAACAAGTTGCTGTGGTCCTCACTCGCCTGCAGGCTGCTCAGGGGCAGGGGAGTTCCAGCAACCACCGCTGGAGGCCTGCCCACTGCTGTGTTCATCACCAGACCAGGGTTCCCGCTCACTGCCTCTGCTAAATATAGGAGCTTGTTCACACATTAGTGTTAGCAATTTGGTGAAGCTAGTGCTGATACTAGCTGCCAGTGCAATTGCATTTCTCCACGGTCTTTCTGTGTGCACAAGACCATTGGACGTCGCTAAAAACCAGGGAGGAGACAGTCACCTGGAAATGTATTGGTCATCATATTATTTCAAGTTAATGAAGGGAAGCACAGGGTAGACGATATCCTGGATATCTCTAATAGTTTATCAGAATTGGTTAAGTTCGATTAAATGCTTTGAAAGTTATCATAGAACAGGCAGGCAAAATGTCAATGTTAGCTACCAAGTAGTTGATTTAACCTTAATTATTTCATCCCAAATATATACTAGTCATTTTGCTGAATTTCAATAAGAAGCATTTCTAGGAAGTGAATATGCTCTGGGTTTCCAGCTCTCTACACAGCCATGGAGTAGACCAAATTCCAAAGGCAATACGTTGAGGGAGAGCCTGGGTGGCAGCATGGAGAATTTACTTTGAACAGACAAAAGACAGCCCAGCATTAACTGCAGCTCAGCCCTCACACATATAAACATGTGCTCCCATAACCCATTTCTTTTAATGAGTGATGAATTACCTCCCCTGTTTTCCTGAACTTCAGCCTTTCTCCAAAGGGCTATGCAGAAATGTGCATTGACGTGGAACAGCCAGGTAAGATGACAGTCTGCTCAACCCATGTTATTAAAGAAATTGGTTCACCTTTTTGATTCTGTGTCATTGTAGTTCTAGCCATTCATTTGTTCAATAAGCAGTTTGGTATGTTCTGGGAAATAATGAATATTGATCATAAAATCGATCACTTATTAAGAAACAGACTAAGGGAAATTGTTTATCCAATCAATTGTAATTTTTGATTTGTTATTTATATTTTCCAATTTTGTCCACCCCTCCCTGAGGCTCCTCTGCTCTCAGGAACACCAAGGGAAAGGCGTATAGACACTGGCTGAAACTTCTGAAAGAGCACAAAACCCAATAAATTCATTATAGATCGTGCTGGCTGAAATAGCCAAGAATAAAAGAGAATGCAATTGAGAAGTGCAGACACACTGCCTCTTGCACCTGTGGCTATTGGGCTGAAACTTTATATAGCAGTAGGATTTGCTAAAAAGGGTGCATGCTTACTGCTCATGATATGTGAGCTAGCTGTGTCGTGCTTTAGAAGACAAAACAGTTGCACACAATTAAAATGTCTGTACAAGCTAACGAAGATTTTAAGTGAGCCTGGAAAGAGAGGTTGATTACTTTGGATGCATATGATGTTTGTTTTACTTAAAGGATTCTTATTGTTTAAAAATGTTTTTGGTACAATAGAATGAAATTCATCACTCTTAGAATTTATGAAGCTGTAACAATGAAAATGTGCCCAGTTGGGACAGATTTGAAATAACTAAGTGATGCAATGTGTAGATGGATCTTTCAGTGATACAGGGGGATGGGAGAGGGCACACATATCCCTCAAGATTCTGAGAAAAGGGACCACTGTCCTCTTGTGCAAAATATTGATGAGTCCTTTGATGGGCCCTCTGGGGAAAGATTGAGTGAGTCCGTCTATGAAACAGCAGAGCTGATGCCATTCTAGATGTCCTTGTTAAAGCAAGAAGTGAATCAGGTGCAACCTCAGAGCACATATGTTTCTACTTTCATCTTTCACTTGTGTGGAAAAGCAGGGCTTGAAACCAATGTATAAACTAATCTCATTCCTAGTAGAAGTGATTCCAACTTTTTGCCCCTTTCCCACAGTGCATCTAAGGTAGAGAAAATGTAACTGTGTCCCCAAGTGACTAATTAACTTTCCCTGGGATTTGTGAGCACCAGGTGAATATATTGCTCATGCTGTACTTCATCTGAAATGTGATTTTGAATATCCCTCTAGCTGGCTGCAGACACTGATGAAAATTGCCTCTCCCGTTCTCTCTCTTTTTTTTTTCTACCCTGTTTTCCAACCCCCTTAAGATCAGAGCCCTTCATCCACAGCATTGATGGCAGGTCTAATTTCCAACTGAAATTTCTAGTTCAGGTGTTTACTGGGTATCTTAATTTCTACAAAAGCTGGGAGACCTTTGCTGAAGCATTGAAAGGACTGTCAATTTTATTTTACTAGTTGAACATCCCACTTGCATTTATCTTTAGATTTGACTAATATTTTGTCTTTCACCTGATTTTACCTATTACCTTTGAGCCTTTGCTCTGTGAACTAGTCTTCGATTTTGGTTGTTCAAATGCCTCCTTGCTGTAAACTTGCTTTCCCTACAGGGGCGAGAACTACTAATATGTAATGTGCTAATACTCTTATGAGCATTGTGTCACACTGAGTCATTATGACCATCTCTTCAAAGCGATTCTTTTTGTTAATCTGCATCATGTCTTATTTCTTCCTTCTTGTCTGTTTTCCTCTACCTCTTTTACCTCACTTCTCATGGGACCACTCATCACTTGTCTCTTGCATCATCAACAACTCAATGCTCTCTGGATTTCTCCATTTTTCCAACAAACTGCAGGTCTCCTTCTTCTTACAAACGTTGATTGCCAGCCATCCCGTTATCCTCCCTGCCCCCGCCCTACAAGCTAAGTTTTTATTTCTCAACTTTCCTTCCCTGAAGAATTCCAAGAAAGGGTAACTGACGCTCACTCCCTTGCTCCTTAGGACATCGCTGTCTTGTTTCTGGAAAGAAGGCCTCATATTCACTGCTTTCATTTCTTAACCATCATTCTTTAACCATCTACGCTTTAGTTTCTGGCCTTGACTGTGTTTTTAGAAAGAAGTAATTATCATTTTATTCCCAAATCCCAACCCTTTTTTAATCGATAGGTTGTATGACTTATCTGCAGGATTTGATATTTCTGGGCCACTCCACCCTCTTCTGTTCCTACAGCAAACCTTCATGGAGTGTCTGTAATGTTCTAGGCACTGTCTCAGGTGCTTGAAATGTATCCATGAGCAAATCAAATAAAAATATCTGCCCTTACATTCTAAAGGAAGGAAGCAGACAATAAATAATTTATCTGCTAAACAAGGACCATACTATCAATTGTGAGATGTACAGGGCCAGGACTTGGGTGAAGCAAGTGAGATGCCTCAGAATTTAAGGTGGCCTTCACTCTCAGGGTTGGCACTTGCACTACCTCACCTCTTTAAACTTTGTGCTCTAGGTGTCTTACTTGAACATCTTGGGAAAAGGGGGCAGCCGGTGCGAGGCTCAAATGCAGGAGTGTGCCTGCTGGGTTCCAGGAACAACGGGAGGCCAGTGATGGAGCAGAGAGAGGGAGCTGGGGCAGGGAGTGGAAGATAAGATAGGAGAGGTAATACACAGGGAGACCACGTGGGGACTTGTAGTTGTTGGTCATTGAAAGAACTTTGGCTTTGAAAGACTGGAGAGCAAGTGAAGAGGTTTTGAGCAGAAAACTGATGTGATCTGCCTGACATTTTAAAAGCCTCACTCTGACTGCATTGTTGTTGAGAAGCCTGGGGGACAAAGGTAGAAGGAGGGTGATTGCTGCAATCTTAGGCAAGAGGAGATGATGGCTTGGATAAGGCTGGTAGAAATGACAAGGGTGAAAAGTGGTCAGACTCTGAACAGATTTGGAAGGTTGAATCAAACTGATTTGCTGGTGGATTGGATGCAGGGTGTGAGAAAAAGAGAGGGTCAAAGATGGTTCCTATGATTTTGGCCTCCATGCTGAGCGACATGAAACTCTCTCCTGTTCTGGCTTCCAGAAGAACATTTTCTGGTTTCCTCTTCTATGTTTATGGTTCTGTTGTCTCCTTCACACATTCCTTTTCCTGCTTCTGTCTCATTATCATAACTCTTACCTCTGCTGTTTCCTCAGGCTTCTCTTCTCTCTCTCTGTCACTGCTTGAACTGTATCTTGAATGCATTCCAAATTTGTGTTTCCAGCCCTAACCTCTCTCTTGGTCTTTGGGGCTGTGTTTCCAGCTCTTTATTTTTGGATTTCTATTAAAGCCAGTCATCCTCCCAGCCATCCAGGTTTGAAACTCTTTGTCCTTGTTGCACTAGTACCTCTGTAATTATATAGAGAAAATTTCCTTTACTAGGGTCCCTCTTGGGGAGAGCCCAGTTGCTCATGTTTGCAAGAAATGTTTGGAAAAGTTCATAGAGATGGGTGGTGAGCACTTCACAGGGCTGTGTGAGTAACAGAATATGGCAGGTGAGCTCCTCTCTGAGGCGGAGAGTCTCTGTTAGGAGCTGAGCCCTCTGCTTTTCTGGGCATGGCTTTGGGAGGTTGGGCTATACAAAATCTGAAGTAGTAGCCAGGTCAGGACTGTATTGCTTTGCATAGTAAAGGACTACTAAATTTTAAATTCTCAGAGGAAAAATTTAGAAGTAGGAGATAGATGCTAACAAGGCTAGATACTATGTGGGAGAATGAAGAGAGAGAGAAAGGCAAAGTAAAATTTGTTAGAGATCTTGTGGCAGGCATGAATGAGAAAGAAGTGGGAAAAGATGTGTGTTTGTGGATTTTGAAGCTACTGACCATCTTGCTGTGCAAACATAAGGGAAATCTCTACCTCTGTTTTCTTCATAAAATCTTCAGAGAAGACTCCAGTGTGCCCTAATGGTTTTTTTGAGACTGACTTCTTTGGAGAATCTCAGTGGATGTTGAGTCCTGCATTTGGGTTGCAGAGGGTTTAAAAATGAGACATTTGGTGAAATGACTGGAAAGGGAACAGCTGACTTCCGACTTATCCCACTGCTCTCATCCCACGATTAAAGACTGTTACCGTGCCTTGGTAATGTCACTTGTGCCTTTTCTTCTTCCTGGTCCCCAGATTTATTTTCCTTCATCTGGAAATACATGCTGAGGTCATATTAACTGGTCTTCCTGCCTCTTGTCTTTTTCTTGACCAGTCTAATCTTCATAAAACTTCAGATTAATTATCTTAAAACACTATTCTGATCATTTTAGAGAGAGAAAGAATGGAGTTTCATCAGTGGAGGTGACAAACTGTATGCTCTAGACTGAGCACATTTTGTTTGGCCTGAGCCAGATAACAAATTTTTTTCTTTGATTTGAATGCCTTTATGTGTCTCACATTTGAGATAGTTTCCACCATTCCCTGTTGTCTGACATCCAGCCTGCCTCACTCACTTACATTGGTTGTATGCGTGTGAAGTCATTCTGAAGTCTCTGGAGTTTACACTCATGGAAGTGAAGACCATGAGTGTTGAAGTTAGATGGATGTGAATTTGAATCCAGCTCATCACTTAGCTCTGTGATTTTGGGCAAGCTCTGGGAGCTCCCTGTGTCTTAGGTTTCTCCTAGGTAAAATGGGAATAAAAATATCTTATTTCATTTGTGAGGTTTGATGATTGTATAAAATTGTATTAGCAGAGAGTAAGCCCTTAAAAATGATAGTAATTAATTTTTATGTCATTCCTCTATACTGAAGCCTTCACAATTTCCTATTATCTTCTAAATAAAGAAACCAAACTTGTCTTAGCCTCTGGACGTGAATGTTGTAGTCCTGATGTGTCTTTTCTGGTCTTGTCTCCCTCTATACTCCTATGCACACGTATCCATCAACCTATCTGCTGTCCTTCAAATAGGCCCCATATTTGCCCATTCTGTGGCCTTGCTCTTGTCTTCCCCATCCATTTGTATGTCCCCTTACCAAATCTTTACCTGTAATAAACCTATTCATCTTTCAAGACCCAGCTGAAATATTTGTTCATGAGGCCTTTCCTCTTCCTTACAGAAGTCATCCCCACCCCTCACCAAGACTCGGTGGCCACCTCAAGGCGTAGATCACACCTACCTTGCACTTTGAGAATTTAGTTTGTGATTTCCTAGATTGTCAGCTCTTTGAAGGATGGACCATGGCTGTTTCATCCTTGGAGCCATTATGGTACCTGACATTTACCTCTCTCGTTCCCCAAAGGATTCTTGAGTGCCTAATCTGTGGGAGTCTCCAACCATGTACCTGGCACTCAGCACAAATATATTGAATGTAGGAACAAATAGGTAAAGAAATGTGTTGGTCAATGGAGGTTAAGCCAGTGAAATTTGTGATGTCCTAACTCTCCTGATACATTTTATCAATGGAGTCAGACCAGCCATCTGAAAATCTAAGGTATCCTATTTCTCAAGGACAAAGGGGATTTGTCGGAAATTTAGGTTCTTTTAACCCATTTTGGCCTCTAATCGTATCGGTATATTATGATTTTTGCTCCCAGCTGCCGTTCTTAGCTTCCCTCTCTTGCAGGTTCCCAAAGAATAGAACTCTTACTGGTCAGTTCCTTGTCCTTTATTTCCTTTGTCCCAGATCTTTCTCCTTTTCTAACTGGCTCTTATCCTGCCTCAGTGTTGGTTAGTTTCTCTTCACCCTCTGCTGTTAAATGGGAATTTTATTTTATGAGTTCCTTAAATATGAGGAAAATTGTAACTCTCTAAAGATTATGCGTTTGTATATAACATACAAAGTATGTATAGAGTCATATACATAACTCTGTAAAGGTTATGCATATGTATTTGCTTGAAGCTAACATACGACTTTTCCGTTGCTCATCCCTTTAACTTTTAGTTTCCTAACAGATACTCCAGTGCTCTTGAGCTGTGTTAGACTTTCCAGAAAATTAAGAAAGAGACACACCCTAGTCTCCTTGGTTATTCTACAGAGGCATGGAAATAAGAACAGGGACTCACTTTAGCAATTGAGCAGTGGGCCCATGGAGACCTGAAATATCATTTAGGAAGCCATCCCAGCAGGCCAGTGGCAGCTCTAGCAGTATGCCATGCTTGTGGGGCACTTTCACCTTGTCCTTGCTTCTCCCTCTGTTTCCACTTCTCTTTTTTCCTACTGCATTTACTGATGACTATTCTCTCTGCTCTTATTCTATCTCATGGCTTCTGTGTAATAGTAGCCTCAACTAGCCTATGGCTCCTGCTACTTCATAGCTTCAGTTTACTGCCCATGTGTCTTTCAGAGTATGTGGCGCACTACTACCCTTTATAGATCTCTCCTCGTGTCACCTTCAAATTCCCCAAAGTGAAGATCTGATTGACTAGTTTAGTATTCACTGGATAATGACACCTTTGGTTAGAATTTTGCACAGGGTCGTGGCACGGGTTTCCCTTATCCATGCCACAAGTAGTTGGCTTCAGAATAGGTGCTAGTTCCTGGCATAAATATTTAGAATAAAGATTTCAGGAAGAGAGGTCTCAAAATGCAGGGTCACTCATGTATGAGAAATGAAATGTGACTTCTTCACTCAAAAGAAGATTGTGGATATAATAAGTTCTCTGGGTAGACAACATTTACTAATTTTTGTTTAATTTAGGAAGTATTTCAATTATTTGTTTATAGATTAGGTCTGTATAGGACAAGGTAAACTGGAGAATGTAGTTGTCCTATGAAGTTACTCACTATAGGTAATAATATCGGATGATAGATAAGATATCAAAGTACTGCAGTGCTGAAAGGGTCTCAGAAAACATCTCATCCAGCAGTTCTCAGACTTACTGATCTCAGGGCAACTTTACAACCTTAAAAATTATTGACGACCCCAAAGAGCTTTAGTTTTTGTGAGTTCTATCTATCATATTTATTGTAGTAGATATTAAAAGAGAAATTTTCAAATGTTTAATTCATTTAAAAATATTAGTAAATACGTATAAATAAACAAAATAACATTTTTTACAAGAAACAGCACATTTTTGTTAGTGAGAAGAGTGGCATTCTTTTACTCTTTTTTGTAAATCTCCTTAAGGTCTGGTTTAATGGAAGATAGCTAGATTCCCAGATCTGCTTCTGCATTTCATCTGTTATGATATTACATGTGTTAAAAGATAAACTGACACACATTAACATTTTCAAGAGTTTATTTGAGCACATGTCAATTCGAACCAGGCAGCACCAAACCAAAAGCGATTAGGAGCATCAACAGGAGCTGGGGGCAAGGTTTTTGTAGAGAAGATGGGAAGCAAAACAAAGAAATTATTTGATTGGCTATAGCTTAAGATGTGGCCTTGTTTAGGAAAGCCAACTAGACTGTGAGTGGTTGTTCTTCAGTTTTGCTTTCTCATATTCAGGTGCGTTGACTTTGGCTTGGGTTTTGATTCACTTATATAGACTACCAATGCGTTAGAGCCACCTCAGTCTAATTGCCTCCTCATGCAGTCTCTGGAAAACTCCATTGTACACTTTTGCGCAGTGAGGGTAGAATAGACAAATGACATCTTAGTATTACTATGAAAAGAGTTTTGGTCTCCCAAATACCCTGAAAGGATTTCAGAGACTTCCAGGGTCCTTGGACGACACTGGAAATGATTAAAGACTCTCATTTTATAGAAGAGGAGACAAAGGCTCGGGAAAGGGAAGTGACATGTCCAGGGGATGCAGTAAGTGCATGACAGAGCTGGGATTAGAACTCAGGTGTCCATTTTCTTCATCGTATCAAGATTCAAGTACCAGAGTCAACTTGGCCTCACTATGACCTAAGGAGTTGACAAAATGCCAGGTTTCCACCTGTTTCCTACTGTGGAAACTTGGCTTCAGATCATTAACTAGGCTCTGGGAGATGAAGAGTGGTGGTGTTAGCTGTCAGAATGGGCACAAGGATTAAAACACACGATCCGGAAGAGCTCATCCTTTCATTAGCCTGTGTGTGCTGCAGTTTCACTCTAAAGCCTTACGTACTGAAGGTTTACTACAGAAAAATAAACAAACAAATCAGAACTTAGAGGACATGATTGGTTCACTCCAGTCTCTTCTCAGCATTTCCCAGGTTAGACCAGAGGGGCAATTCCAGAAGCACCAGCGTCCATTATTGCCTTTAATTTCCCCATGGCCCAGGATGAACGTTGTCCTGTCCCTTTCTTGTGCTCTTGTCAGAAAGCCATTCCCTCATGGTTAGACTTAATTGGAATCCACACCAAATGGGGATAGGACAAGCTGCCATGTTGTGGCACTTTCCTGAGCCAGGTCTTTGGGGAATATCTGTGTTCAGCTGATATAATGATGTAATACAAGGCTTATTGCACAGTACGTGGTATTAAAAGGAGGAATGCAATTTTAAAATTCTTTAAAGTTACTTTGAAGGAAACAAAAAAGAAGTGTATTTTTATCAAGTTTCACTTTAATATATATGTATTTATAATATGTATATATGTGTGCTTGTCTCTATGTGTATATATATATGTATGTATTTTATATATATATATATATATATATATATATATGTACACATATGGGTATATTTCATCCTGAAGTTAGGTGGTCTCTAGATAATCATAGTAGTAAACACCCTCTTCTTAGAGCAGGTGCGTGTGCTTTTAGAGAAACATCTGAAAAATATTAAAATCATTCCGTTTTAAACTTGGAATTTAAACTGTGAGCTTTCTATTGACAGCCTTTGATTAAGCATATCCATTTTAACACATAAAACCCTCTTTATTTTCTGAATAAATGATTAATTTCTGTAAGTTTTCAGATTCAGAAATAAAATGCTATCTGTGTATCAAGTGGGTTTTTTCCCTTTGAATGAAGACTCCCCATGTCATGCACGCTTTTTGCGTCATGATTTGAAAGGTAAGTGCCCAAGTACGTTTCCATCTCTCGGCATTTATGCTGTTGAAATTGTAGCTCATAAAACCTGTGCTACGAGGTGGGATATGCCCTCTTTCAAAGGGAGTTGGAAAAAATGACTGGCCAGCATTCTGTTATTTTATTTTCTATTTTCTCTGATTTCGCAAAGTATTCTAATCTTCTCCAGATGAGTGGAATTGCAGCTCTTTTTGCTTGACAGCCAAAGACAAACACCAAGCTGTCCAGAAGATCGAGTGCCATTTTATTCCTCTGTCGACATTCCTGATGAGACGAACAAAACATTGGGAAATTCTCCTGAGAAGACTTTCTGAGCTTTCATAATATTAGGACTGACGTTTTTGAACTGAACTAATATACCATAAACCTTTTCTCCCCTGAAAATATTAATATGCTTTCCTTACCAAAATAATTATAAAAGAACGAGGTTTTGCCCACACTACCCACCAACCAAACTCAGAATGTTTTTCTGATTTATGTGATTTATTTTTCAAAGTTTTCACAGGAATTTCGGAAGTCCCTTATGTGCCTCTTCAAATCTCATTCTCTCAGCCTTGCATCCCCTGGGTAACCATAACCTGGATTTTTAGTTAATTATTCCATTGTTTTTTTATTTGCCAATTTTGCCTCTACATAAATGGGATTACGCTCCATGCATTCTTCTGTGACTGACTTCTTTCCTGAAGTGTCATGCTCTGGAGATTCATCTATTACAGTAAATTCTTCATTTTTTTTAAACAAAGAGAATCAGAACTATTCAAATTAAGTGGTCACTTCTCTGTCACCATTTTTAGAGGATCTTGTCAAGTTTTTAGTCACTTGGTCACTTATTCCTATCAACTTATACATGCTGTTGTTTATTTTTATTTTATAAAGGCTAATACTACTAACCCAAGGTTAGTTGAGAGGCATTAAGAGACCATCACTATCAACCACAAGCAGAAACCTCTCTCAGTGCCATGTGTGCTTATGATTCAAGTATGTTTCCTCTGACAGGTAGGTTTAAAAATTGAGTAGATGTATTCTAAAGTATTTACAAGAAGGAGAGAATGTGCGAGACCAGAACAATAGTACTTATAGTCTTATATTGGCTAACAAAAAAAATACATTTTTACAAGTTTGGATGCCTAAAATGTCTCAGTTCCGATGAATCAGTCCTTGACAGTTATGAATGGTGGGCTAGTTGCATTAAAGCAATGAGGGACCTAATAGCAGGTTTGAAACTGAGTTTGAATAAATCACCAACCAAACACATAATGGCCCTGCAAGAACAGGCCAGACCCCGTGCAGCCATGTGCGCCCTAGTTGCCTGGAGACCATGAATCTTGGGCATTGTAGAAATACTGGAAATATTTTTTTTTGTCACTCTAAGTTTCCTAAACCATTTAAAGTATGTAATATATTTAAATATTAAATATATCTAGTATAAAGTTCAGTATACATTTTTCTTAAACTAACACTGCCACTATTATACATAAAGTGTTCGTGATTATATGTAAGGTGTTCAGCAGCTTTAAAATTAAGGTATATATTTGAAATCTTAAATGGAATTGACCTTTCGTATCACTTTTGAATAGGTGCAACATGACTACTGTGCTACCTTCTAGAATTTTTTCAGTGATTATATAACTCCTCCAATATGGTATCATTAAACTTGTAGGAGGTAGAAGCCATTACAAAAAGCCCATTCAAATTTGGTTAAAACTCTTATGAAAATGATTTATTTAATTTATACATATAAATAATATAGCCAAAAAGCAGGAAAGGAGTTACTAAAACATAATTCTGTACTAAATTAAAACAGAGTGTTTTCATTTTGCCTCTCTTATTATGACAGTTGGATAATATATGCTATACTAAATGGATGTCTGGTATAAAGAGCAAAGATCAAGAAATGAGTGTTTAGAACAGTAAATTATATGTTAAAAATCTATAAATAGCTTAATAAATATATTCTTGCTTGGAAAAAGCAGAAAATTGCAGGCTACAAAGTAGATTATCCAAATGGTGCTGTTTTGAAATCACCTTTGGAACAGTATGCATTGTCTCATCAAGTTTTATAGCTTGTGCATACAAAACTTCAGTTTTTAAAAAATAGGTCACTTTGAAATGTATTAATTTTTTTCTTTTGCATCCCATTTCATTCCTGAAATGATTTGAAGTGACTTATACATATTTGCTTCAGAAGGGTAGAATTTGTAGTCAAGATCATCAGTGAAGAGAGAAAATCTGAGTAAGCAAATGAAAACCAGTGACCAAGAATTCACAGGTCATGTGTCCACGGTCCTCTGTACTTGCTATTGCACCACAAATATGACTCTGGGTTTCCTAGCAACCACAGCAAGGAGGTAATGTATATAAAAACAACTTCTTTTCCCAGGACCAGCTTAGATTTTTCTGATACTGAGAGCTGGGAAAGTTTCTTTTAAATTTGTGCAGGTAACCTGACCTCTAACCCTTAAGGTTCCCCCCTGAGGTCTAGCCTATTTTTCTGAGAGTATTTTTATGTCATCTTAATAAGTAAGTAGTTTAGAGACAGTTGAGGCCTTCTCAGCCTCAGGATAAGGATGGCTCATTTTAAAGCCACGGGATCTCCAAACAAGCAGAACATGGTGTTTGTGTGAGTTCAGGGAATGCTGTGACAAAAAGACCAAATCATAATTCAGTGGCCTCAAAAAATTGCAGTTCATTTTCCTCTGATGTAACAATCCAAGGTGAGCATTCCAGGTCAGTGGGTGGCTCTGCTCCACATTCAGGGATCTAGATTTTTCCATCACATTGCTCTACCATCCCTCAGGGCTGTCTTGTCATCTTCCTGGTTGATACAGGGTTGCTATGGATCTAACCAGTGGCAAGGGGAAGAGCACTGAGAAGGCATACGGAGTCTCCAGGACTAGGCCTGGAGGCAGCACATTTTACTTCTGTTCAGAGTCGATTGGTGAGAACTGTCATGTAGCCACACCAAGATTCAGGAGGGGCTGGGAAATATAGACTAGCCGTGTTCTCAGGGAACAGAGAACAACAGATTTTGGCAGAAAACTACCAGTCCTTTAGAAGAAATATTTTCAGAGCAACACTCTGAGGTCTTGTCCATCAGTTGATTATGTAATAGCATGTTATGTTCAATTTTGGTAATCTAACCAGCAGGAATGTGGAAAAGCTAAAACTGAACCCATTTCTTCTCGGTCCCATTTCCATCTCTGCTCTTCATCCCCTCCTTATTTTAATTTAATGTTATGTCCTAACTTTTCGTGCTTTGTATTCCATAATCAGGTTGGTTTTTCTTCCTTTCTTAACCTCCTATGTCTAGTTCATCACAATCTGATAATACTACCCCTGTAATATCTCCTAAATCTATTTCACTTGTCCGTTTCTACCAGCACTGGCCGAGGGTAGGCACTTATGTCCTCTTGTCTATAGAGGACTTCTAAGTAGCCTCTCTGGATCCAGTCTCCTCCCCATTCATCCCATTCTACACATAGCTTCTCTATATCCCCCTCATTGTTGACAGCGAATCTGTTGTGTTCAGGAAACTGTGAGAGGGCAACAAAGATGAAACAGATGAGAAACCTGCCGTCAAGAAGCTTCTCATTTTAGAGACAGATAAAGAAGATACTCAAATAACTGCACTATACTGTCAAAAGTTAGTAATGCAATTGGAGATGTTCAGAGCACAGTGCGGTTCAGATGTTCAAGGTGGATTTTCCACCAGAGGAACTCAGTGACATCAAAGTCTTATTTTTTGGACTTCTTTGGAAATATGGGAAAATAAATTTGGGGCCTGAGTCCTACAAACTTTAAGAAAATGTAATAAGTGGATATAAAACTATAAAATATAAAAATAACCATGTTAATTTTTGTAGGGTAATGCTCCAAGAATTCCCCTGAGACAAGGAGCAGAAGGACTCTGACTCTGGGCTGCAGGGTTGTGGTTGGGATTACATTGTCCCCTGGCCTAGCCCCTGGGGATTTGACCTATGTTCCTTGAGAAGGAAAGGGGTGAACTTAAAAAGTTACATTTTGGACAAGAAAGAGATTGTTTATTCATTTTAAAGTTTAGAACATCTAAAATTTTATGACATGATTTTCATATTAGGAAAAGAAAATCTCTTAAAGACCAGCAACAGTCCAGGCAGGCATGGAAACCAGAGCAGCTACAGCATGTACTGTGCATAGGAAAAGAAGCCCACAGATGTTTCTCTCTTGCCTTCATACTTTCTTGGGGGAAAAGTAGAACTAACTTCTAGGCCAGTGGGTAAGGTTACTGATAAATTAGGAATATTGTTAAACTTCGTAAGTATTTCTGAAGTCTTTGGTTTTCCTGTGGCCAATGGAGCAAAACAATCCAACAATTCTAGTTCCATAGGGGTACAGAGTATGGAGGCATGAATCCTTCTAGGGGATAAGCTTTATTTTCATGGAAAAATATGAAAAGTTGTTTACAGGTTATTTTCTCCTATGTTACTATACTGAATTATGAGCTCTCTAAAGGAGTGACCGCATTATCATATAGGATTCTTTCAGCTGCCACAAGTGAAATTTTTAGCTCACAAAAAAAGAAGTCTTGAGGTTAATTGGCACTAATATTGGTTAATTCAGTAGTTCAATGATATCACCAAGGACCCAGCTTCTAACTTTCCTCAATGCCTTCCTCAGTCAGTCAGTTTCCTTTTTTGTTGAATGAAGGATGATTGGAGGAAGGGATTCTCAGTGAAGGCACAGAGTCAGCAGGCCACAGAGCAGTACGGGAAATCAGAAACTGCGTTATTTGACTGAAATATGGGAATTAATGGTAGCTTATATTGAAAAAGGTTTTTGGAACCAGGTATTGTAGGGTCCTTTATGTGAAACTAAGGAATTTGGACTTAATTCTATAGACTATTTCGAACCACCCAATAATGGTTATCATTTAGGATTCCCTAAGCATGCCAAATACCTTTTTTTTTTTTTTAAATCTCTCTATCTGCTCCTTGTTACATGGTTTCTTTTCCCAGAATGCATTTCTTCAACTCTTCTTCCTGTGGAAATTACTCATATCCACTTCCTCCATCAATCTTTTTCTGATTATACATTTTTACTCACTCTGCACTCCCAAGTACTTTATTGTGGTTTCCTTAGTAACACATTTATACTATCTTCCTGACAGAGCTGTAAATTCCTTAAGGGTAAGGATTGGTTTTATCCGCCTTCATGTTCCATGCAGGATGTCTTACATGACCATATGCTTGTAGGAAGTGTGGAACAGAGAGTATAAGAAAATAAAAGAGAAAAGAGAAAAACAATACAGAAAAATGAAAAGTAACTTGAAGATTACTTTCAACTGTATTTCCAAAATATACCTTTTACTTATAAAAGAATGAGAAATACCCTTTATGAAGGAAATTTACTACAAAAGGTGTATTTCATTTGATAGAAGAGAAGGCTAACCATTGGCTTAATTATTGATTAAGATGCTTAAGATTCATAAAAAATTCTTCTTCAGGAAATTAAGACCAGCTTTTTCCCATGGTCAAGCAGATTTAACATAGGAAATGAATTTGTATTAGAGTATATTCCAGTTTTATTTAAGGAAAATCTAGTCAACATTTCAGAACTGAAAAGATCCTCTGTAGTCTCCTAGAACAACGTTACAGTAAGGAATAAAGCCACAACATGGAGCAAAATACAAATATCCCAAATATCTCTAGAGATCTTTCAAAGAATTGACAACAATGTATCCTGAGACATTCTTTCCCCACTCTGTGATTCATACCACATCATGTTCAACTGACTTTGTTTACGCGTCTCTCTCCCTCACTCGGGGCAAGGGCAGGGAGATGCTAATGTTTGTTTTCTCAGAGCCCAGCACAATGCCTGGCACTTGGTAAGCATGCAATCAATGTTTGATAAATGAAGTTGTATGTATAATGTGAAGCCACAGGCTGAGGGCATCCTCAGTGCTAAGCTGCACTCACAGAGAATTAAGCAGGTTGGAAAGTTTGGTAAAATTTAGCTTTTGTTTAGCCAATGATCCAAGCAGTGCATCAATTAGTATACTAAGTTTTGGGGTTTATTTGCCATTTTATTTCATTTACTGAGCTCAGTACTTACCCCTAAAGTAGAAAGAGGTGAATACAACATGAATTCGGCCTTCAAGAAGCTTGTTCTCCCAGGTAAAACTTAGTTTGGGAAGATATGACCTAGTTAAAAGACATGAAAACTGTGCTATACAAAACCATAGTTATACCTTGATTGAGTAATCTGTTGGAAATGGAGTTTCTTTATAACAAAGTACACATGAAGCAGAAATAGAGGCGTTCATCTTCTGGACAAGATCAAATTCCCTCTGCACACGTCTTCTCTTTGTAGCCACCAGCTGAAATCACGTAGGATTGTCATATACCCTTGTTGACTGTTGCGCTCTGGGGTGAATGCGTCTTACCTTCACAGACGATTGCCTTCTAGCAATTTAAATTTTAAGCTTTAATTAATGAAAAGCTCTGCCTTCTATTAAAAGAGCTTCATGAACTAGCAAAAAGGAACAGACATTTACATAAATGCACATCTATTTCTGGCTGACTGTGTATTTATCTATCATGTAGCTATATTTGGCTTGGCAGATAGTGGGGCCATTGGGATTCCATCCATGGTCTCTCCCTCAGAAGGGTACTCTCCCCTCTCTTGGGGGGCTTGGCTCCTCCAGCTGAAGGCCTGATGGGTGATGCTTCTTGGGGAAGAGGAGGCTGTGGGTATTCTGTCAGGGGCTTGCACTCAATAGTGTTTGATCCTAGATATACCAGCCTGTTGATGCTTTCCTTTTCTTCTTTTCCTTTTCCTCTCTTTCTAGACTAAATGCACATCAGACGTAATCAGTAACATCTCCTAATTCTAACCACATTATGCCCTCCCCTTCTCTTCCCTAAAATGCACATTTTATGTTCCCCAATATTCTTGAAATTCTTTCAGTTCAGTGCGTTTTTGCACAATAGCCCACCTATTTGACACTTTGGAGTGCACATTGATGTCTCTAGTATTAATTTCCACCCTGGAAATTTATTAAATCACCTGCAAATATTATCTGAGAAGACATGGCCCCAGCCCCAAGGTGTTGAGTATCTGGGAAATGTTTTCAGAAAAAAGTATGTTATCAATTACAAATGCCCTACATTAATGAAGGAATGAATGCATAGTGATCAGAGCTAATTGTGTGGTCCCCAAGTTTCTGTCCCCCATGGGACTGTGTGGTCCCAGTGTTTCTGGGATGCAGGGAAGCAGTGCTCAGTCGGGGTTAGCAGTGTTCCTGGAGGTTAAAGGGTGGATATGATTGAGTTCTATCTAAATCATAAACAATACAATGTCATGGTATAATTGTTGTTACCAATATTTTCTAAAAGTTGCTTCCAATGTAAGAACACCCTTCAGAGTAGCCGTTGGTGCCGCTGGATTCAGTGGAGTTTCGTCACTAGGAATGTGGGGAGATCATCTTCGCATCTAAGGATTCAATCAGGCGTGAGTTCCGAGTGCTCTTGAATTACGTCTTAAGTAGATATAATGAATACACCAATTATATTCTTTCTGTAAACTAAATTAATACAGATTTAGTATTCCTTTATTAAAGTGCTTTTTTTCTTTGGTAAAGGGAGTTCAGTCAACTGAGACTTTCTTTTTCAGAAAGCTCTGCATGGAATAAAGCAGCTACATCATAAGCAAAAAAAAAAAAAAGAGAGAGATGGAAGGAAAGCACGAGCCATGGTTCGGGAGAGAAATCGAGTGAGCGAAACTAAGGGCATGTGAAGAACAGTCAATATCCAGCAACAGCGGCAAAACAGTTTCAATTTTCTGGATTATTAATTCAAATTCACACGCACATGCCAGTTAAAATTAAAGGCCTCTTTTTACTGCACCAGTTTAAATTAAAGATTATATTCTGCTCCACAAGTCTGAATTAAATAGCTTATTTTGCACACCAAGCTCTCATTTTAAAGCTAATAAAGAAAAGACATAGCATGTACGTGCAAGCTCGAGACAGGAAGGGTCTAAATTACTACACCTGTTTCACTTGGGAGCTACTTTATTAGTGTTACAAAACTTGGCTTTCAATTTGGCACTCAGAAGCACATTTAGAACAAGCGTTTCTTTGTTTTGACAGAGAAGCCGTGGTAAATGAATGACGTTTGAGCTAGGTGTGAAATGTGAAGGTACAAAATTAACTGGTAAGGTAATTACTGTTCTAATTCTGCATAAACAAGCGTTTTGAAAATCATTAATAGTTCAGGGAAATAATGTTAGTGATTAAATAAGGTGGCTTGCATCACTGAGCACAACTAAGCTCCTTTAATTACATCTGAAAGCAAGGGAAAGCAGCTAATTAAAATTAGCGCCAGGTTCCTGAATGACCAGCGCTGCATTGTTGCTCTAACCTGTATAATTGTGTGTTTATTAATATGTCTTCATTTTCCCTCTCGAGCATTTAACAAAATTATTTAAAATAACTAATAACCTTTAAGGAGTAAATGTGACTGAATCCAGTTATCAAAACGAATACTGCGGGCCTTGCTCAGGCCTGCCATCAATTGCCTTTCCCAACTCCCATTAGCACTGGTGGGAGCTACACCTTCGAAACCTGGGACAGCAATGCCCTGCGCTTTGTGCCATTGGAGGCTTAGCATCTGTGGCTGTGCCTTCTGGGTTGCTGGCTTGGCCTTTCATTGTCCCTTTAAGAGGAAAAGAAATATAATTTTCATTAAATGTCTCACTTGTTGACTGTTTTCCAAGTCATTCATTCATGCATTTAATTCATTCATTTGTTCATAAATGTCATTCCTTCTGTAAAGTTTATCAAGCTTTTAGCACTCCTCCTGGGACTGTAGAGATGAGAAGGGCATGGCTCCAGGCAGGACCAGCTATTTAATTTGTGGGGCCCAGTGCAAAGGCAAAATCCAGGGTCTCTTGTGCATAAGTTATTAAGGACTTCATGGTGGTCACAATAGAGCATTTAGCCAAGTGTGGGGCCCTGTGCAGCTGCACAAGTTTTGTATCCGTGAAGCTCAATTCAATGAGTTCATCAAGTTGTAAGGATAATGCACATGCAAACAGAGGCAAGAAAATTCGATTCCTGCCCACAGTAGTGGGGTGTGGGCAGAGTAATGATTATCTAACCCATGGAAAGGGTTCTCACCTGTGCTGGATTGTACCCACGAGGATGCTATTTAGAGGAGTCATTGCTTGCTTCCACTGAGTACCCTGACCGCTACCTGGTAGAATCAAAATTCAGTCCTTGAACCATAAGTTTCCCCAAGACAGTATCCCTGGTTTATTTATCTGGAGATAGGGATTCAATGAAAGAATTTAAAAATACGTTCAAAGTGTGTTGACTGTTGAATAAATGGAGTAAAATTTATCATCTATTATGATATCAGCTAACATTTTTTTGAATGCTTGTTATGTGCCAGGCACTAAGTACAAAAATGATTTCATTTAATGTTCCAGCAACTCTATGAGGTAAGTACAATCATTATCCACATTTTGCAAATGCCAAGTTTGAAAAAGCGAATTTAAGTGATTTACTCAAGAAACTCAGTGACAGAACTGTATTTGAACTCAAATGGTCTGACTCCAGAGCCTGTGTTTTAATCACTATGCTAAAAGATGACGGGGCAAGGCTGATTTATCTGGCTCCATCCCCTTTTTCTGCGTCTCACTTTGTGAGTATAGATAGACTTGGATCATTTGAGAATCTGAAATGTTTGTTGCATGTCAATCAAATAATTTGGACACACGAGATGGGGGGGGCGGTGGGATATGTCAATAACTTTTCAATTTAGGGAAAATGATTGTTGTTCTACTGTTTGAATGAGAATTTATACCTCAGTAAAAATTTTATGTAGTGTCATTGTCAGAAGCCTCCGTATGAAGTGGCCCAGTGGAAATGGTACCTACCATCTGGTCCGACAACTCTGGGAGAGAACCAGTGCTCCTCAGGTTTCTCCTTGTGCTAGCAGAGGTCTAACCTCAGGCTCTACCACATCTGAGAGGAAGGCTTCAGAAAATTTGAAGGTTCTTTGTGTGTTTTGAGAACTTTGAGTTTGCATAAAGTTGACAATAAAGCAATGATGTGATGTGTCAAGATGAGCCCTCATTGTCGCTATGGCCTCCAGAAATTTGTTTTTGAGGAGGAGTGGCTGCAGGGTTTGATATACTCCAAGACCACAAAGGAAGCCTGGATTGGAAGAATAAACATTACCATATAATTTCTCTAAACAAGACTCTTACAAGAAAGCCTTTGCTTGCCCTCCCTTTTTTGTGTGTGTAAAGGAAGTAGTTTCTGCACCCTCATTCTCATTTTTTTTTCCTTTTAAATTCTGTCGGATGTGAGGGTTGAGCCAAATAATACAGCACTCAACAAATTGTGTTTTGGAATCGTTCTTCTTCCTTTTTCTTTCAACCACCTGTGCTTGGCTGCTTCTCCATAGATCCATGTGACCACAGATAGAGGTACTGACTCTGTTGACCATGCCAGTTTTCATGCTTTTTGTCTGTGTGGCCAAGTGTTTAACATGTGAACCTTGATTTGATGGAGTGAACCAAAGGAGTTGGGGATAACCAAGGCAGTCTGATGGATTCTCAGTGGTGCTTTGTTCTGTTGGAGCTGAATTTCACTTAGCACTAGCAATTAAGATCTAGTCATTTTCTGATGTTACAGTTGCATCAGTTCATATTAGAAGTTTTGTAGGCTGGTGAGACTAAAAAACCTTGGAACCATGTTATGTCTAACTTTCACTCTTATTTCCTAAGTTATCCACACCCATAGCAGCAGATGATAAAGTTTCCTTAGCATATTTAGAAGTCTTTAGCTATTTACTTAATTGAAAATTAAACCCATCGAAAGTCATAAAATTTTAAGTGGGGGAGGAACCTTTAAGATGACAGATGCTTTTAAATTAAATGAAACATTTGAAAGCCCTACTTTTGTATCTCATCCCCTTTTTTCAGAAGGCCTTACTATTCCTATTCTTCATTTACTTTACTAATTTTGCTAATTTCTTGGATTGGACTTCTCCAATAACTGACCTAAGCATTATTATACTTCCATGTTGTTTCCATGAATGTTTTCCTAACCCATTGAATGTTGATTAGTTTCCCTGCCATTCTGCAAATGTACTTTTAAAGACAGTCAGTGTCTTCCTGTCGAACCAATGTTTTTACTTACTCTTCTTCCTCCTTGACCTTCCTGCATCATTTGACACTGCTGAGCATTCCACCTTTTCTTGAAAGATCCTTCTCCCACGGATTCCACAGTCCTCTTGTGCCCTGGTGTGCCTCCTGTCTCCACGACTCGTTCTTGAGCTTGTTTATAGACTGCATCATCTTTTCTAGTTACTTGAATACAAACCATACCTCAAAGCTTAGTTTCTGCACAACTTTCTTTGCACTTCGCATTGGCTATGTTATCCATGCTGATAGTGTCCAGTGTGCTTTTAGGGGATGGCTTTTTCTTTACATCACTTATCATAGTTTGTGGTTATTTGTGTGCTTATTGAGTTCTCAATAGATTGTCTGCTGTGAGTACAGCATTTGTGTTTACTTTTCTCATCAGTTTCCCCCTAGCATCTGGCACAGTGGTTGGAATGAGAAAGCACTCAATAGATATTTTTTGAATGAATAAATAAATAAATGGGCAGCCTCTCTGTCTCCAGCTTGTTATTCCTCCTGTGCACTGCTCCCAGGTCTTCAGCTGCCCACTGGATGCCTATACTTTAATGTCCCCGTCACTTGAAACTCAATATGTCAAACCAAAATTCATCATCCCCTAAACCATATCTGCATCCAGCTTCTCAGTTTGTCAGTGACCCTATTATTTCCCCTGCTACAGAGATTTTGAATTATGGAGTCCCTCTTGACCCCTCTCTATTTGCTGTATATGTGTTATCTCATTTAGTTCTCATAACACAGCTGTGGGATATGTTATATATAGTATATGTATATTATATAATATATGATATATGTTATATATATTCATATAATAGTGTTCCCCTTTTGGAACTGAGAAAATTGAAGCATAGATAAACTAGTTTTCGTCAACTTCACGTGACTACTAAGTGGTGGAGCTGGAATTTAAGCCCAAGTATGTATATCAGACTTTAGAGCTTGGACTCAGAACCACTTTTCATTTTTATTTATTACCTGGAAGTTTTTTTTTTTTTTTATGTTGCCACTATCCAGTCCATTTCCTCATCCCCTTGAGCCTGCACTATTATAGAGTTCTCAAAAAGTTTCTCTTTATTTCTTTTCTTTCCTTGCTTTCTACAATGACCTCTACTACTATTCTCTACTTTCTAACCTTCCTTGACTCCTCAGTGTCTTTGAAATAAGATCCATGTTCTAAATTTTATTTTAAGGTCTTCTCCAATCTAATCTCTGGCTAAATATCCATTCTGCCTCCTAATATAGCCATAAATATATGCTGCCTTCTGACCAAATGGACTACCTGCTTCCCTTACAACCTAATCTGCTTTATCATTGCTGTCTTTTACATACGTGATCATTCATTCCATTTTCATTAAGTATTAATCCTAGTCTAAGTCCAAGTCACATCTTAGCTTCCCTATAAAGCCTTTCCCAATTGCTCCAGTTGATAATAATCTCGCCTTCCTCAGAATTTCTCGAAATCCTTATCTATAATATTTATTTGTTATTTGTTCACTAGAATGACTTGCACATTGTGCCTAACAAATCCTTGTCAAAAAAGTACATGTATTATTTTACTTGAGTTTTCCCAATGAGTCTGTAACATTATTAAAGTTAGGGATCACATCTTATGCAAACCTATAAACATTGACTTTGATTATAACTCAGTCAAGGGCCTCTGAGTACCTAGGTATTTTATTCTACTTGTCTTAAAATTACTCTATTTTATATGGAATACGAATACAGCTTTCTTTCCTCTAATTAAACTTAAAAACAATTATTGAGCACTTACTATGTGTTAAGCCCTCGGAACACAAAGATAAATAAGATGATTTCACAAAGCCTAGATGTCTCTTAAGGGAAAATGAAGAGATTCAATTGACTACAACACAATGAAAGAAGTGCTCATGGCATGGTAGTGTTCTGGGAAGAAAAACGAGAAAGATATTATTTCTTCCTGGGATAGTGGTAGCCAGTGGTCTTCACAACGAAGGAAACATTTGACTTGGATATTGAAAAAGGAGTAAGATTTCGTCAGGTGAAGAATAGAAGGAAGAGCATTTCAGACAGGAAACATCATGGGCAAAGGCTCATGGGTATGATGAAGTGTGCATGTTTAGGGATTAGCAAGTAGCATGGGATGGCCAGAGCTTGAGGGAGAGTGGAAGGAAATAAGACTGGAGAGGGAGACTGGAGCCAGATTATATAGGGTATTTCATGTCCTGCAGAGGCTCTGAATTTTCTCTGAGAGACAAGAGGTTTGGGAGCTAGAAATGGCATATTTAGAACTATGTTTTTGAAAGAAAATTCTATTAGGAATGTGGTAGATTGTTTCATGTGTAGGAGACTGGGAGCAGAAAACCCAGCTTGGCATCAATTTTAAATTCAGCTATAAATGATCAAAACTTAAATTAGGGATATAATCCTGGGATGAATTCAAACATATTTCAGAGATAGACTGCTTAGATTCCAAAGATGCTGCATCAATTGTAGAATATTGCCAATTATTTTACCCCCTAATCATAATGATGGATTTGCAAGGTTGTCTTCACCCCCCGTTCCATGATCTATTTCCCTTATGTCCAAGGGCACCCAATGATTTCTAAGGTTAGGGCTAAGGGAGAATGCATTATAAGACTACAGGACAGAGAAAAAAACAACTCAGTGGACCAAAATAAGGATAAAGCTGAGACCTTTTCTCTTAATCAATTCTACACTTGAACAGAAAGAACCGCTAGAGTAAATTATGAGATATCTCCTACTAAGGTCTCACATTGCATTTCAGAGACTTCTGTGTCTCAGATTTTGTAGGTAAGTCATATTTCACCAAGTGAAGTTTCATTGATAATTCACAGTCAATCATGTGGACATAATTTTCATTCATGTGACAACCGTGGATGGTTCACATTCCTGTAACCAGAGGTGGTGGGTGTTGAGGAAGGGGTGGCAGTGGGAAGCTGGGAACAGAGTTTGATTTGGTGTTGTAGCCATCCTGACACTTTCCACCTCTGGGTACTTATTTTATTTTAAATCTCAATGTCTCATTCCATTAGTGTTTTGATTTTTTAAAAAGGTGCAGACTCCTTAACCTGTTCTCCATTTCAATGATGTTCTCTTTGAGAACACAGAGCCAGCAAATTACTTAAAACAGCAAAGTGTCATGATTCAATAGTCATAACTTTTCTTCCTATTAATAATGGTTCCCCCCTGAATCATATCTGCATGTCAATCACATCAATAGACTAGAAAAATGATATTTGGCAATGTTACAAAAAACAGACATCTTGGAGCCTGGTTATTTTCTATTTTTTAAACCTTTAATACTGAGCTAAAATCGATAATAAATCTAGAAAATAATCAATAAGGATATATTACATTCTGTTAAAAATTTAGCGTAAATCTTTCAGTCTTTACAAATTTTGACTTTATGGTGGTGTAGACAGATGAATTATAAATTAGGTGTTTTTAAAACACATATGTTTTTAATTAATGCATGATATAATACAACAATAAATACAAGCAAGAATAAAATGCTAATTTATATTTTATATTTAGATATAATCAAGTCGGGTTAAAACAGACACTTGATGTTTCCCACATTGATTCAGCATTTATATCTCAGATGCAAAAGGATCCAATGAATAACAATTTACATATATATACATTTTAAACAGTAAAAATAGATGGAATCATATGTAGGTTTGCATGGCAAGATAGTAGAATACTAGAAAGCAGTTCAATTGTGAGATGTAAAAACTTGGGAAATTGATATGCAATTTAAGAAAGATGTAAATTATAGCTCCAATTAAATTATGCAGTGAGTATTTGAGAGTGTATTCCATGTGTTCTGTCTTCTTTTATCAGTAACCTTCATATTTTTCAAAATTCACAGGGACTTAAAATATCCATTCTGCCTTGAAATCTTTTTCTCTCTGTTCCTGTTGGGGTAGGTCTGGAAGAGGGTTGGCTGGCCTTGCAGATGCAGCCAGGGAGTCAGGCTGAATTCTACCTCCTTCTTTCCCCTGATGTTACCTTGGGTTTCTTCCTGATTTTGAGAACCTAGAAATGGGTTTGCTTTCTGCTGGCTGAATCTGATTTTATCTTTTTTTGCCTTTTTAATTCCGACTTGGTAAGTTTACGTTGTCTGATTATACCTTCGCTTTGCCATTTGGCCAGGAGTTCCTTAGCTCAAGATTTGTGCGAATTCAACCTCATAGGAGCTCAAAACTGTCTTCTCTCCTTTGGAGCCGCTGGCCGTACTGTTTTCCCATTGTAGCAACTCCAAATCCCATATTGATCTTGGACTCCTTACCTTCTCTCTTTTCCCACATCAATTCATCTTCAAATTTAAACAAGTCTTTATTACATCTTTTATATCTGTCACTTTCTTTCTGATCCCTTTGCCACCATTTTGTTGCAGGTTCACACTATCCCACAGGTACACTCTCTCCGTCTTCCTACTCCTTCTGCGCACGGATGCTATGTTAACCTTTCCAAAATGCTGCTCTTCACTTATCACTCTTTCTTGCTCCCTCTATCCCTTTAAAAACCATTCCCTACTGAAATATAGAGACAGTTCACCTGACATTTAAGACCAGCAATACCTCATCAACTTCACTTCTCATCTCTATCCTACATTCATTCGTTCATCAAATATTTATTTTATGCCAGATTCCATAATAGGCAGTCTAGATACAATGATAAAAAAAATTAGACAAACTCTCTGCCCTCAGGAAACTTACAGTCTAGTGAAGAGATTTTAAAAAAGACTTCTTGATGCCGTGTATGTTCCTACTCCTGTGCTTAAAGGACTCTACCCTCCTCTCCCTTGATCTTAGTCTTTGCTTTCCTACAAATTTTCCTGAAAATTCTTTTTTTCTAGAAGCTCCTTTGAGAGGACTGATGCTCTGGGAGCCTAATTCACTGCTGGCTTCAGGAAATGTTGCCAGCACTCATTGCACTGTCCTCCCCGAAATGACGGGATAAGAACACTAAGCATCTCTTTTCTCTGCTTCTAAGATAGTTCTTCAAATTTTCCTATTACTTTTGCAGTCTTCCTCAAATCCTTCTCTCACTTTTGCAGAATCTCGTGGGGGGAAATGAAGAAAACAGCACTATAAGCAGTTTGATTTCTGGATGTCTTTTCTACTTGATTTTCTTGGTCTTGTTTTTGTTTATTTTAGATCCTGAGAACATGGGTAAAAACTCATTATGATTCTCAGACATTCAGCTCAAGTTTCCCGTACGAGTCAAAACAAATTAAAAGTTTAAACAGTTATTGGACACTGGAAAATTTACTGAACATACATTGTATATAAGAACTCCACTGGTTATGGGAAAATACTGAGATGAGCAAGAGGGGGTTTCTTGCTCCTGTCTTTCTAGAATTAAGACAGGGGGTAGATATTAATTTTATGGAGGAGAGTGATATGAACAACCAGAACCACTGTGAATTTTGCCTCCCAAACTCTTTTTAATAACCATTCACTTAATATCTACTCACAATTCACATCCACTTTTACTGCCTATACCATGGCTTTCTGTTCTTACCGAGTCTCTCAGCTTTGTCGCCCACATTCTCTCCTACTCCAGCTGGAAGGATTTTTTAAAAATAAAATTGTATCATGTCTATCATGCCATTCTCCTCTTTCAAAATCTTTCTGTGGCTACCCATTACTCTTAGAATAACATTCAAAGTCTTTACCCTGGCTTGCTAGGTCTTCCAAAATTTTCTTCACTAACATTATGTCTTTTTTGTTCATTCAATAAATATTTACTGATACATAATTGGCATCGTGGAAGATTCTAAGTGCCACATATACAATGGGCCCCTAAATGTAAGCCCCTCCATTTAGGAGGAGTCCAAGTAATAAGTAATTAAACAAAGGATTGAGATAATTTCAGAAAAAGTTGTTTCTGTGAAAAATAATTTAAAAACTTTGAAAAGAGTCAATAAAAATTGCTAAAAATTAATTGTCAAATCAGATTAGATAAGACAGCAATAAAAATTTTGGGAAAATACTGTAAAAATCTGCATTCAGATTGCTTCAAAATTGTCTTTAAGTTCCTTCTCTACCCCTAAAAAATCTAAACTGGAAATTGTTGATGATGTATTATAGGTATGGTTTATGCAGCAGAAAGAAAACAAAACTCCAATCAAGGGATTCATTCTCAAAGAAAAACTCTTATACTTCCATCACATGATTGATAAATGAGCATGTATTTATGGCGTACTTTACATAAAGTATTTAGGGTTTGTGATATCACATTTTATGTTTCTTCACTTAAATACCACTTTTAATTAACCAATCAAATAAAGATTCCAAATCTTATTGGATAATGAGCTTCTACTGTACTGACAAGAGCTATGAAAAAAATGAGACACGCTAGTGCCATGGAGGGCAATGTGGGGGTGAGTTATGGGACAGCATTAGCTTGGGTGATCAGAAAGGGCTTTTTTTGGCACTGCCCTAGGAAACTTTGGTTGCTCTTCCAGATGCTTTAACATGCAGTCCTTTCTCTCCCGTCCCTCAATCGTCACACATATTATTCTTCTGCCTTGATTCTTGGAATCAATTTCCACTCTTCTATCTTTTCCTTGGCTGGCACCTGTATTCCAGTAGGTCAAACGGAAATGGCTCATTCTCCTAGAAGCCTTAGCTGTCTTCCCCAAGTCTGGATTAGCTGTCCCTCCTGTGTGGCTCCTCTATTTCCTGCATTGTGCTTACTCATTCTTCTTCATTCCCTGGCACGCTAAGCTTTGTGAGGACCACGGTCTTGGTATCTTTTAGTCTCTCCTGTATCCCTTGTGCCTAGCATAGTGTTTGGCATATAATGCTTGTCAAAGACATAATTATTGAACGAATGCATGCATCATAACAAGTAAGCTCAAGGTGATAGAAGGGGAGGACCAACCTAATTAACTGACTAGCATAAGCAAATGCTTAAGATTTCTGAAGAACTTAGAGGAAGAGCCATACAATGCTTTTTGAAGGAACCACTAACTACCATGTTACCACGTTATGGTGAAAGGGATATACTAAGTACACTGTCTGTATACAATTCAGATATTTTTCCTGGGGTTGGGTCAACAGTAGTCAAGGGGATGGTAGTGAAGACATGGCAGACAGGTAGATATTAATTATTATAGAGAGAAAATCTTTTATCCTGGTTTTTATAACCATTGTTACCAGGAAGAAAGCTTGGCACTATAGTTACTAATTGGTTTTTAAAAGGGAAGAAGTGACATGCTCCAACAAACACTTTTAGGCAAAGCAGGCCCTTTAGTTATTCTAAAATGCATGTGCCAAAATTTTCAGATTTTGAAGTGTCAAAATTTCATATTTTAATTTTTTAACTTGAGTATTATTAGCTCTAATGAGCTGACCTCCCTCTGTAAACTGAAGGCTTAGCGAAAGGATGTCCAGGACTCAATAATGATTTTGATTAGTTGAGAGGAAAGATAAAAAGAGTAGGTATATAAATATACTTACATGGGAAAAAACCCCACAGTTAATAACAAAATAGGAAGAAAATATTTTTAAAACTACACTATAAAACTATTCATCATATGTTGGAATTTAGTATAAAATGGAGGCACTAGAAACTTCTGTCTGAGGGGATTCATTTGCTGAAATACTAATGCAAACTCCGAAGAAGCCATCTCGTTTCTAAGAACACCTCCCAGCATGGGTCGTCAGGGGAAGCATTAGATCAAGACTCCAATGCATTATCTATAATTAATTTACATGCCCACCTCATTGTACCCCAGGATCATCTGTATAGCACATGTAGGGCAGTCTTATCCTTCATCTGCTAGCACCACGTAAACTGAGCATTCTAAACCAACAAGACACCCTGTGATGTTACGCATGTTTGCTAAAAGTGGACCTTTTCTTGCTGTGAGTTCTTAATTTGGTTTACAGACAATTTACAAAGCTTTTTGTTAGTGGACATGGCCACAAAAGCAGATTTTTTTTGAGACTCTGGAGTACTTTGGCTAGAAAAAATGACAGGCACATATTTTGTATTATTTGGAGCTGTAGTTTGGCAAGATTCAAGATTTATAAGTTTTTATCTTCCCAGACTTGAGAAGAAAGGACTCGATGAAAGTACTCTCAGCTGGTAGAGAGAGAGAGATACAGGGAAGATCAGGTACCTTTTTAATGTGTCTCTTTTCCCTCTAAAGCCCTGATGTTAGAGGACATTGACTAGTGACAAACAGTGCAATTTTCTTTGTATGTGAACTAGAGCATTTCGGCTAAAAGCTTAAAGGAGCTTCCAGGTAAGATGTCTCGGCAAGAGTTTCTCCCCTGAAAGAATACAACTTAATAAATGTGCAGTGGCTCTGTTTGGACCCCCTACCTGTCGAGAAATACAAAATCACAGTCTGTCTGCTGCCTTAAACTCATGTGTCGCGCACGCTTGAGCTGTCCCCCTCTGAGGTTTACTGGAGTGTATTTCATTAGAACCTCTTCGTGGCATCGTGAACCTGATTGTAATGAATGGGTTGAACTCTGAAAGCACTGGGCACTGACCTCCCATCTGCTGATATCCTAAATCAGGCCATTAGAGGATTCCACAAGAAAGAGCATGCTGTTTATAGGTTAATTTATCTCTCATTTGGTTCAACTAGATGTGTGCTTATAAAGGTCCTCTAATTGAATCTTATAGATGCCAGAGAGATCTTTCCATTTTAAGGAAGTCTTTGGGAATAAATACGGTCAGTTCTCAATTATCTAGGGTAATAGGGGCCTGGCCAACATGGGCGGGCATAATATAGAACCGGTTTTCTATCCTCATTTATGTGATTAATTTTGAACCTCCATCCCCATCAAATATTGAACCGTAACTGCTACAATGACTGATCTTGATCACTTTCCCATTTTTTTTGGCTGATAACCCTCCCACAAAAATTCTATAAACAATCAAAGGAAGCCCGCTGCCTGATGACCATATATATCTCTATAAAAGACAAAGGAGGCTAAATATTGATGGAGACAGATGTTGGAACTCGCTTGATTAATGACCCAGTGCCATTAGAAAAGTAAGGTTTCCTAGTCGTGTATGGCATGTGTACATTGCAGTGGCCTGAGACCCAATAATAATAATGATAATGACAGTGTCTATTCATTGAGCACTGCCTCCATGCCAAGTACTGGACTAAACGTTCACATTTATTTGTGAATCCTCACAACAAATCAGTGAGGTTGGAGCAATTGTTATCCCTATGTTGTAGGTGAGGAAACTGAGGCTTAACAGAAATTAAATATCCATCTTGTGGGCAGGGCTATGGAGAAACTGGTGGGGACGGCAAGCCAGGTATGTCCAACCACCAAGCGCTTCTCCTCCACCTCCAGTCTTGGCACCCCCACCTTTCCCCTCCTCCGCAAGCGAGGCTCTCAGGAATCATCCACCATGATGCCCATGGCACCTGCTTGCCCGCCATCTTCTTGGCACTCATGCTCTCCTCTCTCCACATCTTGATTTCACATCTTTTAAAGGTTGGTTAACCTTCTTCTACAAATTCCTGCTACTGAAATATCAGGAAATGGTGTTGATGCATGAAATGACCCCTCTTCACTAAAATATGATGGTCTATACCCTACTGCCTGGGAAATCATCTCTGCTTTATTTTGATGCTTTTTAAATTCTATACCTGCTTTTTCCCCTTTTGCTAGAGCTAACATACAAGTGCTTTATTTTTTTCCTGTGAGGTTTTTCTTGATGTTTCAAGTACATGGAGCACCATGTCAATATATTATTAAATTGTTTTTATGAAGAAAGAGCGACTAATCGCCTAGAATGCCTGCTCTGATATTTTGCTGTCCCCGTACACTTTCCAGCAGTCATTTCTAAATATTTGAAGGTTTGTGCTTCTAGTACTTACTTAACTCATTTATCACCTACCTTTGAGGGATAATTGTGGGTGCATAATTTTAGCAACATCATTATGCCTGTTGATATCATCCAGAGCCGCCACAGTGGTGCAGCCCCTGATTATATGATCAATTAACTGCCACATGTTGTCGGCACCTCTCATCCACCAGGTTTTCTTGTGTTGGATACTTGTTATAATTTATAGCAAAAATAGTTCTGCCAGAAATTGTCACAGTAACCTCATGGACTGATACACTCACACATACAAGTGACACCTAGCCTTGTTTTCCAGTCTGCATTTTTGGTAAAGAAAGCTTGAGGTCAGGTTGCCTGATTTCTGGCCTGAGTTCCACATGACTTTGGGCAAGTCAGTAATTTTTCCCAGGAACTGTTTCATTTGGGTGTGAAATGAACATTCAAGGGTTTAGCCTGCCCGACCTCACTATATTATTGTGAGATTCTATTGGGAAAATATATTTGAACTTGCTCTTAAACCCATAGAGCAGGGGCAAAAAGTGACATGTAATTACTCTTAGTTTTGACATATATTTTCCTGATGTTATATTTGTACACACTAAGAAACACTTTTACTTTCTATCTCATGTTTGTGCAGTTGAACAATTTTTATCTACATTTTCATGGTAGAAAAGCCTGTTATTTTCATATTTTTTACTATATGTGAATTATCTAAAGGCAGGGATGAAATCTCATACTTCTTAGTTCCTCTATGAAATCTAGACCTAGGAAAGTGTTTTAGCTTAAAGTGCCTCAACTCAATTGCTTGGAGGTTGTTTGGTTTGAGGAATATACATTATTGGCATGAACTATGCCCTTTCTATGATCTTTGTGTATTAGGCTTGTGAAATTGGAGCTTTCCGATACCGTATGGGGCTTTGTCATGGAGGCAATGGTGTTACAATAATGACTGTTAGTCTACCCTGGGCATTTTAGAAGAACAAATTATAAGCTTGCACCCAGGACCACAAAGGCCTCCATTTTGATAACATCATCCCCATCTCCAAATAGCTCTGCCCCACTTTTCCATTTTGCTGATGTAGTCATTTGGTTTGGATCAGTTTTTGGGGGGAGGGGGGTGAAAACATTAGTGTCAAATATGAAACTAATAGTCATGTGTTCTACTGTCCAAAGGGAAGAGTTATACAAAGGAACAGCAGGTTTATAAGGTGCCTTATGGGAATTTTAAAAAAGCATCCTCTGCAGGTGAACAAATTAGGGAAAGATGCCACCTCTGTGAGGTAAGAGCCCCACATCAGGGCCTTCCACTTGGAGAGTGGAGTCGGGGCTTGTTTCAGCCACCACTCACTGCCTTTGATGGTGCCTTTGTGCAGGGTACAAACTGCATAGTGACACACCCTGTACATGACCGTCCAGAGGTTCATTTGCCATTGAGTAGAGTGTGGAGCATAAACAGACCTCATCCTGCCATGTGGACCAGTAGATGATCAGCCTGGGTCCTGGCTTTTGGAGAAGGGGAGCAGAAAAAAAGAGGTGATGTCCTTCATCGCCGAAGAATCAAGCATCACTGAGACAGGGAGGGGGTGCCTTCTCCTAATGGGAAAACAAAATCCCCAAGCTCCCATAAACATGCGCTCTGCTCCCAAACCCCAGCCTCAGGTGGGTCTATGGAGTGACTACTGCGGCCACCATGTTCTTTCCTCTCCACCTGTCTCCTGCCCCACACTGGATTCTCTGTTGCCCTTTTTGGTATCGCTCTTTTTTGTTTTACCCCTAATCTGGCATTTTCATCTTAGGTTTTATCTGTGCGAGACATTGGGTAAGAAAAGGAGGAGGCTGAGTGTGCTTTGTCTTGGGGCCCATCAGTCTCTAGGGCATGGCCCTAAGTAGAAGAAGCCAAGTACTTCTGGAAATAGAACGATCAACATTAATCTATTCCATAAATATTTATTGTGCATCTAGAACATGCCAGGTCCTGGCAACACAGCAGTGGTCAATTGTACAAGCTAATTTCTCAGCCTGAATATTTCCCCATGACCTGTCCAACTCCTCCTCCTTATCCTTCACGTCTTAGTGGAAACGCCTATTCTTCACCCTCCCAACCTAAATTCGTATAAGTTTCTGGAGTCTTCTATACCTTGTTTTTCATCACATTCTCCACTTTCATGAATACTCATGCAACGGCATTCTTCCCTACTAGACTCTACGTCACATGAGGTTAGGATCATGGCTGCTGTAACTCTGGGGCCTAGCAGAGTACTGACACATAGTGGGCCTCAATAAGTAGCGGTTGATGAATGAATGAATAAATAAATGAATGAATGAATGAATGACTACCAAGCATAAGGACCAATTAATTCACCTTTTGATACACCTTTGTGAAAACATTATTATCCATTTGAATGGGAGATGCTTATCCATCCTTGAAATCTACTGAGCTTTTAAAAAATTACTAAAGTTTCTTGCTTAGAGTTTTCCCTATAATCTCTGCTTAAGTGATCTTTTTAAGGGATGTTTTAGATCAGAATATCAGAAAAAATGTCTTTTCATCAGTTTTAACAATAATACAGCATCTCATAGGACAAAAAGGGAATCTCAGAATTTAGCTTATTGGGGTTATTTATATGATTAGTTGTGGCCTGCTGCTGTGATATGGCAATAGTGAAAAATATCAATGTGTTGGGATATTGTAATTATAAAATGGCCATTTTTCTGGCCTTTGATCATGGTGACTGTAATCATGACTGAAGCCTTTCATTAATCTTTTTATATTTAATTTCTTGTTTTGAGTTAGCATCATTATAAATCCTATTTCTACGAGAATACAACACGCACTCTTTCAAGAAGTGCCTAAACTTCCTGGCAGCATGTGGCTGCTGAATGAGTAGCAGAAAGCAACCTTTTCCCCAAGCAAATTTGAAAAAGGAAGGCCTTCTGAAAGCCTTTGCTGTCTGTCTTTCCTCCCAGTGAGGTCTCATCATGATGTGGGGACCCCCGGTAAGTATAATGTCCTAAAGACCCATAAAACATTATTTGACAGGAAAATTCTGCCTCGCCTATGAGCTGCTGCTAAGGAATTACACATGATGCAAGAGGCAGCATGGCTGAAATATTTTTATTAATACTAATAATATTTTTTGCATATACAGCAACTTTAATTGGAGAAAACTGAGTTGGAAAGGAAGCCTTAAAGACATAGTTGGGGTAAAATTATTGGCTCATAAGTTTCTAGACTTGCTGCCGCTCCTCCACCACACTGGGGGCAGAGGGACAGGGGGCGGGCTTGAAGCTAATGTCACTCACTTCAAAGAATTTTAGTAGCCAAAGATTCCTGAACTTACACATTCCACAGGAAAACAAAGTGAAGTTTTTTTTTTTTTTAAGGAGCAACAAGTAAGTCTTTGTTTCCTTATGGTGTGGAGTTACACAAGTCCCACTTGAGAAAAGTGGTAATGTTGTTGGCGGCCATTGGCAGAGTGCTTACAGTGTACCTGGCTTTGTTTTAAGTGCTTACATGCACGCATTTAATTTTCACAACATCACTGTGAAATAGGGGTTATTATATTTATTTGATAGATAGGGTGACTTAGGCACAGAGAGGTTAAAGCAACTATCCTCCCTCACCCAGACTCCAGCTAGGAAATGTTCTCACCTTGATCCCTCTAGGTTCCAGCTTGAAGAGAACAGAATAACCTGGGCAATGTTGGCACATGCTCAGGAGAGGATGCCCTGTCTTTGGCACTCACTGGAAATTTCCTTGAATTCTATTCCTTTGCTACATGTACTCTCCTCAGATCCCCAACTAGGCTGCAATCTTCATGAGAATGAGGATTAGAGCTTAGATTTATAAATCTTATCTTAGGTTTTTGTAACTGAAAACCAGGACATCTATTTTAATCAGAGCATGAGTTGTTTTCTCATGGAGACAGTAATAAAGGATTTTGAAATCAGGGCCATTCTGGTAAACTCAGGGCGTATGTTGCCATAACTATTGTGCTTTCTTTTATAGGAAAGACCAAGAAGAGATTAGTCTGCCATCATTTTTAGGCTGTATTTTTAGGGTGTGTGCATTTTAGTTGAGAAATGGGGCTTGGTACTCTGTATTACATATTCAACATGTCAGTATTATTACTCTTTACAGAACAATCATTTAGGGAATTCATTTAAAGTAACACACAATCCACAATATAGAATTTATTTGTTTCACTAAAAATGTACTTTTTAAGTTATATTTCTATGAAATGTTATTTGTATAGAGTCAGATTATCTAGGAAACCAGATAAGCAATCTGAGAAGATTGGAGAGCATGGAATGAGGTGTACACAAAGGCTGTTGTTGAACCCACAGAATTATACCCAGTCCGTTAATCTATAGAAAATATCTTCCTGGTGGCCTGCATTTTTGGGTCCAAAGTACAGAGTCTAACACTCCCTTGGACAGCCCTGAAGAGGTATAAACTCTTTATTATCCAACCTTCCCCTTTTCTATATTGTTATCAGAGACTTCCAAAAAAATCTTGATCATTTCACCAACAACCCATCTCTTACTTTGTATGCCTTAGGTTATAGAATAGTGTTTCCCTGACAGTATTAAAGTAGTCACATCTGCTTTATATGGCCTGATAACCTTTCGAGGGCATATTAATCTCATCAATAACACGTTACAAATCATCTTTTAGATAACTTCCGGGAGAGGGATCCACATATGGCAAGTCACCTTCATTTACATTGACTGTATCACCTTCAACTTAAAAAGGTAACATTCCAGCTGGGTCGGTAGAGTGTGGTGCCAAAGGGGGAAGAAATGGGATCCAAACACCTGAGTTTAGCAAATTGGATCTGTTCATTTCTTAGCTCGACCTTGGTCGGCTCACTTACCCTCTTTGAATCCCAGTTTCCTTATAATAATAATCATGGGCTTTATAAAACAAAAGAAGGTAATGAATGTGAAAGTGCCAGGGGACTGTATCATAGTATATAAGGTAGTTCAGTATTTTGACTTACACCCAGTTTGGGAATAATAATGTGTAGGACACTTTCAATTGCAAGTGACAGGTAGCCCAACACAAACAGGCTAAGATATGATAACTTACTGGATTGAGTGCAGTCAGTTCTGCTATAACCTGATTTATGCGTTTCCAAAAATGAGTCTATATAGTGAAGGTCATGGATAACTGTCTAAACCAGCACTATCTAATAAATACAATGCTGACCACAAATGTGAGCTACATACGTAATTTAAAATTTTCTATAGAGATGTTAAAAAAAAGGAGCAGGTGAAATTGATTTGAAAATATATTTTATTCAATCATATATCCTAAATATTATTTTAACATATGGTTAATATAAAATGTATTAATAGCTATTTTACATTCTTTTTTTCTTTTTACAAAAAAAGCAGTAAAAGACTGTATTTTATCATTTACAACACATCTCAATTCAAACCAGCCACATTTCAAGGAGGCACATGTGGCTAGTGGCGACTGTATTGGACAATGACAGTCTAAGACCTGGGTCACTTACCGTCTCTTGGAATGGGTGTTGAGGTTCAGTCTACAGACTATATGGATTGATATTGGGGAACAAATGAATAGAAATTGAGATCTATTTCTTAGAAAAGAGAGAATGGTATTTGTAGAGGCGAACTCATCTTTACCATCATCATCACCATCGTCACCTCTACAAAATATCTTAACTTTCAAGGAATTAAAATTCCTAATCTCCAGGGCATTTTAGGCTAAATTCCTTTAAATTAATTCTGTAGTTCAGTGAAAAGGTAACAGTTGCACAGAGAGGGGGCTGGAAAAGAATTTAGGAGATGGAATTTTTGGCCCACCTCTGTTAGCTTTCCTAGATGTCTGACAGCTAGACAAAGTTGATTGGTCTTCATTCTTCATCTATGATATAAAAAGGTTAGAATAGGTGTTTTCCAAAGTGTTTTTAGACTCCAGTATTACTAAAATAAACTTTATTGAGGTATAATTTATATGTAATAAAATGTGCTCATTTTAATGTATATTTCAATGAGTTTTGGCAAATTTAACACCCTGCAACTACCAGCACACTCAAGATATAGGAAACATTTCCTTCTCCTAAAATGTCACTTTGTGCTCATTCCCAGGAAATATTCTGTTGAGAGATACTTAGGTTTGTTTCTAGTTTCTGGGTCAGGTAACTTCCAGGCATGGCTGAAATCAGAGCTGCAATGGATTTGGATGGCTCTTCTGCGTCATTTGGTAAGTGGATTTTTAACATTATAAGAAGCTGTCAAACTGTTTTCCAAGTGTTCGTACCACTGCATACCAGCAATATATGAGAATTCCTGTTGCTTCACACCCTCGCCAAGACTTGGTATTGCCAGTCTTTTTAATTATAACCATTCTAATGTATGTGGAGTCGTATCTCATTGTGCTTTTATTTTGCATTTCCCTGTTGATTTAATAACGATAAACCTCTTTCCATGTGCTTATTAGCCATTTGTACATTATCTTTTGTGAAGTGTTTGTTCAAACCTTTACCCATTTTAAAAACTAAATTGTTTTCCTTCTTCCTAGTCATCAGCTGTAGATACAGCATTTATTTTTTTTAATTTGTACTTTGCCTTTAATTTTCTTAACGGCATGTTTAGAAAAGCAAAAACTTCTTAAATTTGGAGTCTAATGTATCAGTCTTTACTTCTATGATTCATGTGTTTTGTGTCTTAGTCTAAGAAATCTTTACCTACCCCAAGGAAAATTTTATCCTATACTTGTCTATAAATTTTATAGTTTCATATTTTGCGTTTAGATCTACTAGCCATTTTGAGTTAATTTTGTATATAGTGTGAGGTGAGGATGGCGATACATATATAAATAATATTTATAATATTACTATACTATAAATAAATAATACTAATATATAATATATAATATATACAATATATAATTTAATAATATAATAAAATAAGTAATACATAGATCACTTTATTTCTTTATGTATATAATACTTCTATGAAATGTTTACACCATATATTGTTATTTTATTCTGTGTCTCTTGTTTAAAGCAGCTTAAGAATGAAAGCGCTGAGCATGAGTCTCTTTTCTGAATGCAATAGTGAGAAATTAGGAGCACAGTCGTAACCTAGAGCCTTAACTACAGACTCCATCTCACGTCTTTGTTCAGAAGCCAATCATGTGAGGATGGAATGTTCTGAGGGTCTTATCTAGAAGCAACTACCAATCAGACTCTAAGGACTTGGATTTCTGGTTATTCCTTCTCTCCTCCCCTCCATGACCTCCCACATAAATCTTCCTGTTCACATGGCCGCCATGCCAATTTCAAAACCCTTTACACCTCTGCTTCCATGGATCTACCCCCAAGTGTATAGTGCTCTGTACACAAGTAAACTAGATCCGTAAAGACTAAAATACTCTAAAACTATTCACACTAGACTTGTCAGGGAGACCACTTTTCTATCTTTAGTAGCCTTGAAAATAATTTGTATGTAACTCTGGATAATGTGTACTCCACGAGTTAGAAGGTCTCTTGTTTTGAAACTTCCTTGGCAGACAAAATGTTAAACTGACCCTCCCTGTCACAATTTTCATCACTGTTTGTATTTATTTTTTACTGCGTTGAGCTAGGGCATTGCCCTAAGCTGTGGCAGATTGGATTTCTCGCGGTGCCTGTTCTGTTTTTGTTATCCTTCTCATTCCTTCTTCTTAGCACCCTGTCCTTGACTTCATGATACTGGGAGGATCCTGCTTGCAAATCTGCTTTTGGCAGAATAAGATATCTTCATCTTTGAGGTCACGTTCCAGGCTTTTGTTCAGTCACAAGTTCTGTTTGGATTTATCCTCAGTGTGTCTACTTGAATATTCAAAAAGTCATCAGCTAGTCTAATTTGTTTTTTTTTAGCCATGTAAAAGACTGATTTGCTTTGACAGGTGGATCAGAAACAGAATTGGAGCTATTTTATCTGGACCTAATTAAACAACCTTCATTACCAGCAGATATATGTTTGTGACTTAAAATTAGCATGATTGGAATTAAAACTCAAAATATAAGGCATTGAATTCAGATATGGCTGGTTTAAAAATAAATTCCATACATTTTAAATGCAGCGAGTCTGGCTTTTAAATATCCTATAGTGACAAATTCCACTTAGGGTTGTGTGTGTGTGTACGTGTGTGCATGTATGCATGGTTGTGGCTGTAGCTAATAGTAAAGATATGGCCTATATTTTCTGAAGAGTTCCAGAGCAGCCTTCTGAATTATGAAATTTTAGTCAAATATTTTAAAATTTTATTTCTTCTCCTCTCTAATTCCAAAGTATTGAGTTTAGCTTTGAGGATTTTATGTAGCTTTCTTTGGCTTCAAAGATTACATTCTCTAATCGAATTATTTCTATTCATCATTGTTGAGTTTCTGAGATTTTGTGATTGTCTTTTATTATACGTATTCTGATTGTGTGCAGATGTATATATATCTATACACAGTGGAACCTGCTTAAAGTGTTCTTTCACATGTAACATTTAAAATCATATTAGATTTTCCTTATAGTATTTTATTTCCTTAACCTTTTGAGAAATGTTTTAAGACATTTTTGTGTATATATGTATATACACACACACTATTTATATATATACACACACCTATACATAGATTCATATATATATGAAATATTTTTGTAGTTTTGTATTCTGGATAGGGATAGAAACTTAGTAATTGTCAAATAATTATAAAATATAAGTACATATTTTTTTCTTTCTTTAGACTTTTTGAGGGTTATTATGCACCAAGATATATGAGCCAGATTTTACTTTATGAAGAAAAATAAAAGGTTGAATAAAACATATTGACATTTCTGTTCAACATTAAGGCTGCAGGAATTACGGTGGATTCCTTCTCCTAACAAACATTAATATGAGATTCCTGGTGTGATGAGAACTGGATAGCAAGAATCTAATCCCTCCCCTTGCCTTTGTGCACCAGAAGCCCTCTCCAAATTATTAAAATTCCAGGTCTTTTGTGATACCTTGATGCATCGTTGCAATTGCAACTGCTTTAAAATGCAAGAAAGAGCAAGTCCTTAGTATTTATAGCCTCCTTATGTACCTAACATTTTTTTATAAAATGTAAAATAAAGCATTTGTGTTTATCCATGTCCTTTTAAAAATTAGAATTTCCAGATGGTCCCTTCTTTTTATGCTTTTCCGGAATCAAAACAACAGTTCTTGCCTGTGTTTGCCAGCCTTGTTTGGATTTGCTCAGCCCTTCCTTGTTACTGATGAGGGGTCTGGTTCAACCATTGCTCCCGCTCCTGATCTTTGTTCAATTGTTTCCCTTCCTGTAGAAGAAGTCCTGACTCAACACATGTCCAGTGGTAGGCGTTGCTTTCTCTTGTGTTCCAAGTGGAATTATTAATTTTCCCATGCAGATTGTCACCATCTTTGAGTTCTTCTCGAATCCCAACTTGTACATATTTAAACTTTACGTGGTTGAAATTTCATGTGGGACCATCAGAATGAACTAATTGGCCAAATTTGAAATGTAAGTCCTTGGATTTAGCTTCTCCTTTATTCCAGGCAGCTGTGCCACCTCGTACAAGGGTGTTTACCATTCTTTTCTTCTTTCTCCTTAATGCAGTGGGGATGATGGGAATGTCGTTGCTCAGGCTTATTGATGTTGCACGACAACTCCCTCAATTCTGGAATAATCCCCAGAGAACTGGCCACATTTGGTGAGATATTGGACAGGGGATTTCTAGATGGTTGCCTTAAGCCCATGAATGTGTGAAGGGTTGTGTGTTTGTAAAATTGTATCAGTCTTCCTTTGCCAAAGTCCATAGCATCTCATAGCATTCAAAACTGATAAGTTTTTGTGACTTTTGAGATAGGTAAACATAAGTTTGAATCCTAGCTGCTCACTTTACAGGTCATGTGACCTTGGGCAAGTTACTTGATGTCAATAAGCTTCACTTTCCTCACCTGTAAAACCAGGGTAATCATAGTCTCTGACTCAAGGCGAAGTGAGGATTAAATAAAGGGAGTAGAGTAGAGGGAGGACTAAGTAAATTTTGGGAGCACAGAAGCTGGGGCTGGATGGCCTGCATTCAAGTACATGCCTCCACTACTTGCCATGTAATTTGGAGCAATCCATCTAACCTTTCAATGCTCTGGTTTCCTAGTCTGAGAATGTGGATTATGATAGCATCTACTCACAATCTGTGAAGATGAAAACAGATAATACCTTTAAAGAATTTATAACCATACTTGGTACGTGGGGAGGGTCTAACAGAGTCATTCATTCAACAGATGTTTGTGGGGCACCTACTATGTGGCAAGCAGTATCTGAGATGCTGGAGACACAGATGTGGACAAAAGTCTCTGCCCCCTTTAGCTCTCATTCTAGTGGATGGAAGCAGACAAAAAAACATAGAAAATAAATTTATACTAAGGACGATGGAGAAAAATGAGGCAGAGAAGGAGGATAAGGAAGGTGACAGGCAGGAGTACAATTTGAATAGGGTAGTCTGGGTAGGCTCACTCTGAAGATGGTGTTTCAGCAAAGACCTGAAGGTGGGGAGGATCAAGCCATGTGGCCCAGGGAAGAGAAGCACAAAATCCCTGGGACAGGAGACTCAGAGCCAGTAGTAGGTGGCCATAGTAAGAGCGGAAGCCAGAGAGAAGATAAGGGCCAGCTTAGGTCTCACAGGCTCCCATTAGGGGTTTGGCTTTTACTCTGAGTGAGATGGGGAGCTGCTGAAGGGGTTCAAGCAGTCGGGTGAAATGATCTGGCACATTGTATAAGGAACATCCTGGCTGCTAAGTTGAGGATGGACTTTAGGCAGTAAAGGTAAAAACGTGGAAAGCAGTTAGAAGCTACAATTTTAAAGCAGATGAGAGGTGAAGGTGCCTGGGATCACGATGGGACTGGCGGGGAGAAATGAACAGAATGTGTATATATTCTGAAAGTGGTGCTGTTGGAATTTGCCATCATCATTATTAAGTGAGGCAGTCACTAATTCCTTTGGAACAGTGACTGCTACAGTGTCAACATTTATTAAATGGTAGGCTATTATTATTAACGAGTAAACAAGTATTGGTCTGAAATTTTCTTTGTGAGTTTGGGAGGAAACTGAGGCTTCCCAAATGCCTGAGGAAGATTTAAGTGTGATGTCAGGAAAGATGTCACTCACATGCGCAGAATGCCTATGAAGCCCTGCATTAAATAAAGAAGGAGATTTGAATCCTACTTTTATTTCATTTGGGAAACTACTTATGTAAAGCTTTCTTAGCTGAAGAATCCATTAGATCAGGAGTAGGCAAACTACACCCAGGGGGCCAAACTAGCCCGCCTCTTGTTTTTGTAAATAAAGTTTTATTAGAACACATCCCTGCTCATTTGTTAAGTATAGTCTATAGCTGCTTTTACACTTCAACAATGGAGTTGAGTAGTTGCAAAGCCTAAAATTTACTCTCTGGCCCTTTACAGAAGCTGCTTTAGATGAACATTTATGTGTGGCTCAGCATCATAAACACAGAGTTATGATCATTCAGGGCGTATTTGCGAAAGTATATGGCACATAGCAATGACTGAAGATACCCAAAGGTACTGATAAGTATGTTATTTGGGAGGAAGAGCCCAGACATTAGAACACCTTCTTAGAAAGGTGTCGTCATCATAATAGTGCCAGTTACTTATGCTTTACTATGCTTCCGGTGACCGTCGTAACCACTTCACATGTGCTAGCTCATTTAAACCTCACAATAACCATTGGGGAGATAGTAGTGTTATTACTATTTTACAGATGAGAAAACTGAAGTACAGAGGGATACATGACTTGCACAGAGGTGCACTGTGGGTAAGCAGCAGAGTGAGGGATGAGAACGTAGGCAGGCTGGTTGTAGAGCCCAAGGTTCTTTTCACCTCTATGCTTTACTTCTAATACAGGCAACTTTTGAATAGTTTCTTTGCCAGATGCCGTGTGTGTGTATCTCTGAGTGTGGCTTCTCCCATCAACAGCTTCCTAAACTTGGCTCTTGAACCTGATCTTGTGAGATTGCTCAATGCATCAGTCATCGTCTCTCTTTGCTGTTTAAGTTGCCACTGCACCATGGTGCCATTCCGCTACTGAGGGGCAGAAAAGGGAGTGGAAAAATTGCCACGTCCATCATTGTGTTCTTTCTTTGTAAGTTGAAGGAGTAGCAGAAAGACAATGCCAGTTTTGCTGCTTGTCTTGTGAGTGTGAAGTTTTAAAGAATAAGGCAAAATTAATTTTCATATGTTTATGAGTTTATCCAAGGGAGTTCTTACCTCTTGAAATTTCAACTTTGGGCTGCGAAAAATGGATATCATTTTCCTTTAAATAGCAGGATGTTTTAGAACAAGATTATATCTGTCAGAAATGAAAACACTGTATTTATTACTGCATTGTAATCCGTTCATTGCTTTAAGGGCTCTAGGTTCCCAAGGGAACATTAAGATAGCAATGATGTCCCTGAGTGCTGGATTTTGCTTTTGGATCTCTGATTTAACTTGTATGTAAAAGCACGAGTCTTCTGACAATCACCTATTGACAACACATTTGAAAAGAAGCAGACCGACTTCTTCTGGCTGCAGTCTACAGTAATTTTGGATCAAAATATTCCTCCCTTCCCCCATCTCATAGCCTATTTTAGATGATAGCATGCAAATAAGTATGTTTTCCTGCTAATTTCACCCATTTTTGGTTAACTGCCACTCTGAAGATGCAGCTGCCACACATCAGAAGTTGCAAGGAAAGAGGGTGTTGTGGCTGCTGAGAAAGATTTCTCAGTTCTGGACCAGATGCCAGACTCCCCAGAGCTTGCCCAATAACAGTCTGATGCAGAGCCCATGGATGTGGCTCCTTGTTGTGTCTCTTTGTTGAAACTCATCATTCTCTCTTGCACACAAAATCCATTCCCAAGACAGTGGTCCACTTTTTAAGGATTTCCTCCAAAGACTGCGACTTCGGTTGACCTAAGAAGAGGAATTAAGGTGCCCTGATTTACGTGCATACATTAAACAAGTTAAAATAAAGGAACAGACCAGTTTTTAGTTTTCTCATAGATTAAGGAAAAATGTAGGGAAATACCTGCCCCCCCACCCCCCCCAATTTGTTTATGAGAGAGTAACTATTGTGCAGAATGCTGATGAGGCCAGAGGTGCTTATCTTCCTTCCCTCCTTCCTTCCTGTCTGCCTTTTTCCTTCCTTCCTTCTGTTTTTCTGTCTTTCGTTCTTACAGGTGGTTATTGAGTGCCTGCTATGACAGACTTTGTGCTAGACCCTGAAGATACGATTATAAATAAGACAAACAGAGGTCATAGCCTTTGTAAAACTTGCTGGAAGAGACAGAAAAACAACAAATAATTAACAATAAATTATGCACATAATTATGTGATTACGCTAGGTAAATTCAGTATAGAAAAAGCATAGAATGCGATGCGGGGAATAATGGGGGCCTTAGACTGATGAGCAATGGAGACCCCCAGGGGAAATGCCATGTAAAGTGACACTTGAGAGATGAATAGGAGGAGGCAGGTAGAGGCAACGACATCCCTGGCAGATGAAGAAGGGCCTATGCAGGGAAAGGCTGAAAAGTCCGAGCGGATTCAGAGCTCCAAGTGAGGAACAGAGACGTGCAAGATGCACCTAGAGAGGTAGTCAAGGGCCATAACTTGCAGCACCTGGCGGACATTATCTATAAGTCTGGACTTTATCCTAAGAGCAGGAGGAAGCAACTGAAGGATGAAATGACCTCCCTGTGTGTGTATGTGTGTGTGCAGATGGTCAAAATTACAGAACTTGATGTATCTTTCTTATGTGTTTGAGAACATTTTAGAAAATTCCATTGGGAATCCACAATCCTTCTGACATGAGACTTTAACGTTAAGTGCCTTATCCAATTTCAATATGTCAATACCAAATATTTTTTGTGTCTCTCAAATCTTCAAAGTCTTGTGAATCATCCTGAGTAATTTTTGGGACTGAGTTAGTTAGAACTGGCTTCAGAAGACACAGTGAGTGCACAAGCCTTCGCTCACTGATTTTTGGTACACCTGAACTGGGGGAATATTTGTGGAATCAGAAAAGGTAGAGCAGAATCCAAAAGTTCTTGGGAGCTAGTCCTCTAGTTTTTTATTTGTTGTTTTGTCTTTCCAGTGTTTCTGAGAAGTGCAAATTTTACTGTTGATGCCGTTTAAATAATATTTGCCCTTGATCTTGACTTTCCTTGCCCAGTGTGCCAGACTGTCTGTTGGCAACTCGATATCATTTCCCATCTTCTCTGCACTACCACTATTCCAGGGGCTTTGAAGAGTAAGAACTAAATTTCTTAGAATCTCTGCCCGCAGAATTTAGATTCCACTAGTGAAAGACACTTGTGCAAGAGATGGAAGGCAAAAGAGAATCAGAAGCTATAACTGCTTCTGAGCAGCATGAGTGGGTGTTGGGATGGTAAATGGCAACAATAAAATTTTGCCAGAGGTTTCTGGGTGTTCTCCTGCAATTCCTCAAAACCACTTAGGTGCTGGAGACGGTGAGATCATCAGTGTCACTTTCCCTAAATTCATGCATTTCCTGATTTCTTGAGTGCTAGTGGTGGCTTCCCTAACCTTTTGTCCCTCAGCCTTTCCAAGAGATTTTAAGTCTCTGGTTCCCTGTGTAGGATCCATTTCTTCATGAAATATCTAGAGTGGTTTCTGTTTTCCTAACTGAACTCTGACAGATACAAACCATTCTTAGTTCATATTTGTAAAACTGAATTAAATTTGTTTAGTGAATTGACAACTGTTTTCCAAGAATATGATTTAACAAGCCAGAATGATTTTGCTAATCTTTTCTTGGATATTCTGTTCTTAGTCCTGACTTCTGCACCCCTCCCTAATTCCTCATCCTCCATAAAACTCTCTGCTAGATCTACATAGCCTGTAAATTGAAATCCCCCAACTTCTTAGTTTGGATTATATGGGCCTTATAAGCTGCTTCCCACCGTATTTTGCCTTATCATCTCTGGTCTTGCCCTCTTGAATCCCTAGTACCATGAGTCTCTCATAATGGATGTTTCTGGGTCTCTGCTCATATGTTTCTCTCTGCTTAGATGTATACTTCTTGTTTTTCTACTAAACCCACACACATTCTTGAAGATCCAGCTCAAATATCTCTTCTCCTTCTTCACGTTTTTTTCTCATGACTCTCACCAACAACCCCAACTAAACCTCAATAGCAACCCGTATGTAAGCCTAACACATGTTATTATATTGTTTTCTAGCTATTTGGGTTTTTCAGTTTTCACATTCACTTGATAGCAAATTCTCTGAGGAATGGAGCTCATTCATTTTTATTAATCTCAAGAACTTAGAACTCAATAAATGGTCATGAACTTGAAATATTGAGCTGGAATAGACTGTTACCTATGTGCCATGTGTACAAAAAAACAGCTAGAAGAACCACTAGAATCTTTTCAATAAAAGCAAAAAACTTTTCAAATTGATCTAATGCTTCCTAAAGTAGCCTAGGGAAAATTTTGACTTTACTCTTGTCTTGCAAAAAAGAAGAAAACTACTAAAGGCATTTTCTTGCTTTTCAAAAACTGATGTTTTGAATATGTATTTTTTTTCAAGATATAAAAATGTAACTCCTGCTATAGCCTTTGGGCATACGTGCAGTTATAAATATAACATTAAAATACAAGTATACATCATAATTTAATTGTATCATACAACACAGGGGAGGGAAGAGAGCGAGGACGGCGTGTAACTTGCAATCGAAGCTTCTCCTGGACAGCCAGCGGTGTGGGGCAGAGATGAGAGAGCAGAGCATGAGTGGGCCGTGAGGAATCTTATGGCCTGAACTGGGATTGCGTTGAAGAATAGCTATATGAAGTCTTTGGCGTCCCATCTGGCAAAACAGTCCTACATGGTTCTCCCAATCACAGCCCTTGACAAACCCAAGAAGCAGTTTTAGATCCTGAGTCCTGATGAAATGGGCATAAGCACAAAGAGTATGATAAATGGCAAAAGCTTTGTGGTAACACTCTCAATGCCAACAGACTTAATTCTTAATTTTTATGTGTTACTGGCTCAGTGTGGACTTTTGAGCAAGTTATTCAATATCTTTGGGCCTCTGGTGCCTCATCTATTTATGGGGCCAGTAATGTGTGACTTGCACTTACTTCACAAGATTGTTTTGTACTTTTCTTCTGGACATTTACGTATCCAGTTCCAAAGCTGACTCCAGGCAAGAGTATAAAGTAGAGAAGGTTTTTTCTTGGTGCCGTCCCATAGCCAAATTCAGAATTCCATCCTCCTTTCTGATTCCTCATTCTACCATGGTTCCTATTCCTAATGGGCCCTGCTAGACAGCACGTTAACTGTCCTTTGAGTTATAGGTGACATTTGCATAGCATTTTACAACATATGTGAGGATTTATTTGACCCTTACAATAGCTTTGGGAGATGGTAATTATTATGATTCATATTTTCCAGACCACGAAATTGAGACACAGGTATACATTAAGAATTTTACTCAGAACCACATACTCAACAAGTGGTATGTCTGGGTTTGGAACTCAAGAAGTTTACTTGACAAAACTAATACTTCTGAGGGAATACATGAAATTCTTGAAGATTTAAAAGTTTTGGACCATAAAAGAATGAGCTTATATAGGAGCTCCCTGGGGGTAAGCTTCATATTCATCTTATCCATGGTTGGATTCTCAGCCCACAGCAAAGTGCCTCACTTGTAGTAGTCACTATTTCAAAATAATAGATGAGTGAATGAATGAACTAATGAATAGGATGGCAGTGATAGTCTTGACCTATCTATATATCTCTGTATTTATGGCCTATCTATATATAGATGTGTGTGTGTGTCTATATCTTATATACACATTTATGTATGTACATGTATGTATATGTGTGTATATACATATTTATTTTGTTGTTTTTTACAAATAGATTATCCTTTCTCATTTCATTGTTTTTCTTGACAAAAATCCTAACCTCTACATTTTTATTCCTTTTTTTTATGCAGTGACGAAATTCTAGGCTGGTCATTACAAGGATATTTTTGGATTTTTAAAATAAATTTTTTCTTTGGAATAACTTTATATTTGCATAAAAGTTGCAAAAAGAATACAGAGAGTTTTGGCATACCCCTCACCCAGCTTCCCCAAATGTTCACATCCTACTTTACCGTGGTTTATTTGTCAAACCTAAGAAACCCACGCTGGTATATTACTATTAATTAAACTCCAGACTTTATTTAGATTTCACTAGCTTTTCCACTAATGTTCTTTTTCTGTTCCAGGATCAAATTCATGATACCACATTGCATTTAAATGTCGTATTTTAGTCTCCTCTGGTCTGCAACAGTTTCTCAGTCTTTCCTTATTTCTATCACCTCAACAGTTTTGAAGATTCCTGGTCAGTTATTGTGTAGAATGTCCCTTAATTTAGATTTGTCTGATTTGACTGTGGTTATAAGTTTTGGGGATGAATACCACAGAGGTGAAATGCCCTTCTTGTCATATCCTATCAGGGAGTTCACGTTATCAACATGACTTATCATTGGTGATATTAATCTTGATCATCTGGCCCAGGTAGGATTTGGCAAATATCTCCACTCTAAACTTACTCCCCATGTCCTCCTTGCATACTCTATTCTTTGGAAGAAAGTCACTAAATCCAGTCCGGTTCAAGGGCAGGGAAGGTAGCTGGGGCAGTGGGGGGGGAGGGCATTAAGAACCATCTGCTGGAGTGGAGAGTATCTGTATAAATTATTCAAAATTCTTCTGAAAGGAAGATTTTCTCTTCTTCTCATTTATTTATTTATTCCTTCACTTATTTATAGCAATATGGACTCATATATATTTATTTTATACTTTGGGCTATAATTGAATACTGCTATTTATTTTGTTGATCCATTGTTCCAGCTTTGATTTTTTTTTTTTTTTAAGATTTTCATTTTTATGGTCTCTCACTTATCAAAAGGGTGCCACCATCTTAGCCTAGCACCATCAAAATTGGTTGGCTCGAGACTTAATCTCGTGACATTGAAGGCTCCCATTACATCCTCATGTTGCAATTAGTCATAGATTTTCTTCTCTGTGTGCTCAACAATTCACTGAAGTCAATCCCATCTCCCTTCCCCAAGACCACTGGTGATGGTTTCGGACTATGATGTGGGGTTCCTAAGGCTGCTTCTGAAAAGCAAAAATGTAGTGAAAGTTGTAAAGGGCTGAGTGTCTGATATTTCAACACTTCAAAATGATCTTTGGGAAAGCAGGGAGGAATGGGGGAAAAATTCCCGTGAGATTCCATTCACTGTTCCCTTGACTTCTTCGATTTCAGTAGCAATTGGAGGCTTAAGACAGGTGATGAATTTGGTCCAGAGTGAGGTTAGTTGAGAAGGAAATGAAAACAGAGGTTTAACAGGAAGATTAGTGGACTTTCTACCTCTGGGCAATAAATGTCTGCTTTGGTCCTCACTAATCAGTTTTCCACATGCCTCATGCCATTTGCCTTACTTAGGATGAGTTGTTAGAGCTCCATTAGGAAGTGTTCAAATCACTGTTTTGAACAGGCTGAGTTTTTTTTTCCGATGCCCTCCTTTTAACCCACTTCCTTTTTTCTGAGTGTAGGCACACAGAGGCCTGGTCAAGGGGGAAATTATGCTGATTAGGAAGCATGGTCCAATTAAAGCAGACATGATGGGGAAATTGCCTTGGAGTCCAAATATGTGACTCCAGGATAGAGAGGCCTCTTTAACACCTGCGATGAGAGTGTACAAATTCCATACCTCACAGCTTGGGGCAGAGAGAATAGGCATCTGATAAATTTGCTTGTAAAAACTATTGGAGCCAGCTAAATAATAATACGTCCCTTGACAGGGAGGGAAAACTGTGTGGTTTCCTTTAGTCCTGTGATGTTTAGAAGACATCTAAATATTAAAGAGGCAGAAAGAGGAAGATTAGAGAAAGATGGAGCATAAATAGTCCTTAATTAACTCCCTTCAAATCTGTAACCTTTTACTTCCATTCTCTCCCCTCCATTCCCACCAAAACCTCAGGTTTTCTTGTCCCCCACTTCCCTCAATTTATAATGAGCATTTATATCATAAGATCACAACTTTAGCAGTGTTGCAAATCTAAAATTATTTCAGCTTTAGGAGCGAGGATAGCAGAGGGTCAGGGGACATAAAGGAGAAATTGCTCATTTTGAAATGCCCTTTGAAGTGCTCCTTGTACCCTCTGTTTAGTTTTGAGAAAGTTTCACAGTAGTTGACAGATTATGTAATCCACTCTCCCACTGATAATTTTTTGGCATGGGGAGATTGTACAGGTATTTCGATTTTAGCCAGTCTCTAGTTAATAATCAATAGTCCTGTTGTCTAATGAAGTGATGGCCTTGACACCCTGGCCTTTGTGCAGTGTTAAAATAACATTGATCGCTATCATTATCATATGCCCTTGATACACTGAATAAGGACTTGGATATCAATCTTGGAGCAAAGTAACATTTCATAAATCTTGTAGAAAGAACCAGGATTGTCCAAACAGGCATATGCTTCTTGACAGCAATGTGACAGAGCAGTCTAAGACACAGATAATTTATAATTTATCTCTAAACTCAGATTGAAGAAAGACTCAAAAGTAACATTTCATGTAAAAAGTGTTTCTTTATCGGCCAAAGAGGACAAGGGAGCCTTTAGATTTTCTTTTTTACAGTAGATAGGATTGGGCAGGAGGCTCCCATGGCCCTTCTGGGGTGGAGGGATGGAGGAAGAGGTGAGTAATTTCTCTTGGTTATTTGGAATGGAATTTGTATGGAGAACACTTTGGAACAGGACAGGCTTTCATTCAGTCCGACTGAGGAGCTGGATGGAAAAGGATTTGTTTTTCTAATAAACTGTTGGTCAGAATCTCAGATTTCAAATTTTTTCACTCACATTTAATATTTTAATCTCTACAACTAGTTTCTTATTAAGAAAAAGTAGTTATCCAGGTGATTATTCTGATTCTCCTAGTATTAATGGATTGAATTCATCCTTATTGCTAGATAACAAAAGATAAAAAATCAGGAATATTGGATCAAAATTTCAAGATAAAATTCTTTCTTTGATAGCATTCCTCTTCTAAAACAATACATTCATGGTTCATAGTCTTTGGTAGGCACTCGCACCGCAAATACAAAGAGACATTTGTTCAGAGAAAAAGGCCTCCACCCAATAATTTCCCAGCCCAGAATAGTTACAGAGAGTTGTGTGAAGATTCTGAGGATCCGAGTGTAAATAATTCACAGCAGTTACATTTGTGTTACAGAATTATCCCTGCACAGTCCACAGCCTTCCAGAATGAGTAAACAAGAAGAAAGTGTACAACAAGTTCTTGAAATCTGCTGAATTCTCAAATGGAGAAATTCGCTTAAAGGAGGCAAAGGAGATCAGGAGTCTCACCCAGGAGGCAGGCAGGTGAAACACCAGGATGGTTTTCTTCTCATTTCAGAAGGCAAAGATGGCCTCCTATTTTTATTTTATCATTTTAATTTTATTGAAACATATTTTTATTTTTTATTTCTGTTTGTTTAAATGTATTTACTGTTACTAATTTAAGAATGTAAAGATGGTCTCCTACTTAAAAAATAAACACTGGTTTTGTTTCTTAAGGTACAAAGAGGTATTACTCATGAAAAACCAGATGTATGTGTTGTGTGTTATGCATGTGCATGTGTGCCTGTGTATATTTCCACTCTATACACACACATAGCTCTTATTAGTGCTACTGAGGATATGGCTGCCAGACAGAAAAACGTACCTCTTGGGCCAGCCTCATGGCCTAGTGGTTAAGTTCAGTGTGCTCCGCTCTGGTGGCCCATGTTCAGTTCCCAAATGCGGACCTACACCGCTCAGTTAAGTGTCCATACTGTGCTGGTGCAGCCCACAGACTGAAAAATCGAGGAAGATTGGCATGAATGTCAGCTCAGGGTGAATCTTCCTCAGAAAAAAAAAAAAAACTACCTCTTTGTAAATTGAGTGTGAAATAGATATTTTATAAAAATAAGTTTTAATTGTTACATACTAAAATCTACTTAGATATGTGCAATATCTGCAGATATTTAATCTGGCTGGTAGTAATTGAAATAAAATTAAGAGAATCCAAGGCTACGACAATTCTTTTTCCTTCTTTGGCTTCCTCTTAGAGGATTATTATTTTACACTTTTATTTACAGGATATTTGTGGAGGTTACGTTTCAAAGATCGAGTAAAAGGCGCACCAGCTCTTTCTGAGAGCTTGTTCTCAGAAACCTCGAGGTGGAGAGTGAGAAGGATGCATAGATCTATGTGCCCACGGGTAGGTATTCACTTGTCTGTAGTCGTTTTGGGCGCTCACGCTTAGTCAACGACACTCCTGAAGGAAGCGTAGTAGGGATGGTGTGCAGGAGGATTGCTCTCCTGACTAAAGCCTGAAGCCTTTTTTAATAAATGATTTCCTTCCCTTAAACAAAGGAGGAGAGCTTCCGGCTGTGTAAAACCTTTACTCACTAATCTGCCAAAAATGTAAATATTTTTACAAATATGTTATTTACTAGGCAGGAAGCTTTTGGGGAGGTGGTGGGTGGTAGAGGAACACAGATCAATGTGCCGGCAGTAAGAGCTTTATGACCACTCCAGACCCAACTGTCATTCCTCCGGTACCTCCTGTCAGTCTGACTAAATTCTGTCATCCCTCAACCCGGTTTAAATTAACAGGTAATTTGTAAATGTCACTTCAGGTTAGGCCGCTCATTTTGTTTCTACTCTACCAATGCAAAGTCTAGGACTAATTTTTCTTGTCTTCTTTTAATAGGATTTTCATTTATAAATAGAATTATGTTCTGAAAATAAATTACAGTAAGTGATGCACAGAACGGGGAGCAGCAGCACTTTCATAGAATTTCAAGCACCTACATCAGAAGAGATTAATAAAAACACTTCAAAGGCTAAATTCTATTTAAGCAGAAGACAGCTTTTGGTTAATATTTAATCTGAGTAACGGAGATCTTGCTGGAAAATATAATTTTTTAATATCTAAATTAATTTTCAAAACAAAACCATTAATTTTGTTTGGAGAGTTTGTGCAGTGGGAAAGTTTTAGTAATATATTTGTAGAGGGAAAAGTTAATCAATTAATTTTGCGGCGAAAAAATTAGCTTTTAATATTGTGTTTGTTCTAAATGAATTCTTATTATTTGATCAGGTGTAGTGCTTTAGAATTCTTCTTCCTGAGCCTTTTCCATCTTAGTAGGCAAAGGAGAAGTCTCTAGGGGAGGGAACTTTTTTCTAATCACTCTTCCGTGGCTGCCACGCCCTTTGCCTGGTCCTTTATGTAAAAGGCCTCAAGCTGGCACCCTGTGCCTCTCCACCCCTGAAGGCTGCGAGGCTGGCTAACGGGCTTTGGCGTGTGGAAAGCTTATGGCACTGTCGCCATAGTGGGTCCATTGCAAACATGGGATTTTTCGCAGAGAGGCAATTGTGATTAGAGACGCAGTGGGAAATCATGTTAGGTTGAAAGGGAAAATGAGAGCTCTTGCTCTCCAAGTCACCGGACAAATACCCACCAGATGTTAACTGATTGAGACAAACAATGTGTGTATGTAGGTATATGACTTGAATAAAGAAATTCATGGAACTATCAAGTCAATCATTTGTGCCACCTCCCAGTTCTGTCATTTACTAGCTTTGCCACCTTAGACGTGTCCTTTCTCCTTTCTGAGTTAGAAAATGCATTGTAAATGTAATACTGTGTCTGGTCTGACTCAGGGAGGGTTTATGTAGCTGAACCACGCTGCCCATGCTATAATCCTATTTTGTGAGAGCTGTAGGCTTTTTAACAAAACCACAGCCTTTACTACTCTCCTAATCAGGACTGGATACGGCTGGACTGAGAGACCTTTGTCTTTCTTCTGTCTTGCAGCTGGGGCAGCACCATTTTAACAGGAAGATAAAGGGCATCTTTAATACTTAGGATCTGAAATTAGTTTAACAGAAGCTCCAGGTTCAGTCCAACTAACCATTCTGTTGCTGTGTTCTCCTACCTTCTCCCTTCATCCTATTTTGCCAATGCTCCTCTTGGACTCTTCTCTCTATATTGAGTGGGAGATGTGGAGACAAAGAAATTCCCATTGTGTTTGGTCCAAGCCTTCACCGAGTTCCTTCTCCATCTCTTCTCTACTGTGGTTCAATGAATAAGTGCCCTGTGGACTTCTTAATTCCCTAAAGTGACTATCTTCTTACTGGATATAGATGTTTAATAATTACAGTCATGTAATCTCATTATAGAAATTTGGGGAATGGGAAAATTGTTACTTAGAACCCCACCATCCTCACATGCTGTTGTCATATTCCCTTCAAGTATTTTTTTCATATCAGCTTTTTAATTCCAATGTAATTTTTATCAGTATACATATTATTTATAACATTTTTCTCTTAATGTGCCATTTCCTTTGCCCATGTTTTCACATAGCTTTTATAGTAATCGTATTTCCAAAAGAAAAGATTATTAATTAAAGGAAGCACAATCTGAACTCTTTTAACAAATATTCATATTGCACTCACTTTAGGAATAGTGATTGAGAAGATTTTATGTATCTTGCATTTTGCTATTAACAATTTCTTCCCAATGACAAAGAACTGACATTTTCGCTTGGAAACAGTGCTGCCATGGGCATGGCTCCATTTGCTCAGGGCTGGGCCTCTCTGCGGGGTATCCACCTGGTAGAGGGGGCTCTGCATTCCCTATCAAACACCTCTTCACCCTGTGTTGAAGCTTGTTCACATGCATGAAGCCTTCTTTTTGGTAGATGATATATGTCAGAAAATATTTGGCTATGAACCAATTCAGAAAGAACAGGGAGACAGAGTGAGCAAGACAGACAGAGCATCCTTCTTCCTTGCCGCCTTAAATAATTCAAGAAAAGAGTACTCTTTACAATGGACTGCGTTAAATGCACAAAAAAGTGTCACTTTTACCCAGTTTTTTTAAATTATATTAATAGCATTTTTATTTAATATCTTTCCTCTTAAGCCTTTTTTTTGGGGGGGAGGGAACTGATGTAGACTGTTAGGGTAGAGGGCCAGGGAAAGTGTATTTTAAATCTCTGAGTCATTATATTAGCTTTTAACAAATTGCTACCGAGGGACAGTGAGTGAATTTTTATTGATAAAGAAAGAATGGAGGATTGCTTCCTCTCTCTGTCTCTTGTATGCATGCACGCTTCTTAATTGAATAATTTCACTCTAAATTCTCATTAGGATTAGAAGGATTATTGGAGGTGGTAGGTGACCCCCACATCCTAGAATAACTTGTCATCCTCTTAAAAATAATAAATTGTCTTCAGGTTTTCATTGAAACCATAGGTTAAAACTAAAGCCCCAAAGGAGAAATTTAGCACTGATGAGCGTCAATCCCAACTTTGCATTAGTTTACCATGTTAATTTATGACAAATCTACCCTTTTTTCCCCTACAATATTCTTACTTGTAGCTAGAAGAAATAATTGGTAAGGTGGAGACATCATTACCAGTCAAGTCTCCTGAAATTGACTTTAAAAATTCTTGCAAAATATAAAGCATATGCTTAAGAATAATATTAATTTGGTTGTGGGCAGTTTGCATGTGCTTTTTAAAAAACATGTAATAAAAAAAAAGACCTGCTTCTTGTTTACAGAGCCCAGTACTTTGAAATTTCTCATGACGCAAAGCAGTCCTTCATGTACATAACCTATGAATTATCCTTGAAATAAAATCTTTAATTACAGTTGACATTTCTGAACCCATTGCAGGTGGTGCCCATCTGAAGAGTGACATTGTTTACTACACTACAAGGCTCCGGGCCTGGTGTCAGAGATTATAAACCAATTTCCATCCCAGCTCTAATGCTGGTTTAATATCAGAAGAAGAACTTTACTGTGTAAATATTAAACATTTTGTTTAAATATTAAGTACCAAAGGTCTTTTCCTTTTGATTATTAAAACAGGAAGGGCCCCAACTTTGAAAGAGGTTCCTTGTTGTATTAAGAAAATGACTGGTTCTTTACCTGCAGGTTAATTATCACTGGCCGGAGACGCATGCTTGGGCAAAATGTCAGTTGTCTACTTGTACCGTTGTGAACGTCGATCCTTAATAGCTGACCAAGAGTCTGTATCACTAATAATGAGCTTATAGGAATTGTGCGTTTTCTGTTACTCGTTATCCAGGAAGTGATCTTATGATAATTGACCAAAAAAAGCAGTCTCCTTGCTGGACGCAGGTAGAGCAGGAGAGGGAATCTCAGGGAAGTGGCTCCTGAGTGACCCAACTTTTGCATTCCTTGGTTTGATCAACACCAAACTGCAAAGGAGCTGATCATCTGAAGGATTGACAAGGAAGGATCCACTGTGAAACATATGCTTGTTTGCCCACCTAAGACTGAAATTAAACCAGGGAAGTGGAAATTTATGAATACCTGTCCCGCAGACAAATATTCAAGATGGATGCAAACTCTCCACTGAGAGATTACATCTTCCACGTAATTGCAACGGGAGCTACCGTGAGAATATCACAATTCCTCTCAATCATGGAAAAATGAGCTGTGTTTTTTATTCTGTGGTACACAGGGTTTGCTAGCTTTGTATCCTTTATTTTACGCATTGTCTTTAAATCCTTGAGTGAGAACATTCTGCATCTATTAGGCAAGTCTGAGACATCCAGATGTTGCTCTTAAATTGATAGCTCTTGGGTCTGCCTTATTGAAGTGCTTATAAGAAGGCAAATAAACGCTGGTTTTAGGCTTTTGGTATTCAAATAAATTCAACACCCCTAAATATGGAAGCGTCTTTAGAATTCTGTCTGAGAAAGATGATGAAACCAGGCAAATCTCGTTAGAGGAATGTTTTAGAGCACAGCGGTTTGATGAGAAAAGGGAAAAGGGCCTCTGCTGATTTTTTTCCTAGAATTGTTGAACCTAATAATATTTACATGTAGAGGGTTGGATGGTGACATTACAAAGCAGCTTATAGGACATGCGTCAATTTACCAGTACCTCACAAGCACTTTAAAAATCCCTTTTCAACTATTTAATTGATTAACATATGTGGATATTGAGCTACTATTTTTGCCTGACATTTTGGTGAGCCTTTAGACATTTAAGGTACATATAAAAAGTCGAGGTTAATTTACTTAATCCAGTCAGAAAAGTGTTTTACTTATTAAACTGTTCAATGGTAGGAAAACAAATTTGGCTAGTTAAGGTGTGATCAGATTTTATGGGACTTTAGCAACTAGAGAAACGAGGTTGGGAGCAGTACTATCCTTGAGCTGCGTGATTTGGGGAGACTTATGTCACAGTGGTAAGAGGGACATTTGGTAAGGGGAGAGACTAGGACTGGAGAACCCCACTGGAAGCTATGGCAGTAGTCCACTCAGATTAAAAAGGGTTTAGGTTATTGCGGTAACAGTGGACATGAACAGGAGAGGTGGTTTCTAGAAAATTTTATATTTGGTGGTTACTAGTAGCTCTTTAAAAATTATGTTTCTCATTATTTTTCCTCATATGAGAGGTATGGAAAATGTAACCCCATGGCCAGAGAATGAGTCAAGGGTTTGGAAGGCAGGCATTGTTTTCTTGGTGAGATTAGTGACACTATGTGACTTTGGACTTTCTATACCTTCTGGCTGCCCTGCCCTGGCATTCAATATGACCACAGCAGATGATCTAACTACCAGAGAAGACTTTGAACATGTTTCGAGGTACCTGTGTGAAAGATTCTTTAGAATTAAAAGAATTCTTCTTAATATCCATGGCAATTTTTTTTTCATTCCAACCACCCAAAGGTAGGAGGCCAGCTGACATTTTGAGTCAAAACTCATACATTGTTAACCTTTTAAACATTAGTTTGCCTTTTCCTCATTTGTGTGTCATTTGTTAGTATCCTTCAAAAATTTCCTTTTTGAAAGATTTAGACTGCTCCTTATTTAATTTGGTAGTTCAATTAAATATGATTCCATTTCCAATGCCTACTTTAGCGAAATCTTTGAGATCCCTCCTTAGTTGAGATTTCTTTAGTCTTAGGGTGCTATTTTCCAAGTACGAATATACTTTAAATTGTGAGGAACTTTTTATGGTTAAGAATGTTCACAGTGACTACAGTTAATAATATTGTATTTTATATATGAAAGTTTCTGGGAGAGTAAATCTTTAAAGTTCTCATCATAAGAAAAAACATCATAGCTATGTATGGTGACGGATATAACTAGACTTATTGTGGTGATCATTTTGCCATTTATACGAATGTCGAATCATAATGTTGTATACCCGAAACTAATATAATTTATATGTCAATTATATCTCAATAAAAAGTCTTCATATTTTCTACGAATATCTCTTGCTTACTTTTCACTCAAAAAGCAACAGACTTCTTATTATACAAAAAGATCTCTGCCATACATACTAAAGATATAATAACCAGTGATATTCGTTCATTCAGAAATATATCTATGATATAGAAAGCACATGCCAAGTGTATAATGCGTCAGTAGATAAAAGGTGAACTCCAACTGAAGAAATCTTTGAACTGGGGCCTGGACAGAAGTAGGGTTATGATAGGGAAGGAGAGCATACTCAGCTCAGGCATGCTTTTTGCAAAGATATCAAGACACCAAAGTCCAAGGTGTGGTGAGGAGAGACAAAGGAGGCCAGGGGTGGCCACTTGGAAGTCTATGCTTAGTCCACGTTTGGTACAAACAGTGCACAGATAGAAATGTTTGAATGCTATAAAATGGAAAGAAAATATGGGGATAATAGTAGATATCAAGAGGAAGAGGAAAAGGAGTCTGATCAAGCTAAATTGGCCTATTTTTGAAAAAGCGTAACTGTTTAGAATTGTGCAATGGGATTTTCTTTCTGTTCATTTCATAAGAGAAGATCATTTTTAGCACTGTGTCCTGGTGTTCCGTGCTCCTTGGTTAAAGGTCATCTCCTCCAACTCTTAGAAGCAAATGGAACAATCAACTTCCCCCACCGCTGATTTCTATTTCAAGGAACCTGCAAAATATATTTCATTTTCATAAGTATCATTGATAAGAGTGCTTCCACTTCACTCCTGGGCTCTTTACAGACCACGTTGTTCTTGGAAATGTTGAAATATTAAAACCCAGGCATTATGAAGATTCATGGATAAGTTCTCTGGAGATTCTTGAAACAAGAGTCACCTTATGAGAAGTAGAGCATGCTGGTCTTTTAGGTAATACTACTCTGTAAATACAAATCACCACAATTATAATTGGTACTCCTTTTACAGAATGAAAGTGATTGTTTCTCTGAGTTCTTAGGAGAAAAAAAAGACCTTCATAAATCCACTCTCAGTCTAGGGAAAAGGAACACTCAAAAATCTAATGTTGACATGAAAATAGAACAATTTTTCTAGATGAGAACAAGTACATTGAAGAAGAAATTATGTTCTATCCAAAGTCGACTTTGTACATATTATGGTCCTTCCTGTAGACTCCTCGATGATAGGAACCACTTTTGAGTTTCTCAGGAAACATGTGAAATGTGCTTTTTTCAAGATATTTTGACCTGGCTTCTGGTTACCGGATGCATTAGTAAAATTACTTTCAGTTTTTGAAAAGAAAAAAATACGTGTCTTCATAGTAGATTTGCTTAAAAATTTTAGGATTGGGATTCGGATGGTTGTATGTTTCACAATGGAAATGTTGCTGAGACCTCTTACACAGTAATTTAAAAAATTGTTGCTATTATAAAATAGCAAGCATAGCTCCCCATTAAACACATCAGTTAAATAGCACATTCTCTAATTTATTAATATATTTTGCTGCAATTCTTCTCACTTTTGGTTTTACTGAAAATAAACTTTCAGAAAATATTCTATCTTCAAACTAAACATATTGATATTCTTTTAGGATACCAAATTTTAAAAGTGAGGACTGACCCTCTGTCAAAAGGACTGTATAATATCAAATTTTTTCTAGTCTGTTTCATTGTTTTTCATACACTATTGACAAAAATTAAATTTTCTTTTAGAAATGATTTCAAATAGATCCATTTGTGTTCTCCTGACGTTTTAAACTTGCTTATGTAAAATTATTTCATCTTTTTTTATTGAAAGGTACTAAGCATTTCACAAGTCATGATATATCCTTTAGTGTGGAATGATTGCTGATTCAAGTTTAAAAATATGGAAGATACTAATGTAGAAGAGAGAAATAATTGGGGCAGCTTCCTTTGTGACATCATTGCAGAAAGCCCTGGACTAATGCAGAGAATATACACACAAAAGGAGCTGCCCATTTCTTGCCTAAATAGGCAGAATCAGGAAAGCCTAGATTACCTTTTCTTAGAATTCACCCACATTTTAAAATACATGTCATTAGTTGTTTATCAGCAGACTTAAAAAAAAAATTTCTGCCAAGGTAACTAACAAATTATATCAGGTGAAAAGGAAAGAAGGCCAATTTCTTTTACTTTGCATCAGGAGTAAAACCTAGCATGAGACATATTGGTGAAATTTGTGTGGGCTGGTAATTTGCACAACCTATTTACAAGGTAATAATACATTTACCAGATATTCAAATAATATATATTACAGAGATTAGAGAGCAAAGGAAATGGCTCTGACAGAAGTACGGCCAGAGGTACCCTTCATTTGAAGAAATGCGTAGAAAGGATCCACTATTAAGAGTCCTTTGTAGGAATGATCGCTTGTCCTGTGTATCAGTCCAACCCTACAAATTAAATAGCAAATGGATTGCTACATTTTGAAGAAATATGATTACTTAATGCACATTTGTAATTCCAAGCAGCACAAACTAGGATGTTTCCTTTCTATTATTTCAAACCTAAACTCCCATATCTGCTTTGCCTTTACCACAGGTCTGTGAACTGGAAATTACATTTTGACACATTTGTATTATTACTAAGGCTTGATCCTAAGGGGTAAATTTTCCATGCATGGCAGTGGGATTAGGCTGTGTAATTCCTATTAATACTAATAACAGTCAATTACTAGACTCTGGAATATACCTAAAGAATTTTTCCTAAAGCCTAAATACATGAAAACAATTTCTTTTAGTC